>NW_006784469.1:2719838-2770678 GCF_000442215.2 Lipotes vexillifer
GCTAGTGGGAAGCAGCCGCATAGCACAGGGAGATCAGCTCGGTGCTTTGTGACCGCCTGGAGGGGTGGGATGTGGAGGGTGGGCGGGAGGGAGACGCAAGAGGGGAGAGATATGGGAACATATGTATATGTATAACTGATTCACTTTGTTATAAAGCAGAAACTAACTAACATTGTAAAGCAATTATACTCCAATAAAGATGTTAAAAAAAAAAGTTATGTTGGCCCCCCCATACCCCCTGGCAATCACTGATCTGTTCTCCATCACTGTAGTTTTGTTTTTTGGAATGTCATATAAATGGAATCATACAGTATGTAACCTTGATATTTTCTTTTTATATTCGGCATAATTCCCTTGAGATCCATCCAACTTGTGTTTATCGGTAGTTATTTTATTACTGAGTAGTATGCCACTGAATGACTGCACCACAGTTTACTTATCCGTTTACCTACTGAAAGACATTTAGGTTCTTTCCAGTGTTTGGCAATTATGAATAAAGCTGCGTTAAACAGTGGTGTACAGGTTTTTTGTGTGGACATAAGTTTTTATTTCTTTAGGGCAGGGGTCAACAAACTACACAGAACATTCATGTCACATCTGTTCTACCACCTGTTTTCTTAATAATATTTCGTTGGAACACATTCACACTCATTTTTAAAAAATCATATTGTCTATGGCTACTTTTGCATTATAACAGTAGAACTGAACCACTGTGACAGATATTGTATGACCTGCAAAGTCTAAAATATTGCCCATCTACCTCTTTATAGAAAAAGATTGCCAATTCTTACTCTTGGGTAAATACTCAGGAGTAGTATAACTGGATCATATGATAAGTGCTTGTTTAACTTTTTAAAAAAGTATCAAGCCACTTTTTCAGAGTGGCTATACCTTTTTGTATTCCCACCAGAATTCTGTGAGAGTTCTTGTTACTTTGCATCCTCATCAGCACTTGATAATGTCAGTATTTTTTATTTCGGCCATTCTAAGAGTTGTATAGTGATATCTCACTGTGGTTGTAACTTGCATTTCCCTAATGACTAATGACATTGAACATCTTTTTATATATTTATTAGCCATCCTTACAACCTCTTTGGTGAAGTGTCTGCTCGAGCCCTTTCCCACTTTTAATTACACTGTCCATTTTCTTTTTTTCTTTTCTTTTTACATCTTTATTGGAGTATAATTGCTTTACAATGGTGTTAGTTTCTGTTTTATAACAAAGTGAATCAGTTATACATATACATATGTTCCCATATCTCTTCCCTCTTGCATCTCCCTCCCTCCAACCCTCCCTATCCCACCCCTCTAGGTGGTCACAAAGCACCGAGCTGATGTCCCTGTGCTATGCAGCTGCTTCCCACTAGCTATCTATTTTACGTTTGGTAGTGTATATATGTCCACGCCACTCTCACTTTGTCACAGCTTACCCTTCCCCCTCCCCACATCCTCAAGTCCATTCTCTAGTAGGTCTGTGTCTTTATTCCCGTCTTACGCCTAGGTTCTTCATGACATTTTTTTTTCTTAGATTCCATATATATGTGTTAGCATACAGTATTTGTCTTTCTCTTTCTGACTTACTTCACTCTGTATGACAGACTCTAGGTCCATCCACCTCATTACAAATAGCTCAATTTCGTTTCTTTTTATGGCTCAGTAATATTCCATTGTATATATGTGCCACATCTTCTTTATCCATTCATCCGATGATGGACACTTAGGTTGTTTCCATCTCCGGGCTATTGTAAATAGAGCTGCAATGAACATTTTGGTACATGACTCTTTTTGAATTATGGTTTTCTCAGGGTATATGCCCAGTAGTGGGATTGCTGGGTCATATGGTAGTTCTATTTGTAGTTTTTTAAGGAACCTCCATACTGTTCTCCATAGTGGCTGTTTGAGAACAAAAAATGGAGCTGGAGGAGGCCATTCAGGCTCCCTGACTTCAGACTATACTACAAAGCTAATCAAGACAGTATGGTACTGGCACAAAAACAGAAATATAGATTGACGGAACAGAATAGAAAGCCCAGAGATAAACCCACGCACATATGGCCACCTTATCTTTGGTAAAGGAGGCAGGAAGGTACAGTGGAGAAAGAACAGCCTCTTCAGTAAGTGGTGCTGGGAAAACTGGACAGGTACATGTAAAAGTATGAGATTAGATCACTCCCTAACACCATACACAAAAATAAGCTCAAAATGGATTAAAGACCTAAATGCAAGGCCAGAAACTATCAAACTCTCAGAGGAAAACACAGGCAGTACACTCTATGACATAAATCACAGCAAGATCCTTTTTGACCCAGCTCCTAGAGAAATGGAAATAAAAACAAAAATAAACCAATGGGACCTTATGAAAACTTCAAAGCTTTTGCACAGCAAAGGAAACCATAAACAAGACCGAAAGACAACCCTCAGAATTGGAGAAAATATTTGCAAATGAAGCAACTGACAGAGGATTAATCTCCAAAATTTATAAGCAGCTCATGCAGCTCAATAACAAAAAACAAACAACCCAATCCAAAAATGGGCAGAAGACCTAAATAGACATTTCTCCAAAGAAGATATACAGATTGCCTACATTGTCCATTTTCTTACTGCTGGGTTTTGAGAGCCCTTTACATGTTCTAGATACATATCGTTTGTCAGATACATGATTTGAAAATGTGTTCTCACAGTCTGTAACTTCTTTTTCCTCTTAACAGTGTCTTTCACAGAGCAAACATTTTTAATTTTGATAAACTTCAATTTATCAGTTTTTTTGTTTGTTTTTTGTGGTACACGGGCCTCTAACTGCTGTGGCCTCTCCCGTTGCAGAGCACAGGCTCCAGACACGCAGGCTCAGCGGCCATGGCTCACGGGCCCAGCCGCTCCGCGGCACGTGGGATCCCCCCGGACCAGGGCACGAACCCACGTCCCCTGCATCGGCAGGCAGACCCTCAACCACTGCCCCACCAGGGAAGCCCTATCCGTTTTTTTAATAGATTGTATTTTTGGTGTTATGTCTACCAACTCTTCAACCTAAATTCATGCCACAAAGATGTTCTCCTATGTTTCCTTCTAAAAGTTTTATAATTTTATGTGTAAATTTAAATCTATGATCCATCTTGAAATAAGCCTTGTATAAAGTGTGAGGTAGGTTAAAGGGTTTTGTTTTGTTTGTGTTGTTCTGTTTTTGCACATGAATGATCAATTGTTCTAAAACCATTTGTTGAAAAGACTATTCTTTCTCCATTGGATTCCTTTTACACCTTTGTAAAAAGTAAATAGCCATATTTTTCTTTTTCTGGACTCTCTATTCTATTGTTCTACGTGTATATCTCTCCTTTCTTGATTATCCTAGTTATATAGTAAGTTTTAATATCTATTAGAATGATTCTTCCCATTTTATTCTTCTTTTTCAAAACTGTTTTCACTATTCTACTTCATTTTCCATCCCCTATAAACTTTAAATCAGTTTGCCTATATTTACAAAAAATACTACTGGAATTTTTGTTAGTATTGTTTTAAAAATACTGAGCCATTTGGAGAGAATTAACATCCTTAAGATACTGAGTCTTCCATTCCATGAACATAATATGTTTTCCATGTATTTAGGTCTTCTCAGATTTCTTATGTTTTCTTTTTTCTTTTTTTGTAGTTTTCAACATACAATGTACATGTTTTGTTAGATTTATTTAATATTTATAGGGCTATTCAGATTATACAGTTCATATTGGGTGAGTTTTGGTGTTTTGTGGCTTTCAAGGAAACAGTCCATTTCATCTTAGCTGTTCAATTTATATGCATAGAGTTAATAATTCCCTTATTATCCTTTTCAAGTCTGTGGACTCTTTAGCAACAGCCTCTTTTTGATTTCTGGTATTGGTAATTAGCGTCTTCTCTCTTTTTTCCCAGATATTTACAATTTCTGGTGCTCTTCCTTCAATCCTGATGTTCCAGGTTTCCTTTTGGTATCATTTCCCTTCTGCCTGAAGAACTTCCTTCAGCAATTCTTTTAGACGGGGTCTTTTGTCTCCAAATTATCTTAGTTTTTCTTCATCTGAGAATTTCTTTAATTCACCTTTATTTTTGAAGGATATTCTCTCTGAATATAAAATTCTAGATTCACAGTTTTCTTCCAGCACTTTAAAAATCTCTACCCCTTTTTTCTGTCCACCATGGTTTCTGATGAGAAATCCACTAGTTATTTAAGAAACTGTTCTACTATAGGTAATGTGTCATTTTTCTCTCGCTGCTTTCAAGACTTTTCCTTGTCTTCTGTTTTTAGTGGTTTAATTGTAATGTTTCTACACTTGAACTTTTTAGGTTTATCCTGTTTGGGATTCACTTAGTTTCTTGAATTTGTAGGTCTTCTCTAGAATGGGGGAAGTTTCTTTTGTGTTTGTTTTTTGTTTTTTATAAATATATTTATTTTCATTTTTGGCTCTGTTGTGTCTTCATTGCTGTGCGTGGGCTTTCTCTAGTTGTGACGAGTGGGGGCTACTCTTCGTTGCAGTGCGTGGGCTTCTCATTGCGGTGGCTTCTCTTGTTGCGGAGCATGGGCTCTAGGCGCGCGGGCTTCAGTAGTTGGCCTGTAGACAGGCTCAGTAGTTGTGGCGCATGGGCTTAGTTGCTCCGTGGCATGTGGGATCTTCCCAGACCCGGGCTCGAACCCATGTCCCCTGCACTGGCAGGCAGGTTCTTAATCACTGTGCCACCAGGGAAGCCCCTAGAACTGGGGAAGTTTTGTCTATTAGTTCTTCAAGTATTTCTCAGCACCACACTCTTCCTCCGTTTCTTCTAGGACTCCAACAACAGGAATGTTAGACATTTTATTGTAATCTTCCAGATCCCTTTGGCTCTGTTTATTTTTTTCAATCTTTTTTTTTCTATCTGTTGTTCAGACTTGAAAATTTCTGTTAAGTTCACTAACTTTCCTCTGTCACTGCTATTCTGCTATTGAATGTATCAAATGAGGTTTCAAAATTTCAATTTTATTTTTCAGTCCTAAAATTTCCACTTGGTTCTTCTTTATATATGCTATTTCTTTGCAGATACTTTTAATTTTAACTTGCATTTCAAGAATGTTTGTGATTGTTCTTTCTGCATTTTCATTATAGCTGCTTTAAAGTCTGTGTCAGAAAATTCTATTATCTGTGTCATCTTGTTGGTGCCTGTTGATTGTCTTTTTCCACGTGAGTTGAGATTTCTGGGGTTCTTCATATGTTGAGTAATTTGGGATTGTTTCTTGGACATTTTGAATATTACGAGATTGGGTCTTGTTTAAATTCTACAAAGGATATTGAATTTTTTGTTGTTGTTTTAGTAAGTACTTGAATAGGTTTGGATATTTTTGTGACAGCATGTACATGTCCTGCTTTGATTCAGGCTACAAGTTTCAACCTACCTTCTGTGGGCTGTGGTACCACTGTCAGTGCAGTTGTTGAAGGGTTTGCAGGTTATTTGGAACTGTCCCTCATGTGCACCACCCAGTGGTCAGTTTGGGACGTGGGTGGAGGTCTTTCTGTTAGCTCAGTCTTTGGTATCTAAGATCAGGTCCATGCATGCACAGGTTGTGGGTGGACCTAGGAGTTCAAAAAACAGCTTTATTGGGGCTCTTTATCAGGCTCCTCCCTCTCTGCGATTGCCCTAGTACTTTCTGGTTCCCTGAAGTTCCAGAAAGGAGGCAGTTTTAATAACTATGCCAGGAGAACAGGCATAACTGGGACTATCCCAGCAAGCTGAGTCTTATGGCTACTATATTAATAAAGAACATGGGAATGGGAAGCAGCAGAGCTACTCTGTGGCTAACAGGGAGAAAAGACTTCCAGGTGTAAACCACCTAAAATTTGTATTGCCTAAATAGTATGGGATCAAGAGCTACAGCCAGACGTTTCTGGGACAGAATTGAAGCATACAGACCAACGTGACATTCAGAAAGGGGAGGGTACTCCTACAGTGTTGGTAGGAATGTAAATTGGTGCAGCCACTATGGAAAACAGTATGGAGGTTTCTTAAAAAACTAAAAATCGAGTTGCCATATGATCCAACAATCCCGCTTCTGGGCATATATCCGGAGAAAACTCTAATTTGAAAAGATACATGCACCCCAATGTTCAGAGCAGCACCATTTACAATAGCCAAGACATGGAAGCTACCTAAATGTCCATCGACAGATGAATGGATAAAGAAGATGTGGTATATATATACAATGGAATATTACTCAGCCATAAAAAAGAATGAAATTATGCCATTTACAGCAACATGGATGGACCTGGAGATTACCATAACAAGTGAAGTAAGTCAGACAGCGAAAGACAAATATCATATGATATCACTTATATGTGCAAACTAAAAAAAAAAAAAAAAAAAAAAAAAAAAAAAAAAATTTACAAATGAACTTATTTACCAAACAGAAACAGACTCACAAAGACAGAAAACAAATTTACGGTAACCAAAGGGGAAAAGGGTGGGGGATAAATTAGGAATTTGGGATTACTATATATAAAATAGACAACAAGGACCTACTGTATAGTACAGGGAACTGTACTCAATACCTTGTAATAAACTATAATGGAAAAGAAAAAAAAGAAAGGGGACGGAGGGTACTAATGGAATGAAAGTCATTGTTAAAGCCCAGTACAGCAAAATAACTAGAAAAAGATACGAATGGAGAGACCATAGCTATAAAGGTTAGCTTTCTCCTGACCCACTAGTAGTTGCAGCAGAATTTACCATGAAGATAATGAAACTTCAGTTTTAGGGTCCCTCACATTATAGGTCCCTTTCAAGTCCTAGTCCAATTTTTTTGTGCATGTAATTTTGTATTCTTTGTTCTAAGGAACCCCACCCCCATGCCACAGTTGTAAAGTTTTAGGTGCTACAGAACCTGGATCTCCACTGATAAGGTCGCAATTTCCCCCTGAATAATATACAGGGAAGTCTTCTACCTTCACATTCCTTCTTCCTCTATGAATTTACCTTATTCTTGGCTCTAAATACAAATTATACATCCAGGGGATAAATGGAAACTTAGGTGCTAGTTGGTTCCTATCCAGAATGAAAAGGCCACCATGATAGTCATTACATTTTATTCTTAAACACAGACAAGACAGAGATCAAGCATCTTTGACATTCTCGTCTGATGTTTTTGGCCATATATCAAAACATTTGTTGATGACTGAATTTTCCACTTACTGCTGAGAGTTTTAAAACTCTGCTGGGAAAAAAAGTAGCCACTACAGGTGGCTAATTTACAGCAGGAAAATTATACAATTAGAAGGGTTTTTCAAGAGTATTCAAGTAATGAGTGTAGGAGGGTTTCGTAGGGGTAAGAGTTTGAAGACAGGGATAAAAGTTGATAATTTAGTCTAACTATATGGCAAGAGACAATGAGGGTCTGTGGCAGACAGAATAAATTTCTGAACCTGAATAACACTTATTCTCTGCAGGCTTAAAGGACCTAGAATTTTCTTGCTTTTCATGAAATCTCATTATCAGAATACTACAGGATGGATTAACATGTTTGTTGAACAATAAGAATTATTATAAAAGGGCTGAAATGATATTAGTGTGTTTGGAAATCATATGATTTAGATTCTGTTGCTAGAATTGAATTCTATATATCATTTAATTATACAATTAGGAGAGAAATGACTTGCTACTTAATGACCATTTATGAAGTAATGCAGCTACTTTTCAACAATTTGACTGCTTTGTCAGCCCCCCAAGAGTACAGAAAAAGAAACCATGAAAAATGTGGTTCAACTGCACCGAGTGACATCCTAGGGAATTGGGAATCCGCCTCCAACCCCAACTGCCTCAATGGCAGAGGTAGTGAGCAGCTGTTAGGGCTGCAACCCTATTTCAGTCAGAGTGACATGCCCTCTACCAGTCTTATTTATTTGTTTTTTAATTAATTTATTTATTTTCGGCTGTGTTGGGTCTTCATTGCTGCGTGCAGGCCTTCTCTAGTTGCGGCGAGCGGGGGCTACTCTTCGTTGCAGTGTGTGGGCTTCTCATTGCAGTGGCTTCTCTTGTTGCAGAGCATGGGTTCAGTAGCTGTGGCACGCGGGCTCAGGAGTTGTGGCACACGGGCTCTAGAGCGCAGACTCAGTACTTGTGGTGCACGGGCTTAGTTGCTCCATGGCATGTGGGATCTTCCCAGACCAGGGCTCGAACCCATGTCCTCTGCATTGGCAGGCGGATTCTCAACCACTGCGCCACCAGGGAAGTCCCTACCAGTCTTATATACTGGGTTCCCTTATAAGATTTTATTTGAACAATGGGTTTAATGGATAAAAAAATTGAAAATAATGAACATAAAGAAATTCTTAACAATTCATCCATTTGTAGGTAAGAAGTATGAATAATTTTTCATGTATCTAAAATGTATTTTTGTACAAATGGAAACAACATACTGTTATTTAAATAATTTGGACATAGTACTTGGTTTAAACAAAATAAACAGAGGATGAATCTTTTGTAAGATGTTCTTGAGAAAATATATTCTACCTTGCTTTTTTGGTCTCTATTCTAGTACAGAAATGAAAATATTTGTTGTGGAAATTTTTATTTCTTTCATACTAAGATGTTTACATAACTTATAAATGCTATTAAAATAACTGTGCATTTGATGAAGAAATGAGCAAAAAATATGGTAACACAAAATGTGAAAACTAAAAGAAAATATATGTGGCTATTGTGTTGGTAGCACTTTATTTTCTGTTTCTTGAGAAGAATTTCTTTGACATAAAAAGGACTATAGGTATTAATGGTCCCAGTTTAAAAATTCCCCTAAATTACGTCCACTTAGTCATTGGGCCTTTAAGGGGGAATTCACATTATCACAACACAGTTCATTATACGTATCAATTTCTACTTACTAGTAAGTTTTTCCAATGTGTTGAGTCAATTTTTACATCTTTAATATTTGGCTCTATTTCTATACTGTTAATCCAACAGAATTATAATCATTTTTATTCATTTATCCAATCTTTATTTATTTATCATTTCCCACATGCCAGACATTGTGCTGGGTGCCAGGGATACAGTGCGGAACATGACAGACATAGACTCTACTCTTAGGAATTTACAGAAATTCTGGGAAAAGGTTGTTTAGAAATCTATCAGATGTTAGAAAATAACAACTATGTCTCACTTCCTCACATGGGCAATGAACTGAATTGAACAACCTCTCTGCTTGCGTTCCTCACATCTCCCTCCACACTCCTCCTTGATCAACCTAGAGATGTGGAAACTGAAAGAATTCATTTGAGGCTGGCACCACCCATTCAGGGTCAGTGTGATGGAGCCATTCACAGCTAATGCGGTGGATCCTATTATATAAATCAACTTCTAGAAGGATCAAATGCTGGTAAGTACTATTTTATCACCATTATTGTTTTGCTAGGAATAGCATCATAGTAACAGGAAGAAAATGCTTTCCTCTTAAGATACTTGCCCTTGTCTTCAGAGGGCAAAATGTTGGCACTGGGCTTCCCTGGTGGCGCAGTGGTTGAGAGTCCGCCTGCCGATGCAGGGGCCACGGGTTCGTGCCCCGGTCCGGGAAGATCCCACATGCTGCGGAGCGGCTGGGCCCATGAGCCATGGCCGCTGAGCCTGTGCGTCCGGAGCCTGTGCTCCGCAACGGGAGAGGCCACAACAGTGAGAGGCCCACGTACCGGAAAAAAAAAAAAAAAGTTGGCACTTTCTTCAGCGAGAGCAGCTTTCTTCTTAGGTAACTAGTGAGGTTCTCACTGGTGGGAATGCTGAACTGCGGAGAAGAGGGTGGGCACACCTGCTCCCGTCACTCACCTCATGTAAGCAGAACCACACCTCTTCTCTAAAGTGTGAGCTACTGGAGAAAGTAAGAGACAAAAAAGGGCTGAGGCATGTAACGTTTTCCTTATATGAGATATGTTTCATTTAAGCTTCCTGGAGATTTTCGAAGGATAACGGGGCAGTTATAGAAAGATAGAGGTGAGGTTAAAAGGAATATTCATCAGGCCTCTTCCTAATTAGGGAATGCGAGAATCTATTTCCTTCAGGCCAAGGGAAAGCATACAAGTAAATTGTTTTGTTTTTTCTCTTGCCTAAGTGCTTCTGCCACTCAAATCTTCCCTGCAGCCTGCAGTAGGGCACAACTCCATTTCCAATACTGGCAGTGGGTCAACGCATAATTGGCATCAGATAATATAAGGCAAGAGATATTGAGAGGCATTTCCCTGGGGCCTGGATGGTGTTAGTCATGAAAGTAGATGTTTACAACATGTACCACAGCTGTGCCAGAACTACTAAGTGCTCTATCTCTAGTGAAACGTGCATATGTGTGTTCTTTAATTGTGTGTGTGTGTGTGTGTGTGTGTGTGTGTTATACATGGCTCAAGGCAAGTATCCTCTGTAGCTTCGGCCAAAGGGCAGTACTGCTCTCAAGCCATCTGGCAAGATGTAGTTAGCTTATCATGAAGCCATGCCCTACTATGTAGCATGCTTCTTTATATTTGCTTTCACTTTCTGCCTCACTACCCCTTTCTCTCACTCTGTCACTTAGCAATAAGTATTTGATTTGTTTAGAATTTATTTTCTGTGGAACCCAGGCTAAATTAAGTTACTCTCCAAAGATTACTAGAAATAGTTCCATGAACACACTGATAGATTTTGTTTTCAACTCCCTGGAATTTATTTGGACTCAGTGACTAGAATGAATTTAAATACATACTCTCACTTTCCATTGTTTGAAAATCGAGCCACCTCTCATATTGTTGTTGCCCTGTCCTCACAGCCAATGTCTACGTTTTTTAGTTAACAGTTACCCAAGGCTTACTCAGTGTTAGCCACCATCTGTTAAGCACCTTGCTTGCATTATCTCCTTTAATCCAGATAACAACCTTATGAGATAGATACTATTATCTCTGTTTTACAGATGATAAGATTTAGACTTGGCTAGGTCAAAAAATTTGCCCGAGGTCACTTATTTAGGGACACACAGCTGGTAAATGATAGACGTTTGAGTCAAACCTCACTTCTGAACCCAGAGTCTGCACTCTTCATCACTGTGCCATACTACTTCTCTGGGACAGGAACTTCTCTCGCTTTCCTTAGCACTTGGACCTGCTGCCACTCTTTCACCAGCCACTTGGCATCCTAGGTGTTTTCTCTACTTCATCTCCTCATAGCTTTAACTGACTCTGGAATAGCCACAAATTGAGGCTGATCATGACTCAGAACTATCCTCAACCGAGATCGGAAACTCAATTTTCCCTTCTGACCACATCCTGCTGTTTTACTACCTATCCCACGCATGTTTCTACGAGATGTATATTTCTATTGTTGGAGCCCAACCCATCTTTTTTTAAAAAACATCCCTTTTGGTTCTACTTACTTCACCTTCCATTGGGCCCACCTTGCAAATTATCAACCAGTGGGTGCGCCCTCCACCTTCCTTTTCTGCTCTGGCTGCTGAGCTTCTGAAGGCTCTATAGGTTGAAAAGCACAAATGTCTCATTAGCTGGCCCCTGAGGGCTTCTGAGTCATTCCTTTGTTTTCAAAATATGTTTTTCTTTGTTTTTTATAATGATCAGGTAGTGTGTTAGATGTTGGTAATTCAGAGATGAAAGAATGAGTCCTGTGTTCATGTGACTCACAAATAGATAGTAAATTGTAATATATTTGGTTCTTGTCTTAGTCTTCTTTTAACAGCTGTGACTCAGTGTGGTTCAGAAAAACTTAAGGATTGGAGGTGGTGACTTTGTCATTACATTTGGTTCAAAAAGTGTTCCCACTTGTACCGAGAGCCTAAACAGAGACTCTACATCCCTTCACCATGGGTCACGCCAGCATCATCCTCTTACCACTTCCTTAATTAATACCTTGAAACATAACTTTCTTTCCATTATACATGCTCTTTCTCCACCACACCAGGCATGAGGAGTCCCCTCAGTAGATGCTACCTAACTGTGAACTGTACCAGGTGAGAATCTAGAGTAATAAGAAGATCTACAAAGCAAGCTGGAAAGAGAGAAGTGTGTAAAAAAGAGAGAAGAAATGTTCCAAGAGTAAGTATCTGACACAGGAGACTACAGAAGCCTGGAAGTCAAAATTATTTTCTAAGGAGAGAATGCCCATTGGACTTTTCAACTAGGAGAGCACTGGAGATCTTTCCCCAAGCGTGTTCAGTAGAGGTAGTAGCCAGGGACAATGGCTTGGGAACCAATAGGGTGAATCTGAGGTGTTTATGGTACATGCAGAAGGAGGCTGAAAACGCAGACCTGGAATTTGGACAAGACATTCGTGTGGCATATAAAGATCCTGGAATCAACAATATGCAAGAATTAACTCATGGAAAATCTATGAAGTTTAGAAGAGTATCAAAATTGGGATTGTAGTGAAAACTAAGGTTTACGGCAAGAGTAGAGGGAGCTAAGGCTGTTAAGGAGACTGACACAGAGTGGCTAGAGAGGCAAGAAAATGATGTCACTCCATGTGGTGGACAGTGAGGACAACTGTTAAAATTTGTAGGGAGGATATCAGAGAGAGAAACATTTAGTTTTAGCAACTGGGAGGTCACTGGGAACCTCTGAAGTTTCAGTAAAGAAGAGCTGTCATAGGTCGGACCATAATGTGTTGAGAAAGTAAATTTATTGAGTGTAGACTACTCTTTTAACCATTTTTTACACTGCATAAAAGGAGAAAGGCTAATATGGCCTACAGGAAAATGTAGGGCCAAAAAAAAAAAAAAGATTAGCGCTTGTCTGTTTTTCATTTGTTTGTTGTTTTAAAGGTGGAAGATAAAAATAGCCTTTTAGAGATCTAAGTAATTGGAGAGAGAAGTGAATTAATAAAGTAAGATCACTAAGGAAGAAGGAAAATATGAAAACCATAGCACAAGGGCTTGGACTAGGCTGGGGAAAGAGACAAATGCCTCATAAACTGAAGCTAGAGGGAAGAGGTGAGGTTGATCCAGATACAAGATAAGTGGATACTTTTGGGTTCAGTATCTCCTGTGGCAGTCGGAGAGCGGGCTGGAAGACATGGTTCGCCTTGTCAACTCGCTTCAATTTCTTGATAGCAAGTGTTTTATACATTTTAATTTTACATTTCCCAAAATCTAAAGTAAAGCTTCACTCAGCCCTTCCAGAAAAGGAAAACATAATGGATTCTTATTACATGACAGGTAAAAACAAAAACATAACATGATTTTAAAAATCAGGAGAAACAAACCTAACTTTACCTGTGAACTTTGGAGGAATTTTAGCTGTATTAGAGACTTTCTTTGGCTCGGGATAGGGCATGGGACTCTGACAAAGACATTCAAGCTGGCAGCCTATTGGCATTAGAAAAGCTAGGCAACAAAGCTTTAACCTTAGGACTAAAGTTCAGATATTGTTCAAGCCTGGAGAAGCTTGGCAAAAAATAGAGGATTTGGCTGCTGGGAATGTAATAAAGGCAGCAGGATACAGTTACCATAGTGGTTGAATAAGAAAGGTAATTCTTTCCAGGAAAAAGCAAAAACCCAGAGATAAGACCAAACCAGAATTAGAAATGATAACTTGATGTTGAGGATTAAAACAATTTATTAAATACTTTATGACTATAACCCAGTGGTGCTCAATCGTGGAATCATTCAGGGAGCTTTTACAAAAACCACTGAAGCCTGGATATCACTCCTGGAGTCTAACTGGCCTGGGAAGAGGCCTGGACATCAGGATTTTTACAAGCCTCTTTAGATAATTCTAAGGAGTGGATAGTGAAATTGAGAACTATGACTCAAACCAGAATCTGTCCCAGAGGCAGAAATGAGACTGGAAGGAATCAGAGACTTCTTAATGTTCCTAAAATTCTAAACTGACTGAATAAAAATTAATTTTGTCATTTCCCTGCATCCCTCCCCACCCCCCAGTGCATATTCTCTGGCTTTCTATGAATCTCCAAATGATTTAGGCTCAAAAAAGTTATCTATATACTTCTTCTATTTTTTTTTAATTTTTATTTTTGGCTGCATTGGGTCTTCATTGCTGCTCGTGGGCTTTCTCTGGTTGCAGTGCGCGGGGGCTACTCTTCGTTGCAGTGCGCGGGCTTCTCATTGCTGTGGCTTCTCGTTGCGGAGCATGGGCTCTAGGCACGTGGGCTTCAGTAGTTGTGGCATGCGGGCTTCAGTAGTTGTGGCACGTGGGCTTCAGTAGTTGTGGCACGCGGGCTTCAGTAGTTGTGGCTTGCAGGCTTCAGTAGTTGTGGCGCACAGGCTTAGTTGCTCCTCAGCATGTGGGATCTTCCTGGGCCAGGGCTCAAACCCGTGTCCCCTGCATTGGCAGGCAAATTCTTAACCACTGTGCCACCAGGGAAGCCCTATATACTACTAAGAGAAAGTTTCCAAGTTCATATTCCTTCTCAGCCCTCTCTCTATCCTATGAGCCCAGGAATGACCATTTGACACCTTTTCTTGAAACCTTACCCAGAATATTTCTTCTCTTCATTCCCACTGTGGCCCATTTTACCTACACCACAAGTAATGCAAAACCTGATTAACTATTACTGCATAAATGATATTCCACGTCTAGTCACCCTTCCCTCCAGTGTTTATCCTCTAAGGAATTCAATATGTATCTTCCTGATACACTTGTCTTCATATTTCTCAGGTAGTCTCAAGAGTTCCATCATCTATTGAAAGAGCCTCACCTTGGCATTCAAGGCCTTTGTGGTAGACCCTGTTGATGCTCCTTCCCATATATGCTCAGCTATCCTGAGTTCACCTGAATCTACAGGTGGACACAGTTCCTAACCTGTTGTCAAATTTTCATCTGGAGCCCCTGTGTTTCTCCTTCTCTCTCTAAGGGATTTCCCCAGCAACCTGGGAGTTCGACTTGCTTGCTGCCTGCAGTAGCAACCCAGAAGTCTGGTGCTGTAGTAAGCTTTATTCCTCGATCCTCATCCAATGTGGAATGAGACGTCAAAGATAAACGCCCCAGCTTCCCCTCGTCCAGTGGAATAATTCTACACTGTGTTCCACATGGTTTACTAGGGGAATCCCTAAAGGGATTGGGCCCCAGTTACCCACAGAGGTAACCTGCTCATCAATGAACCCTGTTTTGGTGCTTTTCTCCCTTCACTGTCTCACTTCCTCATTTACACTTCTTGAAAGTAATTCCAAAATAAACAAACTGCATGCACTCAAGTCCTTGTCTCAGAGTCAAGTTTGAGGGGAATCCAAACTAAAATTGCCCTTTACTACATCTGACCCAAATTAACCTTAAAAATACTCCACACCAAACTGGAAAACTTGAAATTCTCAGAGGATTTTTTCATCCCCATCTAATAGTCACATCACCCCCTTCCTTAGAAAAGCCTTGCTGCCCATTCAAAGAGCATCTCCTTCTTCAATACCCAGCTCACATTCAGCCTCTACGAAATTATGCTCAGTGTTCCCAAGATCAAAGAGCTCTCTGGATTGTCTTAACTCTCATAGCTCTTTGTACATTCTCCTCTTATTGGACACACACACAAACGTAAATTATAAATGGAATCATAATATAAATGTGCTGTTCAAACTGTGGATAGGCTCAATTCGAAAAAAAGCTTTTTCACTTTTTCAAACAAGCAGGTTTGAAGAAAAATGGATTTTTAAAAAATGAACCGAACCAAATACAAACTATTATCCAATGTTCTGCATATCACAGACATGGATTGTTAAGAGAGAAAAAATAATAAAGGTTACCATTATTACCAATAAACTTCATTGTGTTCAGGGAAAATTTTATGTTTCTAAAATAAATACTAAGTTATAGGTTGAATATAGTTACTATAATTATAATGGTTAATATACTAACTAATAAGGATGAATATCATTATTATAATTCTATATTTCGGTAGATACTTCTATCTTAAATAGATAGATTGGTAGAAAAATAAAACATGACTAAGACATGATTTGAAGGCATTCAGTAAAGGACAGGACATTACTTCTCTTAATCTATGTGGAAACTCACTTCCCTTTGAAAAAAAGAACATGGTTTTGTCTCTCGAGATTGATTATCCCTTTTCTTTTGGGAAAGCATTAAGATGACATACACACTTCCAGGTACAGTTAAGATCAACATTTCTCTCTTTCTTATTCAATCTTTTATGTAGTGCTCTCAAAGTTCTTTTTCAAATAGGATTCAATCCAGCAAATATTTATTGAGAGTCATACATACAAGGTCTTGTGTTAAGCAATGAGGGGGTACAAATGTGAATATAACAAGATCCTGGCCCTCAAGGAGTTTGCAGATACCTTGGGCCAATTTATTTATGAGTGAGCTTTGTATGAAACCAGCTCTTTAGTAGTGTGAAAGATTTAAAAAAACATGGCATAGCTGTTCATGGCAAAACTTGATTAACCCTCCTGTTTTATGTCCCCTAAGACTCAATGATGAAGACAGAGAGAAGGAGATCTTAAAGACTTTTACTTCCTAGTCACTTTTTAAAAGAGGATGTAGGGCTTCCCTTGGTAGCAGAGTGGTTAAGAATCCGCCTGCCAATGCAGGGGACATGGATTCGGGCCCTGGTCTGGAAAGATCCCACATGCCATGGAGCAACTAAGCCCATATGCTACAACTACTGAGCCTGCAAGCCACAACTACTGAAGCCTGCGTGCCACAACTAATTAAGCCCGCGCACCTAGAGCCCGTGCTCCACAACGAAGAGTAGCCCCCGCTCGCCGCAACTAGAGAAAGCCCGCGCACATCCACAAAGCCCCAATGCAACCAAAAATAAATAATAAATAAATAAATAAATATTTTAAAAATCATTAAAAAAAGAATGTAAATTTGACCAAAGGAATAGAAATTTCTTCACCATTATGCTTTTGTAATAAACAGTACCTTTAAAGACTTAATGTCATTTACAACTAAACAAACTCTTAATTATATATGACATTCAACAAATGGCTAAATAATGAAAATCTGTCTGAGATTGAAAATAACTGCCTTGGATTAAAACAGAAAAAAAAAGCAGCTCTGTTGTTAATCATGCTGAGAGGATAGAAACAGACAGTAGTTGCAAAATGAACAGGAAACACTGGTTCACTCAAGGCTACGCAACCACTCTCCCCACCCCCTGCCCTGATTTGAATTTTTACTGCTTTCTTACCAATAATGCTCCCAAGTCACTCTGCTATTTCTACCACTGGGGATACCCAACTGTTAAACTGCCCTTGAGACATGACAACACCAACCTTTAGTTAATCCCTGCTTTCCCTGATGCCACCTCAGAAACACTAACCAGTTCAGAATCCGCACTTTGCTGACACCCTCTACTGAATCCTTCGACAGGAACCCAAACCTTATAAAAGATGCCTCCATCTTTCCTCTTGTTGAGAGCAGCAATTCACAGTCTCTCTGGGGTGCCCCCCCCATCACTTCACTGAGGCAATAAATGTGATTATGTCAGACTCTAGGCTTGTCTCTGGTGATCTCTGGCTCATTAGGCTTTAACAGCACACATGTGCCCACAGAATAACAAATACTGAAGTACTGTAACACCACCAATAACAAACCTCAACATACTCTCCATAGTTGACCTGGGAGGTAAAACACTTATTTAAATTATTTAAAACTTAGTGTGATTTATCTCTTGGAATTGACTTTAGGGATGAGGGTTCTCCTTTTCTCCCTCCCTCGCTCCCTTCCTCCCTTCCACTTTTTCCTTTCCTCCTCCTCCCTCCCTCCCAGTAGTCTTTGATGATAAATACATTGATATGGATCTGCCTCTTGGAAGTAACCAAATATTATTTGGATACATACTCGCTTTGCACCCCCTCCCATCCTGGTAAGATATTTGTTTAAAACTCATTCTGAATTTCTGTTAGAAAAAAATTCTTGATGTACATTTTTAAATATAATGACTCCATTAGCCCTTCAAATGTACTGGTTACTGCCATTTTTGCATAAGTGCGTGATAAAATGGTATAGAGTTTCTCTCTATGGTAAAACATGATAATATATCCTTGTGCATAGACAGTGTACTGTTGCCCAATATTTTCTCACTGATGTTCCGAAATAGAAAATTCAAACCATTACATACTTAGTTACTTATATTCAATATATTACCTTTCCTCAAAAAATAATGAGTTGGAGGGGCGGTGGAAAGATGGCGGAGGAGTAAGACGCGGAGATCACCTTCCTCCCCACAAATACACCAGAAATACATCTACATGTGGAACAACTCCTACAGAACACCTACTGAATGCTGGCAGAAGACCTCAGACCTCCCAAAAGGCAAGAAACTCCCCACGTATCTGGGTAGGGCAAAAGAAAAAATTAATTAAAAACAGACACAATAGAATAGGGACGGCACCTGCACCAGTGGGAGGGAGCTGTGAAGGAGGAAAGGTCTCCACACACTAGGAGGCCCTTTCGCGGGCAGAGATTGCGGGAGGCGGAGCGGGGAGCTTCGGAGCCGCGGAGGAGAGCACAGCAACAGGGGTGCGGAGGGCAAAGCGGAGAGATTCCCGCATAGAGGATCGGTGCCGACCGGCACTCACCAGCCCGAGAGGCTTGTGTGCTCGCCCGCCGAGGCGGGCGGGGCTGCGAGCTGAGGCTCGGTTTCGGTTTCGGTCGGAGCTCAGGGAGAGGACTGGGGTTGGCGGCTTGAACATAGCCCGAAGGGGTTAGTGCGCCACGGCTAGCCGGGAGGGAGTCCGGGGAAAAGTCTGCACCTGCTGAGGAGGCAAGAGACTTTTTCTTGCCTCTGTGTTTCCTGGTGCGCGAGGAGAGGGGTTTTAAGAGCGCTGCCTAAAGGAACTCCAGAAACGGGCACGAGCCGCGGCTAAAAGCTCAGTCCCAGAGACGGGCGCAAGCCGCGGATGAGAGCGCGGACCCCAGAGACGGGCACGAGCTGCGGCTAAAAGCTCGGAAACCAGAGACGGGCGGGAGACGCTAAGGCTGCTGCTGCCGCCACCAAGGGGCCTGTGTGCGAGCGCAGGTCACTATCCCCACCCCTCTTCCGGGGAGCCTGTGCAGCCCGCCACTGCCAGGTACCCGGGATCCAGGGACAATTTCTCAGGGAGAACACACGGCGGGCCTCAGGCTGCTGCAACGTCACGCCGACTTCTGCCGCCGCAGGCCCGCCCCGCACTCCGTGCCCCTCCCTGCCCCCGGCCTGAGTGCGCCAGAGCCCCCGAGTCAGCGGCTCCTTTAACCCCGTCCTGTCTGAGCAAAAAACAGACGCCCTCCAGCGACCTACACGCAGAGGCAGGGCCAAATCAAAAGCTGAGCCCCTGTGAGCTGTGAGAACAAAGAAGAAAAAGGGAAATCTCTCCCAGCAGCCTCAGAAACAGCGGATTAAAGCTACACAATCAATTTGATGTACCCTGCCTCTGTGGAATACATGAATAGACAGCGAATCATCCCAAATTGAGGAGGCGGACTTCTAGAGCAAGATCTATGATTTTTTCCCCTTTTCCTCTTTTTGTGAATGTGTATGTGTATGCTTCTGTGTGAGATCTTGTCTGTATAGGTTTGCTTCCACCATTTGTCCCAGCGTTCTATCCGACCATTTTTTTTTAAAATTTTTTTCTTAATAATTAATTTTAATTTAAAGAACTCTATTATACTTTACCTTCTTTCTATCTTTCCTTCCTTCCTTCCCTTTTTGAGACAACGAATCGTCCCAAATTGAGGAGGTGGACTTGGAGAGCAAGTTTTATGATTTTTTCCACTTTACCTCTTTTTGTGAGGGTATATGTGTATGCTTCTATGTAAGATTTTGTCTCTATAACTTTGCTTCCACCATTTGTCCTAAGGTTCTATCCTTCCCTTTTTTTTTTCCTCTAAATAATTATTTTTTTAATTCAATAACTTTATTATACTTTATTTTATTTTACTGTATCTTCTTTCTTTCTGTATTTTTTCCTTCCTTCCCTCATTCCTTCCTTCCTTCCCTCCTCCCTCCCTCCCTCCTTTCTTTCCTTCTTGCCTTCTTCCTTTCTTTTCTTCTTTCTTTCTTTCTTCCTTCCCTCCTTCCTTCCTTCCCTCCTCTCTTTCTTTCTTTCTTTCTTTCTTTCCTATTTCCTCCTACTTATACTAATTCTCTCTACTTTCTCTCCCTTTTATTCTGAGCCGAGTGGATGAAAGGCTCTTGCTGCTCCAGCCAGGAGTCAGGACTCTGCCTCTGAGGTGGGAGAGCCAACTTCAGAACACTCGTCAAGAAGAGACCTCCCAGCCCCACATAATATCAAACGGCGAAAATCTCCCAGAGATCTCCATCTCAACACCAGCACCCAGCTTCGCTCAACGACCAGCAAGCTACAGTGCTGGACAACCTATGCCAACCATATAGCAAAACAGGAACACAACCCCACCCACTAGCAGAGAGGCTGCCTAAAATCATAATAAGTCCACAGACACCCCAAAACACACCACCAGACGTGGACCTGCCCACTAGAGAGACAAGATCTAGGCTCATTCATACACCACAACACAGGCACTAGTCCCCGAACACTCGTCAAGAAGAGACCTCCCAGCCCCACATAATATCAAACGGCGAAAATCTCCCAGAGATCTCCATCTCAACACCAGCACCCAGCTTCGCTCAACGACCAGCAAGCTACAGTGCTGGACAACCTATGCCAACCATATAGCAAAACAGGAACACAACCCCACCCACTAGCAGAGAGGCTGCCTAAAATCATAATAAGTCCACAGACACCCCAAAACACACCACCAGACGTGGACCTGCCCACTAGAGAGACAAGATCTAGCCTCATACACCACAACACAGCCACTAGTCCCCTCCACCAGGAAGCCTACACAACGCACTGAACCAACCTTAGCCACTGGAGACAGACATCAAAAACAACGGGAGCTACGAACTTGCAGCCTGCAAAAAGGTGAACCCAATCACAGTAAGATAAGCAAAATGAGAAGACAGAAAAACACACAGCAGATGAAGGAGCAGGATAAAAACCCACCAGACCTAACAAATGAAGAGGAAATAGGCAGTCTACCTGAAAAAGAGTTCAGAATAATGATAGTAAAGATGATCCAAAATCTTGGAAATAGAATGGACAAAATGCAAGAAGCAGTTAACAAGGACCTAGAAGAAATAAAGATGAAACAGACAATGATGAACAACACAATAAATGAAATGAAAAATACTCTAGATGGGATCAATAGCAGAATAAATGAGGCAGAAGAACGGATAAGTGACCTGGAAGATAAAATAGTGGAAATAACTACTGCAGAGCAGAATAAAGAAAAAAGAATGAAAAGAACTGAGGACAGTCTCAGAGACCTCTGGGACAACATTAAACGCACCAACATTCGAATTATAGGGGTTCCAGAAGAAGAAGAGAAAAAGAAAGGGACTGAGAAAATATTTGAAGAGATTATAGTTGAAAACTTCCCTAATATGGGAAAGGAAATCGTTAATCAAGTCCAGGAAGCACAGAGAGTCCCATACAGGATAAATTCAAGGAGAAATACGCCAAGACACATATTAATCAAACTGTCAAAAACTAAATACAAAGAAAGCATATTAAAAGCAGCAAGGGAAAAACAACAAATAACACACAAGGGAATCCCCATAAGGTTAACAGCTGATCTCTCAGCAGAAACTCTACAAGCCAGAAGGGAGTGGCAGGACATACTGAAAGTGATGAAGGAGAAAAACCTGCAACCAAGATTACTCTACCCAGCAAGGATCTCATTCAGATTTGATGGAGAAATTAAAACCTTTACAGACAAGCAAAAGCTGAGAGAGTTCAGCACCACCAAACCAGCTTTACAACAAATGCTAAAGGAACTTCTCTAGACAAAAACACAAGAGAAGGAAAAGTCCTATAATAACGAACCCAAAACAATTTAGAAAATGGGAATAGGAACATACATATCGATAATTACCTTAAATGTAAATGGACTAAATGCTCCCACCAAAAGACACAGATTGGCTGAATGGATACAAAAACAAGACCCATATATATGCTGTCTACAAGAGACCCACTTCAGACCTAGAGACACATACAGACTGAAAGTAAGGGGATGGAAAAAGATATTCCATGCAAATGGAAACCAAAAGAAAGCTGGAGTAGCAATTCTCATATCAGACAAAATAGACTTTAAAATAAGGACTATCAGAAGAGACAAAGAAGGACACTACATAATGATTAAGGGATCGATCCAAGAAGAAGATATAACAATTGTAAATATTTATGCACCCAACATAGGAGCACCTCAATACATAAGGCAAAAACTAGCAGCCATAAAAGGGGAAATCGACAGTAACACATTCATAGTAGGGGACTTCAACACCCCACTTTCACCAATGGACAGATCATCCAAAATGAAAATAAATAAGGAAACACAAGCTTTAAATGATACATTAAACAGGATGGACTTAATTGATATTTATAGGACACTCCATCCAAAAACAACAGAATACACATTTTTCTCAAGTGCTCATGGAACATTCTCCAGGATAGATCATATCTTGGGTCACAAATCAAGCCTTGGTAAATTTAAGAAAATTGAAATTATATCAAGTATCTTTTCCGACCACAACGCCATGAGATTAGATATCAATTATAGGAAAAGAGCAGTAAAAAATACAAACACATGGAGGCTAAACAATACACTACTTAGTAACGAAGTGATCACTGAAGAAATCAAAGAGGAAATTAAAAAATACCTAGAAACAAATGACAATGGAGATACAACGACCCAAAACCTATGGGATGCAGCAAAAGCAGTTCTAAGAGGGAAGTTTATAGCAATACAAGCCCACCTTAAGAAGCAGGAAACATCTCGAATAAACAACCTAACCTTGCACCTCAAGCAATTAGAGAAAGAAGAACAAAAAAACCCCAGAGTTAGCAGAAGGAAAGAAATCATAAAAATCAGATCAGAAATAAATGAAAAAGAAATGAAGGAAACAATAGCAAAGATCAATAAAACTAAAAGCTGGTTCTTTGAGAAGATTAACAAAATTGATAAACCATTAGCCAGACTCATCAAGAAAATAAGGGAGAAGACTCAAATCAATAGAATCAGAAATGAAAAAGGAGAAGTAACAACTGACACTGCAGAAATACAAAAAATCATGAGGGATTACTACAAGCAACTCTATGCCAATAAAATGGACAATCTGGAAGAAATGGACAAATTCTTAGAAATGCACAAACTGCCAAGACTGAATCAGGAAGAAATAGAAAATATGAACAGACCAATCACAAACACTGAAATTGAAACTGTGATTAAAAATCTTCCAACAAACAAAAGCCCAGGACCAGATGGCTTCACAGGCGAATTCTATCAAACATTTAGAGAAGAGCTAACACCTATTCTTCTCAAACTCTTCCAAAATATAGCAGAGGGAGGAACACTCCCAAACTCATTCTACGAGGCCACCATCACCTTGATACCAAAACCAGACAAGGATGTCACAAAGAAAGAAAACTACAGGCCAATATCACTGATGAACATAGATGCAAAAATCCTCAACAAAATACTAGCAAACAGAATCCAACAGCACATTAAAAGGATCATACACCATGATCAAGTGGGGTTTATTCCAGGAATGCAAGGATTCTTCAATATACGCAAATCTATCAATGTGATTAACCATATTAACAAATTGAAGGAGAAAAACCATATGATCATCTCAATAGATGCAGAGAAAGCTTTTGACAAAATTCAACACCCATTTATGATAAAAACCCTGCAGAAAGTAGGTGTAGAGGGAACTTTCCTCAATATAATAAAGGCCGTATATGACAAGCCCACAGCCAACATCATCCTCAATGGCGAAAAACTGAAAGCATTTCCACTAAGGTCAGGAACAAGACAAGGTTGCCCACTCTCACCACTCTTATTCAACATAGTTTTGGAAGTTTTAGCCACAGCAATCAGAGAAGAAAAGGAAATAAAAGGAATCCAAATCGGAAAAGAAGAAGTAAAGCTGTCACTGTTTGCAGATGACATGATACTATACATAGAGAATCCTAAAGATGCTACCAGAAAACTACTAGAGCTAATCAATGAATTTGGTAAAGTAGCAGGATACAAAATTAATGCACAGAAATCTCTGGCATTCCTATATACTAATGATGAAAAATCTGAAAGTGAAATCAAGAAAACACTCCCATTTACCATTGCAACAAAAAGAATAAAATATCTAGGAATAAACCTACCTAAGGAGACAAAAGACCTGTATGCAGAAAATTATAAGACACTGATGAAAGAAATTAAAGATGATACAAACAGATGGAGAGATATACCATGTTCTTGGATTGGAAGAATCAACATTGTGAAAATGACTCTACTTCCCAAAGCAATCTATAGATTCAATGCAATCCCTATCAAACTACCACTGGCATTTTTCACAGAACTAGAACAAAAAATTTCACAATTTGTATGGAAACACAAAAGACCCCGAATAGCCAAAGCAATCTTGAGAACAAAAAATGGAGCTGGAGGAATCAGGCTGCCTGACTTCAGACTATACTACAAAGCTACAGTAATCAAGACAGTATGGTACTGGCACAAAAACAGAAAGATAGATCAATGGAATAGGATAGAAAGCCCAGAGATAAACCCATGCACATATGGTCACCTTATCTTTGATAAAGGTGGCAGGAATATACAGTGGAGAAAGGACAGCCTCTTCAATAAGTGGTGCTGGGAAAATTGGATAGGTACATGTAAAAGTATGAGATTAGATCACTCCCTAACACCATACACAAAAATAAGCTCAAAATGGATTAAAGACCTAAATGTAAGGCCAGAAACTATCAAACTCTTAGAGGAAAACATAGGCAGAACACTCTATGACATAAATCACAGCAAGATCCTTCTTGACCCATCTCCTAGAGTAATGGAGATAAAAACAAAAATAAACAAATGGGACCTAATGAAACTTCAAAGCTTTTGCACAGCAAAGGAAACCATAAACAAGACCAAAAGACAGCCCTCAGAATGGGAGAAAATATTTGCAAATGAATCAACTGACAAAGGATTAATCTCTAAAATTTACAGGCAGCTCATGCAGCTCAATAACAAAAAAATAAACAACCCAATCCAAAAATGGGCAGAAGACCTAAATAGACATTTCTCCAAAGAAGATATACAGACTGCCAACAAACACATGAAAGAATGCTCAACATCATTAATCATTAGAGAAATGCAAATCAAAACTACAATGAGATATCATCTCACACCAGTCAGAATGGCCATCATCAAAAAATCTAGAAACAATAAATGCTGGAGAGGGTGTGGAGAAAAGGGAACACTCTTGCACTGCTGGTGGGAATGTGAATTGGTTCAGCCACTATGGAGAACAGTATGGAGGTTCCTTAAAAAACTACAAATAGAACTACCATATGACCCAGCAATCCCACTACTAGGTATATACCCTGAGGAAACCAGAATTCAGAAAGAGTCATGTACCAAAATGTTCATTGCAGCTCTATTTACAATAGCCCGGAGATGGAAACAACCTAAGTGCCCGTCGTCGGATGAATGGATAAAGAAGATGTGGCACATATATACAATGGAATATTACTCAGCCATAAAAAGAAACGAAATTGAGCTATTTGTAATGAGGTGGATAGATCTAGAGTCTGTCATACAGAGTGAAGTAAGTCAGAAAGAGAAGGACAAATACCGTATGCTAACACATATATATGGAATTTAAGAAAAAAAAATGTTATGAAGAACCTAAGGGTAAAACAGAAATAAAGACAGAGACCTACTGGAGAACAGACTTGAGGATATGGGGAGGGGGAAGGGTGAGGTGTGTTAGGGCGAGAGAGAGACATGGATATATATATACTAACAAACGTAAGGTAGATAGCCAGTGGGAAGCAGCCGCATGGCACAGGGAAACCGGCTCGGTTCTTTGTGGCTGTCTGGAGGGGTGGGATAGGGAGGGTGGGAGGGAGGGAGACAAAGAGGGAAGAGATATGGGAACATATATATATATATAACTGACTCACTCTGTTATAAAGCAGAAAGTAACACACCATTGTAAAGCAATTATACCCCAATAAAGATGTTAAAAAAAAAAAAAATGAGTTGACTACCAGTAGTTTAAAGCATTTGAATTGTCCAGTCACCTATGAGTGAGATAAAAGGCCCTATTATGTTTTAAAAGGGTCTGTTAATTTGCCTACCTATGCTTTTAGGAATCTCCTGCTTTCCCTTCAAATCATCCTTCCTGAGTCATTTAGAGAATCCTTTGATTTAGAATTACTTTTCACTAGTTTGCCTGGGTACTGTTTTGGATTTACCTCTTCACACTACTCAGTTTTTTTCTGAATTTACCTTCATCTGAGACACAACCTTAAGTTACCCTGTTCCCCATGCCTTAAAACCATGAATTATCTCTCTATAGTCTTGAATTTCTTGAATTTAAGTTAGTATTAATGTGAACTAGATTGTTATAAATTAACATGTTAATTATAATCCTCAAAGCAACCATGAAGAAAATCATTTTTAAATGTATCGTAAAACAAGAAAGGAATTAAAATAGTACATTAAACATACTATTAAACACAAGAGAAGACAGTAGAAGATGAACTGAGGAGAAAAAATATAAAACACATAGAAAACAAAAGCAAAATGACAGAAGTCCTTCTTTATCAGTAATTCCATTAAATGTAATTGGATTAATCCATTAGGACTAGTGGGTCAATTTGTCAAGAAAATATAGTAATTATAAACATACATGCATCTAACAATACAGCCCCAAATATATGAGGCAAAAACTGACAGAACTGAAGGAAGAAATAGACAGTTCAACAATAATAGTTGGAGACTTCAATACTCTGCTTTTAGTAAAGACTAGAACAACTAGACAGATGATCAATAAGGTAATATAAGACCTGAATAATACTATAAATCAACCAGACCTAACAGACATACACAGAGCACACTTTCCAACAACAGCATGTTACACATGCCTCTCAAGAACACGTGGAACATTCTCCAGGACAGACCACATGTCATGCCACAGAAGAAGTCTCAATAAATTTTTTAAAAAGATGAAGTCATACAAAATATCTGTTGTGATCACAATGAAATGAAATAAGACATTAGTAACAGAAGGGAATCTGGAAAATTCACAAATATGTGGCAATTAAATAACACACTCTTTTTTTTTTTAATACACTCTTAAACAGAAAATGGGTAAAAGAAATCACCAGGGAAATTAATAAATATTTGAGGTAGATAACAATGAAAGTACAATATACCGAAACTTATGAGATGTAGCAAGAGCAGTACTAAAAGGGAAATTTATAGCTGTAAATTCTTACATTGAAAAAGAAGAACTATCTCAAATCAATGACCTAAGTTTATACCTTAAGCAATCAGAAAAAGAGCAAACTAAACACAAAACGAGTAGAAGGAAGGAAATAATAAAGATTAGAGTGGAGATAAATAAAATAGAGAACAGAAAAATGATAAAGAGAATCACTGAAATCGAAACTTGGTTCCTTCAAAAGATGAACAAAATTGACAAGCATTAGCTAGACTGACCAAGGACAAAAGAGACTAGACTCAAATTAGTAAAATCAGGAATAACATTAGGGACATTGCTACGAACCTTGCAGAAATAAAAAGGATTATAAGAGAACACTATGAACAATTATATACCAACAAATTAGACAACCTAAATTAAATGGGCAAATTCTTAGACACACAAACTACCAAATCTGACTAAGTAAGAAATAGAAAATCTGAACAGACCTATAACAAGCAAAGAATTTAAATCAGTAAGCAAATAACTTCCAAGAAAGAAAAGTTTTGGACCAAATGGCTTCACTAATAAATTCTACCAAATGTTTAAATACCAATTAACACCAAATACTCCTCAAACTCTTCCAAAAAACAGAAGAGGAGGGACTACTTCTATTCTCACTTTATGAGTATTCCTCTGATACCAAAATGATACAAAGACATCATAAGAAAACTACAGACCAACATCCGTTATGAATATAGATGCAAAAATTCTCAACAAAGTACTAGCAAAATTAATCCAGTAGCATGTTAAAAGGACTATACACCATGCCCAGTGGAACTTATCCCAGAAATATAAGGATGGTTCAACATATAAAAATCAATTAATGTAATACATATTAATGGAAATGAAGGACAAAGACAACATGATCACCTCAGTTGATCAAGAAAAAGCACTAGACAAAATCCAGTAACCTTTTATGATTAAAAAAAACACTCAACAAACTAGGAATAGAGGGGGAACTACCTCAATCTGATAAAGAGCACATATGAAAAATCCACAGCTAACATAATAATGGTGAAAGACTAAAAGCTTTTACTGTAAGATCAGGAATAAGCCAAAGGTGTCTGTTTTGGCCATTTCTATTCAATAGTGTACTGGAAGTTCTACCCAGGGCAATTTCTGTTAATAAACAAAGTCAGCAAAGTTGCAGGATGCAAGATCAACATACAAAAATCAACTGTATTGGGCTCCCCTGGTGGCGCAGTGGTTGAGAGTCCACCTGCCGATGCAGGGGACACGGGTTTGTGCCCCGGTCCGGGAAGATCCCACATGCCGCGGAGCGGCTGGGCCCGTGAGCCATGGCCGCTGAGCCTGTGCGTCCGGAGCCTGTGCTCCGCAATGGGAGAGGCCACAACAGTGAGAGGCCCGCGCACCGCAAAAAAAAAAAAAAAAAAAATCAACTGTATTTCTATAAATTAACAATGAACAATCTGAACACAAACTTAAGAAAATTCCATCTACAATTGTACCATGAAGAATCAAATACGTAGGGATAGATTTAAACAAAGAGGTGTGAGACTTACACAATGAAAACTATGAAACATTGTTGAAAGAAATTAAAGACCACCTAAATAAATGGAAAGACATCCTGTGTTCATGGATTGGAAGATTTAATGTTAAGGTAGCAATACTCTCCAAATTGATCTAAAGATTCAATGAAATCCCTATCAAAATTTCAATGTCTTTTTTTTTCAGAAATGAACAAACTAATCCTAATATTTATATGGAGTTACAATGAACCACAAATAGTCAAAACAATCTGGAAAAAGAAGTACAAAGTTGGATAACTTCACATTTACTGATTTCAAAACTTACTACAAAGCTACTGTAACCAAAATAGTATAGTACTGGCATAAGAATAGCCATACAGATCAATTGAATGAAACTGAGATTCCAGGAATAAACTCTTACATATATGGTCAACTGATTTTCAACAAGACTGCCAAGACCAATCATTGAGAAAAGGACAGTCTTTCAACAAATGGTGTTGGGATAACTGGATATCCACATGCAAAAAAATGATTTTGTACCCCTAACTCATACCATATACAAAAATCAATTCAGAATGGATCAATACATAAATGTAAGAGCTAAAATTATAAAACTCTTTGAAGAAGACATATATGTAAATCTTTGTGACCATAGATTAGGCAGTGGTTTCTTAAATGTGACAACAAAAGCACGGGCAACAAAAGGAAAAATAAATTTGACTCCATCAAAATTTAAAACTTTGGGGCTTCCCTGGTGGCGCAGTGGTTGAGAATCTGCCTGCCAATGCAGACGACACAGGTTCGAGCCCTGGTCTGGGAAGATCCCACATGCCATGGAGCAACTGGGCCCGTGAGCCACAATTACTGAGCCTGCGCGTCTGGAGCCTGTGCTCCGCAACAACAGAGGCCGCGATAGTGAGAGGCCTGCGCACCGCGATGAAGAGTGACCCCCACTTGCCACAACTAGAGAAAGCCCATGCACAGAAATGAAGACCCAACACAGCCATAAATAAATAAATAAATAAATACATTGTGTATTAAAAAAAAAAAAAAAAAATTTAAAACTTTTGTGTATCAAAGGACCTGTCAGGAAACTGAAAAGACAATCCACAAAATGGGAGAAAATATTTGCAAGAGATTAATATCTAGAATATACAAAAAATTCTCACTGCTCTTACGAACAACCAAATTTAAAAAATGGGCAGACTCAAATAGACATTTCTCCACAGAAGATATTCAAATACCTGGACAATAAACGCATGAAAAGATTCTCAGCATCACTGATCATTAGGAAATGTAAATAAAAACCACAATGAAATACCACTTCACACCCACTAAGATGCTATAATTTAAGAAGAAAGAAACAAACAGAAAATAAGAAATGTTGGTGAGGATGTGGAGAAGTTGTAACCCTCATAAATTCCTGGTACTATGAAAAAAGTTTGGCGGTTCCTCAAAAAATTAAATATACAATTATCATATAACCCAGTAATTCCACTCCTAGGTATATACCCAAAGAAATGAAAACATAAGTCCAAATAAAAATTTGTACATGAATGTTGATAGCAATATTATTCATAATAGCCAAAAAGCAAAAAAAAAAACCCCAAAATAAAAAACACCCAGTGTCCATCAATTGATGAATGGATAGAGAATATGTGGTACATTCACACAATGAGATAAATTTGGCCATAAAAAGGAAAGAAGTACTCATACATCCTACAACACGGATGAACCTTGAAAACACTATGCTAAGTGAAACAAGCCACACACAAAAGGCCACATATTGTATGATTCCACGTATATGAAATGTGCAGAGCAGGCAAATCCACAGATATAGAAAGCATATTAGTATTTGCTAGGATTTGGTGGGAAACAGGAATGTGGAGTGACTGCTTAATGGGTTCAGTGTTTCTTTTTGAGCTGATGAAATGTTCTGGAATTAGATAGTGGTGATGGTTGCACAGCACTGTAAATATACTAAAAGGCACTGAATTGTACATAAAAATGGTTAAAATGGTGAGTTTGTGTTATATGAATTTTATATCAATAAAATAAACCTCTTTGAATAACATTTTTGATAGACTGTGAATTGTTAGACCCAAATGGGAATCACTCATATTTTGGTGCTCAGAATGAGAACTCCAGGTAAAAAGCACTTATTTCAAAACACAGTAAACTTATAACTCATACTTCTTTCTTTCCTTTTTTTTTTTAAGATTTACTTATTTATTTATTTATTGCTTCAAAAGGATCAAGTACGATCAATGGCTGGCAATCCCTGGGAGGCAAATTTTTTTTTGAATTTATGTTTTTATACAGCAGGTTATTATTAGTTATCCATTTTATACATATTAGTGTATATATGTCATCCCACACTTCTTAGGATGAGCCACTTATTACAAAATCATAGAGAAGTTTGATCATTTGTGGTAATGCCTACAGGCTGGGTCAGGGGAAAGGAGGATAGCTAAGACTTTAAAATGGCATATCATTTCACATGTCAGATATAATAGCTTATTTTTATATTTTGGAACATATTCTATACTAGAGATAGCTGCCTACTCTGAAATCTGTTTTCTCCTTCTTTTCTAGTAATAGAACCCTTGACTTTTACCATAGCGCATGGCTGTGCAAAATAAAGATTACTTTTCCCAGTCTTTGTTTTCAGCCAGGTATGGCTTTGTAACTAAGTTCTGTTCAATGATAATGTAAAGAAAATGGTGGCATGTTAGCTTCTTGGTAAACACGTTTAAAGAGATATTTTACCACTTACTCCTTGTCTCATTCATCCTCCTGATGGCTAGAACGTGGATTTGACGGCTGGAGCTACAGAAGTCATGTTGACGATAGGCAGTAGGCTAACAGTCATGGTGGAGAAGGAAGATGGAAGGATGTGCATGAAGGGACCTTGATGAACATGGCGATGCCCTAACAGCCATGAAGTTTCCATCCCCAGACTAATTATCAATGAGATAGAAGTGAACTTCTATGTTGTTCAAGGTACTATTATTTTGGATTGAATGACTGAGTGCCGCAAATAGACAAACCTAACCTTATCCGGCTACGGCTTTAATAAGAGACACGGGAGAGAGACTGAAATGATTTGAACATTCCAAAAGTTTTAAATAAAAATTTAAAAGTAAAAGAGGTTACGTATATCAGAGAAGATAAACCCAAGGAAGTAACATGAGGCAAAGTCCTGATAGATATTCAGTAATAGCCATGGGAAGGAGAGGGAAAGTGCCAAATGCTGTATTTAAACATAAGACACTCTTTGGCTGCTCTCTTAAGTACACATTCTCACTGAAGCTAATGAGAATTCTAAATTGTGTCAACCAATATTGTGATGATAAAGTACTCCAAAAGACAGAAATTCACTTTACTCAGATTGGATTTATTGCCGTTCAAAATGTGTGTGCACCTATTGCCAACATATAAAAACCCTCAAGCTACCATGATATCGGTATCAAGATAAAGAAAAGAAAGAATCACCCCCCCAAAAAAAACCCGCATGCCTAAAGAACGCACTCTTCAGTCTGATTGGTAGAAATGTGAAAGACATGACCCATTCTATAATTCTGTTCTGCCAGATTATTTGTTACGAGATATTAACTACAAAATTTTCTTTTGTGTCTGCAAATGTAAGGAAAGGGGAAGTAAGGTTTCTTTTTTTGAATTGAAGTATAGTTGACTTGCAATATTGTGTGTTTCAGATGTACAGCAAAGTGATTCAATTATATTTTTTTCAGATTATTTTCCATTTTCCATTAATATAAAATACTGAATTCCCTGTGCTATATAGTAAATCCTTGTTGCTTATCTGTTTTATATATAGTAATCTGTATCTATCAATCCCATATTCCTAATTTATCCCTCCTCCCTTCCCTTTCCCCTTTGTTAACCATAAGTTTGTTTTCTGTCTGAGTCTGTTTCTGTTTTGTATACAGATTCATTTGTATTATTTTTTATATTCCACATAAAAACAATAAATAATATTTGTCTGTCTGACTTACTTCACTTAGTATAATAATCTCTAGGTCCAGCCATGTTGCTGCAAGTGGCATTATTTCATTCTTTTTTATGGCTGAGTAATATTCCATTGTATGTATGCACCACATCTCAAACCAATTGTCTGTTGATGGGCACTTGGGTTGTTACCATATCTTGGCTATTGTAAAATAGTGCTGCTATGAACATTGGGGTGCACACATCTTTTCGAATTAGAGTTTTCATCTTTTCCAGATATATGCCCAGGAGTGGGATTGCTGGATCATATGGTAACTCTATCCTTAGTTTTTTAAGGAACCTCCATACTGTTTGCCATAGTGGCTGCACCAATTCACATTCCCACCAACAGTGTAGGAGGGTTCCCTTTTCTCCACAGCCAAGTGAGGTTTCTTTTTTTTTTAATTTAATTTAATTTTTTTGGCTGTGTCAGGTCTTCATTGCTGCACGTGGGCTTTCTCTACTTGCAGGGAGCAGGGGGCTACTCTTCGTTGCGGTGCGTGGGCTTCTCATCGTGGTGGCTTCTCTTGTTGCGGAGCATGGGCTGTAGGCACACGGACTTCAGTAGTTGTGGCACATGGGCTCAGCAGTTGTGGCTCGCGGGCTCTAGAGCGCAGGTTCAGTAGTTGTGGCACATGGGCTTAGTTGCTCTGCGGCATGTGGAATCGTCCCGGATCAGGGCTCAAACCCGTGTCCCCTGCATTGGCAGGCAGATTCTTATCCACTGTGCCACCAGGGAAGTCCCATGAGGTTTCTTTTTAAACAAATACATATTGACACTCATAAATTAGATACAGAAAATGTACAGTAGCTCAACATCTCCATACATGGTGATGGTACTGTCAACATACCCCACTTGTTACCTCTCACACTCTGTCCCAGCCACATGTGTATCTTTTCAGTTCCTTGAACATGCTGAGATGTTTTGCATTTGAGAGCTTTGGCCCAGGTCTAACTTCCACCTGAAAGGCTTTCCCTTTCCCTGGCAAATCCCATGTACCCTTCAGGCCCTGACTTAAGTACGACTTTCAAAGAAAGTATTTCCTGAGACTCATAGTGAAGGAAATAATCGATAGAAAATGCTTAGTATGGTACCTGAAACATACTAAGTGCTCAATAAAAATCTGCTAAATGAAAAGACTTTCATTGTGCAATAATGCAAAACAGGTCAAACATGCAGGACGTTGAAAAATATCCTTGTATGATAGAGCTTGAAGTTTTTGGACATCTGTATATATATAGTGCCTCAGTGATTTCAGTAAAAATTTAAATAAATTATTTAGGCATAAAACATATTTCAATTATCTTATGTGAGTTAACTGCTCATGTTTGGGCAAAAAGCCTTTGTCTAATTTATGTTCAGAATGATTGTTACAGAAAACTGTATGTCATCAGTTTCTGTTTCAAAGGCGCATCACACTGTTTGTAGGAGCAATATGGCACTTGGAGCAGGAGGAAGGTCAGCTTTCATGGTAATAAAACACACCTGCATTGTTACATATTAACTAAAATAACAGACCCTGGGATGAACGTCTCCATGATATTGGTAAGTTGAATATAAAAGGTTTGATAGGAAAAAAAATCCTTTCTTTTTCATTTCTTTTTTTTGTTTACCTTTTTGTAGCAGTTGTTAAGCAAAGTTTGACCTTCTTCCACCAAATTTTTACTTGGTGAAATATGAATAATGACAGAGAAGGAAAACACTTTCTGAGCCCACTTAATAGGTTTGTTAATTGGCTGGACAATTGAAGACAGAATGGGGACTTCACTGTTCTCTTGTATTACCTAGGAGAATACTGTAGATCCCAGTTTTAAAATATGATGTTGTGAGCCATCTAATCTGCAAAACTGATTCTGGATCTTAGAATTATATTCTTATTCCTTACATGAATGAGGGGGAGAAGGAATCTGACTTGCTTTGAAGTCTCTGTGGAAGTGGGTTAGTGGTCAGATCAGGGATAAAATTGGGAATACCATTTTTAATAGTGGAAAAATGGTGACTGGGTTGAAATACGTACTGTTTGCCTATAATAGGTGCAACTGTATATAAGAAATGTGTTTCCTGATACCTGGTATAACAAAGACTAGTACTGGCCTTCCCTGGTGGCACAGTGGTTAAGAATCTGCCTGCCAACGCGGGGGACACGGGTTCGAGCCCTGGGCCGGGAAGATCCCATATGCCGCGGAGCAACTGAGCCCGTGCACCACAACTACTGAGCCTGCACTCTAGAGCCCGCGAGCCAAAACTACTTAAGCCCACGCGCCTAGAGCCTGTGCTCCACAACAAGAGAAGCCACAGCAATGAGAAGCCCGCGCGCCGCAACGAACAGTAGCCCCCGCTTGCTGCAACTAGAGAAAGCCTGCACACAGCAACGAAGATGCAACACAGCCAAAATAAAAAAATAAATAAATAAATAAATTTATTTTTTAAAAAAAGAAGAAAGAAAGACTAGTACTAACAAAGGATGATAGTATTTCCACGTACCAGTAAAACAGTGTTGCCACTTGGCAACAGACCAGAGTTTTCATTTCACTTGGCCCTCCAGTTTTTAAATTATGTGATTTTTGAGATAAATATTTAAATGTAAGAAATCTGCATTATTTAAAATTTTATGCTCAGAGTAGGATCTTATTAATATTTTGATGCTTTAATATTTAAAGGAACACAGTGCAAGTCTGTGTAAAATCCAACTTTACTGTGTGGAAAATAGGGAATGTTCCTGGAGTGTAGGTGGCCCTGTGGTAGATGGTATTGGTCACTGCCTCCTTTCACTGGAGAGAAGCTTACATACCCCTGTCTCATTGACATCAGCCCTGGCCATGTAACTTGAAATGCTCCTTCCTGCAGTAAAATTACACATCATGACACTATTGAAATTAGAAGTAGCCATATAACTTGCTTTAGCCAACAAAATATGGGTAGGAGTGGTGTGTGTCAATCCTAAGCAGAAAAGTTATAGACTCATGGGTCACCTTAACTCCTTTCCCTCTGTCACAAAACCAGCCATGTTCCAGGTAAAATCTGCTCTATCAACCTGGATTTTGGAGTCAAGATAGCATGAAATGGCACCACAACCTACCCATATCATAAGCAAGAAACACACCTTTGCCCTTTTAGGCCACTGAGTTTTAAGGGGTTGTTATATGGCATAACATAACCCAATCTGACTGATATAGATCCCAAGATGAAGAAGATGTTGCTTACAAAAGTGAGTAAGACAGGGCTTCCCTGGTGGCGCAGTGGTTGGGAGTCCGCCTGCTGATGCAGGGGGCACGGGTTCGTGCCCCGGTCTGGGGGGATCCCACGTGCCGCGGAGCGGCTGGGCCCGTGGGCCATGGCCACTGGGCCTGCGTGTCTGGAGCCTGTGCTCCGCAACGGGAGAGGCCACAGCAGTGAGAGGCCCACGTAACGCAAGCCTGTGCTCCGCAAATAGGAGAGGCCACAGCAGTGAGAGGCCCACGTAAAAAAAAAAAAAAAAAAAAAAAAAATGAATAAGACATGATTTGCATCCTCAAGAACCTCGTTTTATAATAGAGAAATAAATACATAAAAATAATTACAAAACAGTATGTCGAAAGCTAATAGAATATGTGGAAAGTACTACAATTAAACTGAAGAAAGAGACAAATCCTATTTAGGGGATTTGGGGAACACTTTATGTAGGAAACAACACTGAATTTGAATTTGGAAGGCTACGTAAGAGTTCAAAGATTCTTTTTTAAAAGGAGGACATTATAGAAACAAATATCATGTTCAAAAGTTTAAAGGAAATTACTTTTTAAAGGAATAGTGAGAAGTATGACACGTTTTGAGGATGTGTAATGTCCGGTTGGGCATCTATAATATGGGGAAAACGTTGAAATTTCGACGAATCCAGAAAGGTTGTGAGATTATGAAAGATCTTGTATACCATGCTAGATAGTGAAGATCCAGGCAGATCAGAATTCTAATTTTGCCTCTGCCATTAAATAGTCTCTCCATGGAAAAGGACATTAGTTTCTTAATCTGTACAATAGGATCAATAACACCTACCTCATAGGTCTTGTTTAGAGAACAAAAGAAGTATCTAATGCTCAATAAATCTTAATTCCCTCCCAGACCCATTATGCTAAGGAGGTGATGTTTCATGTAATGGGATGTGTTTGGAGTGTTTGTTTTAAGCAATGGATTGATGGGATCAAAATCATACTTTAGAAAGATCACTCTGGAAACATTTGGAAGATGAATAGTTTAGAGGGATGATGAGAGGCAGGGAGGCCAGTTAGGAGTTCAATGACATAAAACAAGAGATTATGAGGACTCAAGCTAAGGCAGTGATAATACCTGGCTTTTCCCTTTCTTCTTATGAATTCCTTAGATATCATGTGCATATATCAATGCTCTCAACAAGGCAGGGAAGCACAAGAGAACTACATGTGGTTTCCTGGGGTCCCAACTTTCCAAAGGTGAATGATGTTGACCCCTTGGCTAGCCACACCAGTATGGGTACTGAACCCTTGCTATCGAAAATCATGTAATTTGGTACTTTTCAGGGTCTAGGTTACTCTGCCTCACCCCGTGTTTCAAGTCCTACCCTTCACCACTACTTCTGTCCCATCCCCTTATCACTCTGCTGATCTGATAAACTGATCAGTGTTAATGTGATAATGGGACAAAATCTTTTCGTTAATTACAGTTTCCATGTTTGCTTTCATCTGTGCTTTCTGAAGAATTTATTATCCCCAAATAGTACTACTACTACTACTATTATTATTATTATGTAATGACTATGATGTTGGGTTTTATTCTTAAGATCAATGATTCTCAAACTTAGCTCATTAGAATTACCTGGGGAGTTTTTCAAACTCTCTATGCCCAGGTCATGCCTTATACTAATTAAATTAGAATCTCTGGGAGAGGAATCCAGTCCTAAGTAAGTAATTTTTCAAACTTTCCAGGTGATATCAAAGAGCAGCCAAATTTGAGAAGCAGAGATTGATGGAGTGACTTGCAAGCTTTAATGTGCATACAAATCATCTTCGGGATCTTGCTCAACTGCAGATTCTGATTCAACAGGTTTGGGGCAAGACCTGATTCTGCATTCCTAACAAGCTCCCAGATGATTCTGGTGCTCTGGTCTGAAGACCACACTTTGCGTAGCCAGGACTTAGTGAACCATTAATATCTCTATGACGAAACCATTTTAGAATATTTTAAAGGCAACATTATTATTTGTGATTATCAAGGAACAATTTTCTTCTTCCCTTTTACTCCCAGAGCTATATTTGGAATTTTGACTAAGTATGCGCCCATTGTTTAGCCATCCCTTTTATGTTATAAGTAATTGATCGTGTGGTGATTAAAAGCCAATGTGCTTTTACTTAACTAAAATACAGCTGAGATTTGCACAGTGAAACATTTTGCTATACAATTTACCCTTCTAATAGGACTCAATGGCCTTGATATGTGAAAGACCATGCTGTACTGACCTGACCCTTAATCAAAGAACTTTAACAAGATACCAAGCAAAAAAAAAAAAAAAAAAAAAAAAAACAAAAAAAAAAGAATGTTAAATCAACATTTAATAGATGCCAAACAAGGTAAACCCATTTAGAATGATCTTTTCTGTCTGAAAAGGAAGTACTTATTATGAGATTAAAGTTTATCTGCTGAATTAAAAGATGTCAATAATACAAAAGTTACTTCACTCAGCTTTTGCACAGCAAAGGAAACCATCAACGAAATGAAAAGACAACCTACTGAATGGGAGAAGATACTGGCAAATCATATGACCCATAATGGGTGAATATCCAAAATACTGAGTTGGCCAAAAAGTTCATTTGGGTGTTTCAGTAAGATCTTACGGAAAATCCCGAACCAACTTTTTGGCCAACCCAATACAGAAAAACCCGAATGAACCTTTTGGCCAACCCAGTATAAACAGCTCATAAAACTCAGTAACCAAAAAAAATCCGATTTTAAAATGGGCAGAAAACCCGAATAGACTTTTTTCAAAGAAGACATACAGATGGCTAACAGACACGTGAAAAGATGCTCAACATCACTAATTATTAGAGAAATGCAAATCAAAACCACAATGAGGTATCACCTCACACCTGTCAGAATGGCTAACATCAAAATGTCTACAAATAATAAATATTGGCGAGGATGTGGAGAAAAGGGAACTCTTGAACATTGCTGGTGGGAATGTAAATTGGTGCAGCCACTACAGAAAACATCATAGAGGTTACTCAAAAAACTAAAAATAGAACTACCATATTCTCCAGCAAATCCACTCCTGGGTATACATTTGAAAAAAGTGAAAACACTAACTCAAAAAGATACATGTACCCCATGCTCATAGCAGCATTCAATAACCAAGATATGGAAGCAACCCAAGTGTCCACCAACAGATGAATGGATAAAGAAGATGTGGCATATACATACAATGGAATACTATTCAGCCATAAAAAACAATGAAATTCTGCCATTTGCAACAGTGTGGATAGACCTAGAGGGTCTTATGCTTAGTGAAATGAGTCAGACAGAGAAAGACATACTCTATGTTATCACTTATATGTGGAATCTAAAAAATAAAACAAATGAATATATATAACAAAACAGAAACAGACTCACAGATTTAGAGAACAAACTGGTAGTTACCAGTGGGGAGAGAGAAGGGGAAGGGGCAGGATAGGGGTAGGGGATAAGGAGATACAAACTGTTATATATTTATAAACTATTTATGAAATGAATAAGAAACAAGGATATATTGTACAGCACAAGGATATATCATACAAACAAGGAAATATATCCATTACTTTGTAATAACTTTAAATGGAGCATAATCTGTAAAAATACTGAATCACTATGCTGTGTATCTGAAACTAATATTGTAAATCAACTATAGTTCAATAAAGATACAAACAGAATTTTTAAAAAGTTAGTTTGCTCACACATACAGTTCTAGATACCAGAGAAATGTCAAATTATATTTATTTACATTATAGTACTTCTAGTATAGGTGTATGCTGGCAGAATTTTTATGAAAAGTTTAATTTCTTATTTGTGTGTCCTTTCTTATATGTGGAATTCCAACTTCAAATGCTGCTGAACGGTTATTGAAATAATCTTCAGGATCTGGTCCCTAATGACACCTTTTAGTTCATCCATAAGACTCCAGCTGGAAGAAGGTTACAGAAGTGGCATTGGATGGTTTCCCTTTACCAGCCTATAAATCAAATTCTACCATCCTGAATCTTGTGGGCTCCAGATCATTTTTGACTGAGGCCCTGGAATACCCCCTCGCATTATAAAATTTCTAAAGAAACACACACACACACACACACACACACACATACAGTCCTAACAGTGTCATGCTTAATAAACTGTTAACCAGGGGCTTGTGACTCCAAGTATCACATATTTTTTGTTTTTCATATGTTTGTCACTGCAGGCTCAGAGAAAGCAATTAGGCTTCCTGGCACTACTAACATTAGATGCATTTAACTCCAAACTTGAATGACTTACTATCAACTGCAGGATCCCTTATTTCAAATGCATTTTAGATGTACATGTACAGAGAGTTTCAAATGCACACATTTGATTTAGTTGGGCAATATATCACTTCACAAAGTCTGATGCTTCTGACTTAAAGAAATTGCAATCTAACTGTAATAATTCACATGAGGTATTGTCAATCATTTCATACATTCAACAACTTTGTGAAGTAAACACAGGTAATATATTTACTCTCATTTTCGAGATTATCAAGCTAGAAATCAGAGTGGTTAAAAAATTTTTTATAGAGAAATGAAAACATTTTTCATAGAACAACTAGAACAAAAAGTTTTTAAGTTTGTATGGGAACAAAAAAGACCCCAAATAGCCAAAGCAATCCTGAGAAAGACTGAGCTGGAGGAGCCAGGCTCCCTGTCTTCAGACTATATTAAAAAGCTACAGTAATCAAAACAGTACGGAACTGGCACAAGGACAGAAATATAGATCAATGGAACAGGATAGGAAGCCCAGAAATAAACTCACACACCTATGGTCAATTAACCTACAACAAAGGAGGCAAGACTATACAATAGAGAAAAGACAGTCTCTTCAATGAGTGGTGCTGGGAAAACTGGACAGCTACATGTAAAAGAATGAAATTAGAACATTCTCTAACACCATACACAAAAAGAAACTCAAAGTGGATCAAAGACCTAAATGTAAGGCCAGACACTTATAAAACGCCTAGAGGAAAACATAGGCACAACACTCTCTGATATAAATCACAGCAATATCTTTTTGGATCTACCTCCTAGAGTAATGAAAATAAAAAACAAATGGGACCTGATTAAACTTAAACGCTTTTACACAGCAAAGGAAACCATAAACAAAACGAAAGCCAGCCCTTTTGGAGAAAATATTTGCAAACAAAGTGACCGACAAGGGATTAATCTCCAAAATATACAAACAGCTCATGCAACTCTATGTCAAAAATCCAAACAATCTAATAAAAAAAAACGGGCAGAGATCTAAACAGACATTTCTCCAAAGAAGACATACAGATGGCCAAAAAGCACATGAAAAGATGCTCAGCGTTGCTAAATATCAGAGAAGTACAAATGAAAACTACAATGAGGTATCACCTCACACCAGTCAGAATGGCCATCATCAAAAGTCTACAAATGATAAATGCTGGAGAGGGTGTGGGGAAAAGGGAACCCTCCTACACTGTTGGTGGGAATGTAAATTGGTGCAGCCACTGTGGAGAACAGTCTGCTTTAAAAACAATACTTTTAAAAACTAAAAATAGAACTACCCTATGTTCCAGCAATCCCACTCCTGGGCATATATCTGGAGAAAATCATAATTCGAAAAGACACATGCACCTCAATGTTCACTGCAGAACTGTTTACAATAGCCATGACTTGGAAGCAACCTAAATGTCCATCAATAGAGGAATGGATAAAGAAAATGTGGTATATGTATACGATGGAATGTTACTCAGCCATAAAAAAGAGCAAAATAATGCCATTTGCAGCAACATGTATGGACCTAGAGATTATCATACTAAGTGAAGCAAGTCAGACAAAGAAAATTATCATATGCTATCACTCACATGTGGAGTCTAATTTTAAAATGATATAAATGAACTTATTCACAAAACAGAAACAGACTCACAGATTTTTGTAAACAAACTTATGGTTACCAAAGGCAAAACATGGGGGGAGGATAAATTAGGAGCTCGGGACTAGCATACACACACTGCTATATATAAAATAGATAACCAACAAGGACCTACTATATAGCACAGGGAACTCTACTCAATATTTTATAATAACCTAGATGGGAAAACAATCTGAAAAAGAATGAATATATGTGTAACTGAATCACTATGCTGTACACCTGAAACTAACACAATGTTATAAATCAACTATACTCTAATAAAGTTTAAAAAAATAAAACGGGTAGCTGGTATTTGGCAAAAGGGACCTAGGGTCTTTCCACCAGGGCTGTCAAGATTGTTAAAACCCATACAGTGACAGGAAAGAAGAAAAGTTTGGGCAACATAATGAAGTTAAAAGATTTGTAGATGTGGAAGAAACTTCACTCTGTTTCATTAAGCGGGTGTTTGTTGAGTGCCTTTAGTATGCCAGGGAATGTACAAGGCACTCTAGATATAATGGTTGTGGAGAAAAGAAAGCTATTTCCAGGAAGAGAGATATTACTCCAGTTCCAGATCCCAATACACGGGGCGTCTGTAACTAAAATTACCATCACCATTAGGGGACATAGCTATGTGAACCGATAGAGCAACGATTTCCCAGTTTACCAGTCAAACCAATTTTAATAGCTTGCTAACCAATGGGGCAATCATTTTGAAACCTGCCAGTCAATTGAATTTATTAACTAGATAATTTGATCAACATCTGGTATTGGGATGTATTCAAAATTGGTAGATGCAATAAAATTAATTGATTTGATGAACGTTTTTCCTTGAACGGAGTGGTTGTTTGATTGCTTTAGAAAACTGATTTTAGAACATTTCAGAATTACTTTGAGTATGGGTCATTATTCCAGTTCAGCAACTATGTGACCCCTAAGGCAATGGATTACCTTCTTTGTAGCTCATCTGAAGGAAATAAATAATGATGACTTGATCTTCTCTAAGGGTTTCATGAATCAGCAGCTAAAGCCTATTAATTCTTCCATAAATAGAGCGTTCAACATTCTGGGTCTTGGAAAGGAATAGGAGGGAGGCTATCTCTTGGATTTTATCAGCCACTGTTTTTCCACAATAGTGTTTACCCAATATATACATTGAAAAGTAAGGAAAACACTATTGTTACTCCCTGTCAACTGTTTACTGAAGGAACTGAATTCTGAGGCATTCCAGCTCTTGTAAGCCTGGATTGATAATTCCTATCAGGTTTCAGATCGCCATGCCTTCCAGGTCAAGAGCCACTTGCTGTGCAAAGTTCAGTTTTACAATTTTACCCGGCTTTATCCCCACCTGTACTTCACTCCTCCATCCTTTAGTGAAAACTGCATTACTTTGAAGTTGAAGGTTACACTCAGGCAGGCAGAGCAGCTTAGCTTTACTCCCACCATGAGTTGGAACAGATAATGGATTCTACAGAGCAGGTGTCCAATTGACCAAGGTCATCAAACAATGACTCAGTGTAAATACCCAAATTGAAGTTGTGGACAAACTCAGCACATGACAGGTGCAGGTGATGAGTGTCCTTTTGTCTAGCTGTCATGGTGACCTGAGGACATGGAACAAATCAAATGAAGAAGCCTGTGCCTACCTTAGAAGGTTATGTCTTCACTAACCCTGTAGCAACCAGCAGCCTGGCATAACTTGACGGGAATCTCTGCACTTGTTTGGATGATTTTGTTTCTTGGGAGCTATTTGTTCAGGGAAAAGCACTGAAAATGGAAAGATGAAGTCGTTTTCTCCTGACATTTCCAAGGATGAATACATATGAAGGACAAGCAGGTAATCTCTTCTTCCCAACAGTCAATCCAAAGAACCTAGAAAGTCCTTCAGAGTTGCGAACAGAAGATCGCAACTTCAAGAAAAGCACAAGTAAGAAAGTCAGAAGACTGCTCCTGGGAAAGAATAGGAATTATAACCACTATATTACAAGTTCATGGTTCTCGGCACTGCACTGAAGTTTCAATTTGAGACAATGCCTGAAAGTCAAAGTCAAAAGCATCAAATACGTGCAAGGTGTGGATGATTAAAGTCACAAAAAATGGATTTAAGTTACTAGGATTTAAAAAATATATAGTTGATAAGATAAAAGAGTTTTAGAAAAACCCTTGAATTATACATGGCTAGGATACATATATTAAAATAGTTTATAGCATGTTTTTCTGGTTTCATAGCTGAAAAGGCCAACACAGTGTTAAATGCTTTGCTCAATGTTGAATCATTAGAAAGTGGATGAATGTAAAGTTCTCATAACTGTGAACTTAATGAGTGTTAAGTTGCTTTATATTTTCAATGTAGCAAAGAGGTCAGCAAACATTTCTGTAAAGGGCTATATTGAGAGAGAAATAAGAAGAAGACCCCTTGAATGACTTGAAACAGGCTGTACACATTAATACTGGTTTATAGAATTGTTCCCCATTCCATAATGGTAAAGGCTGAAGTTAAATGACTTTTCAGTGTTATATCTTTAGAGTGGAAGGGCCCAAACTCAAAGCCATGTCTTCTGGCTGTCAACCTAGTCCTCTTGTAACTTTACCACAGCACGTGTAGCACTCTGTGTATCAAAAAAAGCGGGGGGGGGGGGTGCTCCAAATAGGCACATGAAAAGATGCTCAACATCACTAATCATTAGAGAAATGCAAATCAGAACTACGAGGCACCACCTCACACTGATCAGAATGGGCAGCATCAAAAAGTCTACAAATAACAAATGCTAGAGAGGGTGTGGGGAAAAGGGAACCCTCCTACACTGTTGGTGGGAATGTAAGTTGGTGCAGTCACTGTGGAAAAAAGTATACAGGTTCCTCAGAAAACTAAAAATAGAATTACCATATGATCCAGCAATCCCACTACTGGGCTTATATCCAGACAAAACTCTAATTCAAAAAGATACATGCGCCCCAATCTTCATAGCAGCACTCTTCACAATAGCCAAGACATGGAAACAACCTAAATGTCCATTGACAGATGAATGGATAAAGAAGATGTGATACATACATACCATGGAATACTACTCAGCCAAAAAAAGAGAATGAAATAATGCCATTTGCAGCAACATGGATATGACTAGAGATTATCATACTAAGTGAAGTCAGAAAGAGAAAGACAAATACCATATGATATCACTTATGTGTGGAACCTAAAATGTGACACAAATGAACCTATCTATGAAACAGAAACAGAATCACGGACACAGAGAATAGACTCGTGGTTGCCATGGGGGAGGGGGGTGGGAGAGGGATGGAGTGGGAGTTTGGGATGAGCAGACGCAAACTATTATACACAGGATGGATAAACAACAAGGTCCTACTGTATAGCACAGGGAACTCTTCTCAATATCCTCTGACAAACCATAATGGAAAAGAAAATGAAAAAGAATGTATATATATGTATAACTCAGTCACTCTGCTGTACAGCAGTAATTAACACTGTAAATCAACTATACTTCAATAAAAAAATTTAAAAAAAATTTAAAAGGCCTCCAGAAAGCTCTGAGTCCAACGGGGCCTCTTAACTTCTCTTCCTCCAGGTTCAGTGCAGCCACAGTTGTGTGGGAACACTTGCCCTCTGTGCTGAGAGTAGGAGCTACAGCCGCCTTCTCTCTCGCTAAAGATACAGTTGGCCAACAAATATAATCTCGAGCACCTAGTGTATGCCAGACATTGTTCTAGTTGCTGGGCTACAGCGTGGCTAATTCCTTTCCCTCAAGGGACTTTTATACTAGTTGGGAGAGGTAATCAACAAGCATCAAATAACTAAATCGATCAATCATACCCAATTCTGATCACTGTTAGGAAGAAAATAAAATGGAACACAATAAGAAGTAACGAGCACTGGCAACTTAAGGAGGGGACTGAGGCAGCCTGGGTTTTTCAGCGAGGCTGGTTGGTGGGTTCATCAAGCAGCGAGATTGCTGAAGCAGCAGTAACAGTACCCCAAACAGTAGCTTGAATATTGGAAACAGCAAATGATGAAGGGGACAATGAGATAACATTTCCAACATATATTATTGTTGTGGACCAGGTGACCCATCCAGTGTTCTGAATCTGGGCCAAGAAATGTGGGCATGCAGAAAAAGTGAGACAGCTTCAGGGTGGAGTGAGGACAGGATTTCCTAGGAGAGAGAGAATAATGGTGGTGCTGGGGTTATATTACCTCTTAACCCTGAAGTTATCCCACATTATCTTAAAAAGGGGTAGATAATAGTTGATACGTCCAACACTTATCATGTACCAAGCAAACACTTTACATGAATTAGTTCACATAGGAGGATTACCTCACAGAGACTATTGTCCGCGTTGTAGAAATAAGGAAATTGAGGCACAGGTGGCTTGAGTAACTGTCCTGTGAAAGGCTAAATAATGCCTCCAATGATGGTTATGTCCTAATTCTCAACACCTGGGAAGATGTTAGCTTACATGGTAAAAGGGACTTTCCAAATGGGATTTAATTTCGAACTTTGTGATGGAGAGATTATTCTAGATTATCTGGATTTGCCCAATGTAATTATAAAGATCCTTATAAGAGTCAGAAAGGAGATGGAAGCAGAGGCAGGAGTGATGTGGCCAGGAGCCAAGGAATGTAAACAGCTTCTAGAAGCTGGAAATGGCAAGAAAATATACTCTCCCCTAGGGCCTCCAGAAGGAATGTCACCTTGATTTTAGCCCAGTGAAACTGATTTCAGTCTTCTGGCCTCCAGAACTGTAACATAAATTTATGTTGCCTTAAACCAACTAAATTTGTGGTAACTTGTTTCAGCAGCAAAGGAAACTAATACACTGCCCAAAGCCACGGAGCTACTAGGTGTCAGGGCCAGAATTAAAATCAAGGCAATCTGGTGCCAGAGCAGAGATTTAAGCACTGTTATAGGGCCTCTCACAGGCAAAATAAAATTACAGGTTGAATGCAAAATAAGCGTCACCTAGCTTTTCCTCTTATGCTCAGAATTCCAGGTCTCAGAGAAACTAAGAGAGAGAGAGACAGAGAGAGAGAGAGACAGACAGAGAGAGACAGAGAGACAGAGAGAGACAGAGAGAGAAGTGGGATCCTATACCACCTGGTACACACCAGTCCCCCTTCCTTGCTCCATGTTTTCAGTCATGGACCCAAGAGATCACTAAATAAACATCCCATTTGAAAGATGAGAAATTTGAGGGCTAAAAGGTTGTGATTTCAATTTAACCAGATGGTTGGTGAAACAGCTAGTTGCACAAGGGTCAGGTGGTGATGTGGAGCTACCCACTGATCTCATTGACCGTATGGAGCTCGAGCAAAGAGGCTGCGTGGCAAGTGAGAACAAAAGATCCAGGCTTCCTGAAACCTGTGCTGCTCGTTATTCGCTTAGAAACGGTGGGAGAAGAAATGTTAATTGCACATCTACCCAATATAATATCTCTAGAAGAATCCAAAGTTCTCACTGTAGCAACTTTTTAGCCCCTTGTGATTATTATATTCCCAAATATTAGCCACTTTTATAACCTGGTCGCTGCCCCCAGCTCTCTAACACAACACCTACGACAAAGTGGGTGCTCATAAATATTACTTGAATTAAACAATAAGCTTATGATAGCATCCTTAGACTACTGCTCTTTCCACATTGAAGGTGCACGCAGATCCTTTGTGAGCCTCGTTACAATGCAGATTCAGAGCCAGAAGGTCTGGTTGGGGCCTGAGATTGGGCATTTCTACCAAGTTCCCATATGACGCTGACACTGCTGGTCCATGGTCTGTATTTTCCAACGTCCCTTAAAATGAGACCTCCCTATCCATATACAAAATAAGCCATACAAAGTTTGGTCATTTAATTTAAGTTTGCAAATATGGCACAGAAATAGATTTTTCTCCTTTTCGGTACCTGCCCTCCCAGTAAAGGGAGCAAATTAGACGCCAGGGTTCAATGGAAAAAGTTGGAACAGTGCCGCCAAATACCTGCTCCCTGCGCCCGAGCTCTGTCTTCCAGACGCAGGGAAGGGCGTAATGAGAAGGAGGGAAGTTTCCGGCAGCTCCCACGGCTCTGCTCCTCTTCCGTTTTCAGCTGTTAAGGAGCATCTGCCCCCTTTGAACCGCCGAAGTCACGGGCTAACACACCCGAGCGCCGCGCCCGCCTCCGCGCCTTTGCCCAGGCGGAGACGGCCGACGCGCGTGCGTGCGCGTTCGGTATAAATAGATTGCAGGCGGCGGCCACTGGACAGAGCCGGGCTACGGGCACCGCGGGCCATGGCGGGTGAGGACCACCAGTGGCAGGGCAGCATCCTCTACAACATGCTCATGAGCGCGAAGCAAACGCACGCGACTCCGGAGGCGCCCGAGTCACGGCCGGGGGGCGCGTGCTGGGGCTGCTCCTGTGGCTCGGAGCCCCCGGTGGACAGAGAGGGGCTGCCAGGTGAACGGGCAGTGGCGCTCCTGTACCGCTGCTGCTTTTGCAGTGAAGACCACCCGCGGCAGGGCAGCATCCTCTACAACATGCTCACGAGCGCGAAGCAAACGCAGGAGACTGCGGAGGCGCCCGAGGCACGGCTGGGGGGCGCGTGCTGGGGCTGCTCCTGTGGCTCGGAGCCCCCACTGGGCAGAGAGGGACTGCCGGGTGGGCGGGCCACGGTGCTCCTGTACCGCTGCTGCTTTTGTGGTGAAGACCACCCGCGGCAGGGCAGCATCCTGTACAGCTTGCTCACCAGCGCAAAGCAAACGCACGTGGCTCCGGAAGCTCCTAAGGCGCGGCCGGGGGGCGCGTGGTGGGACCGCTCCTACTGCGCGCAGAGGCTGGGGGGCAGAGAGGAGCTGCCGCGCGGGCGGGCCTTGGCGCTCCCGTGCCGCTGCTGCTTTTGCGGTGAAGACCACCCGCGGCAGGGCGGCATCCTCTGCAACGTGCCCACGAGCGCAAAACAAACGCACGTGGCTCCAGAGGCACAGCCGGGGGGCCCCTGGTGGGACCCCTCGTGCGGCGCGCAACGGCGGGTGGCCCTCAAGAGCCCACAGGTGGTCTGCGAGGCAGCCTCGGCGGGCCTGTTGAAGACGCTGCGCTTCGTCAAGTACCTGCCCTGCTTCCAGGTGCTGCCCCTGGACCAGCAGCTGGTGCTGGTGCGCAGCTGCTGGGCGCCGCTACTCCTGCTGGAGCTGGCCCAGGACCGCTTGAACTTTGAGACGGTGGAGACCTCGGAGCCCAGCCTGCTGCAGAAGATCCTCACCACCAGGCGGCGGGAGACCGAGGGCGACGAGCCGCAGCCACATTTGGTACTGCCGCCGGAGGCCGAGCATTTGCCGTTGGCCGCCGAGGTCCAAGCCATCAAGGGCTTCCTCACCAAGTGCTGGAGCCTGGACATCAGTACCAAGGAGTACGCCTACCTCAAGGGGACCGTGCTCTTTAACCCGGGTAAGGGCGCCGGCCTCGGCTCTGGCTTTTCTCTGCTCCTACAAGCACTGGGCAGTACCTACCCCTGGCACAGACACTTGAAGAGTTTTCATTGTTAGGGGAGTTTGCGGGGCAGAAGTCAGGAATCATGACAAACTCAGCAGAGTTGGGGGAGCTCCAGAAACCATTCCTCGTGGGTGGGGTGCTGCCAGAAACTCAGCCGAGAGGAGGGTTTCTTTTTTGTTGAGGTTTGTACTTAATCTCTCTACACGTTTCTGTTACTACGGGAAAGTTGGTGCTTTCAGGGACATGGCTATTCCTTCTCAAATCTTTTAAATCCAGTAGCATAGCTTTAAAAAAAAAGTTTGTGTTCACTGCAAATTTTGCAACGTCTCTTTCTGAAACCCAGCTCTGAAATTTACTAGAACCTTTTGGTTGGAGGAAGTCTATTAAGGCTGGCAAGAGAGGAAACATTTGTTAAGGACCCAGAGAGACACCATCCCCTGGGGACACTGTCAGACAGGACACTGGACTTAGTGTTTCATGTGTCTGTCTCTGAATGGTCATTTTAATGGTCCTAAGCAGCTGGACTGTCTCATCATCTAAGTGTCTGTAAGTATCAGGTTAGCAAAGGGGTAGGAGAAAGACATGTTAGAGACTGCATGCAGGAGCACTGTATTTTAGAGCCTTTAGACACCTTAGAGACCTCCTAATCAACCCCCTCTGCCCTTCACCCTTTCCTCATCCCATTGGCAGGTTAGGTAGTCTAGTCCCAAGTGACCTTACTCCAAAATAAATGGCCAGTGAGTTGTGGAGCATGGGTCTCCAGTCTCCTGGGCCCAAGGGGATGTCTGCTGCACCACACTTTCAGGTTGTCTGTTGCGTGCTGGACACTCTGCCCTACACAGTGCAACCGAATCATTGGAGAAAATCTCCCCGGACAGCCCAGCACCTTGTCTCGAGTATGTCCTACTACTAGAGTCATCTTCAACCAGCATCCTTCCAGAAGGGTCACAAGTGGGCAGGAAGTTTCCAGGCAGCTTGAGTTGGGAGAGTATTTATCATGCTCCCTCCACATCCTTTTTTCCTGACACCAGGAGTCTCGGGGTCATGTCCTTGCCTCCTGCCTAGCACTTTTGAAGGGGTATAGAGCAGGATTTAATGGGATAATAATTCATTCAGACCTCACATTTCAGGACTTAAGAGACCTCAGCTCATCCCAGTGATCATGATAGGTTACTTTTTGCTTGTATCATTGTTTTCTAAACCTACCTATGCACTTGGTGGTGTTGGCAGGGAAGGCGGTCCTTCAAAATCTTTCCGGGCCCCTCCTCTACAAGTTCTGATTCAGTAGCTCTGGTGCAGGGTCAGCAAATCTGCATCCATAATAAGTGCCTCAGGTGGTTCATTGGGAAGACAGTGTTTTCTCGCTCCTTCAGCTGTGTTATTAGACACCTACCATGTGCTTTGTTCTGTTGGAATAAAAAGGTAAGACAAGAGCTCAGCTTTCAGAAGTTTACATTCCACTAGTTCCCCTCTTTC
>NW_006784469.1:2770688-2777290 GCF_000442215.2 Lipotes vexillifer
CCCTGTTTTGCATCCCTTATTCTTGCTCTGCTTTTCTGAATCCTCTCTCAAATAAGTTTAACCAGCTAAGCTGGGTGTGCTTTAAACATAAATATACCTGCATCTGGGAAAAAGTAATGCCTGCTAAGCATGCGGCCTTTCTTTGCTGTTTATCATTTTGTATCCCCTGATCTTTATGTTTAAACATTTCCCTCCCGGGCTTCCCTGGTGGCGCAGTGCTTGGGAGTCCGCCTGCCGATGCAGGGGACGCGGGTTCGTGCCCCGTTTCGGGAGGATCCCACGTGCCGCGGAGCGGCTGGGCCCGTGAGCCATGGCCACTGAGCCTGCGTGTCCGGAGCCTGTGCTCCGCAAGTGGGGGGGGCCACAACAGTGAGAGGCCCGCATAACGCAAGGAAAAAAAAAAAAAAAAAAAAAACATTTCCCTCCCACCTCCCATGGAGTCCATCTATCTGCCTTTTCTCTTTCCTGATTTTACTTTGAAGGCAAGCCTTTTTTTGGGGGGGGCACTTTTAGGGGATGATGGGAAAAGAGGAGTGTGGTATGAAAGCAGAGAAAAGTGGAGTTCACAAGATGAAGTTTTAATAAGCCATGAATTTAGACCTGGGGGAGCTTCCGACTTCGGGTGGTTTCACACAAGCCTCTTCTTACCCTCATGAATGGAATCCAAGTGCAATAAAATTGGGTCTCAAGCCTGGATAATGAGCTGTAGGGGATGGTAATCCGTGGACTGGGGTAATCAGAATCGGAATATGGATTAGAGATGTTGCTGTATTTTTGTTCTCATTTATCAGATTTGATATTTGCCTGTACTAGAAATGACTCGCCTATTGCTATTTTTTTTTTTTTGAAAGAACACTGGCTGGTTCTGTTACTCTGTGACTATTAGCATGATGCTTTTAAAATACTTTTCTGTTGGATTTTGTAGAAAAAGGGAAGGAAAATGATTACAATAATCAACATCATTTAAACCGAATGGTAAATTGGTAATTTCTTAATTACAAGTTAAAGAATTTTACAGTAATATTACTGTCATGGAGGATCAAAGGACTTTTAAATGCAGCCTCCTCTTACCACGTTCTTTATAAAACTTAGAGGCATTTAATCTTTCCTGCATTGCATTTCATTCAGTTTTACTTGGATATCACACTGTACTGCAAGAAGGTCATGCAATCTTTATTTGAAAAGTAACTTTTGTACCGTGTTGCAATCGATGTTTTCATTTTTACTTTTTTTTTTTTTTTTTTGCGGGCCTCTCACTGCTGTGGCTCCTCCTGCCGCAGAGCACAGGCTCCGGACGTGCAGGCCCAGTGGCCACGGCTCAAGGGCCCAGCTGCTCTGCGGCACGTGGGATCTTCCCGGACCGGGGCACGAACCCGCGTCCCCTGCATCGGCAGGTGGACTCTCAACCACTGCGCCACCAGGGAAGCCCCCATGTTTACTTTTTAACCCTCTAATGGCTGTAAGACAATGCTTTCAAAGACTGCTTTATTTTTTTTTAAAGAACCCTTTGGAATGCTCATTTGAATCACTGTTTTAAAAACCTCCCCAGTACAGAAATCATGGTACAATGAGCTAAGTGGCCAGAGTTATCTCTTAAATTATTATGGGACTGTAGACTAAAATCAGCCTGCAGGCAAATAATTTAAATGAGACTGTCAGTCACAGTTGGTGGCTGTGAAGTTTACCACCATGGGCGGTAATCATTACAGTGGTGGGAAATTCAAGGGAGGATGGTAAAATATTACCTAGCAAAGCCTCTTGCCTTTATACTAAGGCCTGTTTCCCATAGGTAAAAGGTGCACACTTCTTGAAATAATTTTAATTTCTTTGTACGTGCATAGATAGTGAACTGGAGCAATGATTCATTAAACTATATTCTACTGTCATACTGAATTAAGTGTGCATTTGTTGGCTCAGGGCCAGCAGTTTTAAAATGTGAGCATACAAACATAGTGAATATTAAATAAGAATAATTACATGATATTTCCTTCTTGGAAGCGTTGCTCCTGAAACCTTAGAAGTGGTTTGGCACTTTATCCTTGCTGTTGAAAAGAACTTTTAACCAGGAAGCTTGAGCGTTTTTTTAATTGGGGAAGGGGGCAGAAATGGATCTATTTAAAAAGCTAGCAAAGGGCTCAGAGTGAGCTGTTTCTAACAAAGAGATTTTTCTCCCTTTTTCTCCTCCAGACCTACCAGGTCTGCAGTGCGTGAAGTACATCCAGGGACTTCAGTGGGGAACCCAGCGGATACTCCGTGAACATGTCAGGGTGACACACAGGGGGCACCAGGCCAGATTTGCCGAACTGAACAGCACCCTTTTCCTGCTGAGATTCATCAATGCCAATGTCCTGGCCGAACTGTTCTTCAGGCCCATCATCGGCCCAGTCACAATGGATGATATGATGCTAGAGATGCTCTGTGCGAAGTAATGAAGGCATGGGGGCCACACACATGCAGTTCACCATGAAGCACAAATGAGGAGCTGTGGGCAGAAGAGTGTAAAACAGAGTAAAATAAACTTTCTTATTATTTTTACATGCATAGTATTTTTGTATTCAATTAAAGAAAAACTTTAGTTACAAACAATTAGAAAATCCTCTGTTCCATACTGTCTCATTGCAAAGGAAAACTTTTGCCAACAGGTAACACATCTCTGTACGTCTTTAAGGAACGAGCAGGGGGACTACACTCATATGCTATTTTCACAAGTTTAGCCACTCTGTCCATTGAACCTGCCAAAATCAAATTTGTAACTTTAACTTATAATGTTAAGGTGTTAACCACTAATTTGATTGCGAAAAGGTTCATCAGGGTTTAAATAGGGCTTCAAAAAATATTAAAAACCTAGGCAACATAAACAAAAATTGTCTGTGTAGGTTGACTTGGCTCTATCTTCTCCACTCTCCCATTGGCTGTGTGCAAGACTGTCTTTGTACCAAGTCAAGTGGAAATCTGTGATCAGAGAAGCACCTGAAAGTGAAGTAGATTTTTCAGAGTTTTGGGTGTGGGATTTTTCTGTACACAGTAAGTAAAGTTCAACAAGAAACTTACATTCTATAAGGAGGCACTATAGTTCCAGAAAAATCAACATCGTTATAAACCCCCAATTATATCTCACCTTTTACATACATTATATATGTAACTGCCACATTGAATGAGCACGGTATGAAATATAGTGACTTTATCGTTGGCTCCTGCTGCCCCTTTAAATGCAATCAGTAGAACTAGTTCTTCCTTGTCCCCAGATAAAATTTAGGGCACTAAATTTTATTCACTGATAGGTAATAAATTGCCCATCAGTGATTAATACATCTAGTCTAGGGTAATAACCCATTGCAAGTAGTCTTGAAATTTCTTTTGTGCAAACCCCTTTGGCAGTCTGATGAATCCTATGGACATCTCAGAATCAGTCTCTCAGAATAATGCAGCAAATAAAATACTTAGGATTACAAAGAAAATAAATTATGTCATAGTACTAAAAATGTTAAACTTGGAATTTGCTGATGGCGCAGTGGTTAAGAATCTGCCTGCCAAGGCAGGGGACACGGGTTCGATCCCTGCTCCGTGAAGAACCCACATGCTGTGGAGCAACTAAGCCCGTGTGACACAACTACTGAGCCCACGTGCCACAAGTACTGAAGCCCGTGCGCCTAGAGCCCGTGCTCCACAACAAGAGAAGCCACCGCAATGAGAAGCCCGCGCACCGCAACGAAGAGTAGCCCCCGCTCTCCGCAACTAGAGAAAGCCCGTGCGCAGCAATGAAGACCCAGCCAAAAATAAATTTATAAAAAAAAATAGTTAAACTTTCTGCTGTACAGCAGTGACTCAGTTATACATATATTTACATTCTTTTTTAATATTCCATTATGGTTTATCTCAGGACATTAAATATAGCTCCCTGTGCTATACAGTAGGACCTTGTTGTCCATCCATTTGATAAATCAATGATACTTCAATTAAAAAAATGTTAAATTTTAAAAATATTTTGAAATGTGATATAATAATATACATCTTTATCAACACAAAAACCTATCTGGTGGCAGGTCTAATATCTAAATTTCAAGGCAGTGATCAATAGAGTTGAAACTTCAAAATAATCTACGTCTATAATGTGATAAGAAAATATTTGAGATTTCCATTAGTGATTGTGTTGGGGGACCCCAAGATCAACACCCCACTCAGGGATTTACTAGGTCTCATGGGCCTCAGCCTATAGTTGTCTTCAGGCTAAGACTCATTACAGAGATATGGTAAGGATATACAGCCAGATCATAGGGGAAAAGACACAGAGTCTGGAGGAATCCATGTGCAGGGTTCCTTTTGCTCTCCCCCTCCCATGGGGGGTCACAAGCACGTTATTCCTCAGCAATAAAAATTCAGCAACATGGGTGTGATATTTCTGCCCAGGGAAACCCTTTGAGACTCAGAATTTAGGGTTTCTATTGAGGGCTGGTCACATGGGCACCTTTTACCTAGTATGTACCAAAATTCCAAACACACAGAAAGGGAACAAGATCTCAGCATAAACCCCCTTGTTTGCACAAACACTCTAGGCCCAGTGAGCCACTCTTACGAGTTAGTTAGGGAAGGGCGGGAACATTCCCCAAATCGAAGTTCCCAGATGTCAGCCAAGGATCAACCTTGCAAGCAGGCCATTCTAAGGATAGCAGTCTCACTCTTGGTATGTGAACTTGTCTTCGCAATCCACTCCCTTGGCCCTTGGGCAAGGAGTCTTGACAGAATTATGGTCAGGAGAATATCAGGGTGAGGCCAGCCTGCAGAATTGATTTCCATGGTGCCCTGTACGGGTCCTTCACAAAGCCAGTTAAAACGCATCCCATTAGCCACAAAGGTCTATCTTAGAAAGCCAAGTGCCTTCCTCCATAACTTTCTGTATGAACCTTTTTTTTTTTTTTCTTTTTTTTAACCTGGCCGGAGGTATCAATTCAGGGCCCTGCAGAGAGCTCTGGCCAGTAAGATGAGACTGACCCGAAGCCTTGCAGGGCTGAGGCAGTGTCAGAATAGTCAGGGCACACATCCAAGAAGTACAATCCCCGAGGGCGCACTGGAAACAAAGAGTTTCCGATGTTCGGGCACTCCACGCAGGACACACATTGGGCAGGCGGCATAGGCTCACAGGGCCCCCAATGTGGCTTCCCACCATGGCTCCTCCTGTCCTCGGGTTCTCAGTCTGGTCCGAGTCATTCAGTTCAGTCCTTGCTTTCAGGCAGACTGCCTGAGGCAGTCTATTCCAAACAGTACTGCCAGCGACACTGGTTCATCACCTGCCAAGGGTGAACTGCATTTGGAGGTGGTGAGCAGGGACCGCAGGAGCTGGCCAGCCCCCGCTGTCTCACAGGCAGTTATAAGCGATCTGGGCTTGGCTGTCCATCTGAATCCGATGCGCCCTCACAGCAGCTTGCAAGGCAGAATGAAGGAACATTCTTCTACAGAAAGAGCCTAAAGCTTCCAGAAGCAGTGTTGAAAAACAAAGATCATGAATGCCCCAACCCCGCCCCGTGCCTACCCAGGAGCCAAGGGTGTTTTGGTTGTTTTCTCTGTTGTTACAAAATCTGTGAGTCCTATTCACTAATCCTAACTTTACAATTTTTCCTAATCATTTCTTTTTGGCCCAGACCTTTTATCTGCAAGAGGGACACAAGCTTTTTAACAGAATAACGTTTTTAGAACTGAACCAAAAAGACACGTCATATTCAGGAACTGGTCAGGGTGAAATCGAAACTGAGCCCCCCTAAAACCCAGTTTTCCTTACCAAGTTTATGATTAATCTCTCTATCCAAAACTTTATTCCCTTTCTTGTCTCCTCTGACCTCAATCCTGTGCGAAGTGAACACTAATCAACCACAGTCAGATGACTAAAAGTGCTGTTGTCAATAACAAGCACCATTAATGTACTAAAACTGCTATTATAGATATAATAATGTACAAATTCAGTTTGTTTCTCCAGGGCAAGGTGAGCTCACAGACCCCCAAGCCATTGACCACCTGGCTCCCGAAACCCCAATTCAGAAATGTCACAAGATGATGATTAATCCCAGCCTCTTTGTTCTTCCCCTTGAAAACATGCCTAATTCAAAGACCAAGCTGGAGTGGATCTGAGGCTTGTCTTCCACTCCCTTGCTTGGCGCCCTACAAATAAACCCTTGCTTTGCTGCAAACACCCGCTGTCAGAGTTTGGCTTTCTGTGCCATGGGCACATGAGCCCTTGCTCGATAACAAAAGTCTGATTTTTCGACATTTGAAAAAAATGGATTTAGATAATCCCTGCTTCCCTCATGCCTCCTGTCCTGATCATTTATCTGATGAGCAGCCTAGAAAAGATGAAACCCTCTCTGAAGACTGCTGCACTGAATGATCCAAGGGCCTTCCTAAGGCCTGTGCAGCAGGAGAAAGGTGAGGGAAATAGAGTCAGGCTGTCAGTCCACTGTTGCAAATGGCAGCTCATCTGGGAAAGCAGAACACAACAGCACTCAGGCATCTCCCCTTACCACCCACCCCGCACTGAGGTTCCAGAGTCTGATCTGCCAGCCGGGCAGAGGGATCCCCGGGAGCACCCTCACACAACTCCAGCTTTCAGCAGG
>NW_006784469.1:2777337-2807268 GCF_000442215.2 Lipotes vexillifer
TCAGCAGGAGTCACAAGTGAGGACTGCAATCACGCTCTGCATCGGGACTACACAGAGCCCATGCAACTCTGTCTCAAATGGCTCCACTGGAGAACAACCCCCACCCTAGGGCACCTGCAAGTGATCCAGCTGGTCCAGCCAGCATTCAGACGTTTTCAGAGCTAGGGCCCCACAGAGGGGTGTCCTAAATAAATGTCCGGCAGCTCCAGAGTCTGAGTTCCCTTTACTGAGCCTGTGCCTGCTTTCAGCTGAACACAGCTCAGTGCTGACAGTGAAACAGCCCATAGCAGGCGGTATCAGGTTTTAGCTGAAATCGGGTTCAGGCAATTAGGATCTGTGAATTCAGTATATCAAAAATGCCAGCAGCTTTTCCTCAGCAGCAGCAAAGCTGAGACACTCTAGGGCCAGACACCTGTGTGCCAAGTCCAAGTGACAAGCCAGGTTTTCCCAAGCACTTTTCACCCTGTCAGACTTAAGAGTCCAAATTGACTCAAGCAAAAATAAACACATCAACGCAGAAAATCATCATCCCCTAAGGGGTCAGGAATGATTTTACAAGTGCTCATTAGCAAAATAAAAACTGCTGTCTAAAATTCTAGGTATGTATCTTCATCTGGACACTGATTCCCTTTTCCCAAAGGCTCCAATACGTAAAATCATAGCAAATAGTCATCAGTTACAGAGACTTCTTTCCAATACTAAGAGTTTCAATTCCAATCTGCCAACCTGTGGCAGAAAGCAAGGGAGCTGTGTTCCATTAACACTTTTTTTTTTTTCCTTTGCTGTTTTCCCTGGTTGAGATGACCCCTCTAGCATTTATGAAATTAAAAGCATATACCATTTTATATTAGTTTTTACCATACATCCAGATGCAATAGCCACAAAACGCAAAGCTGTGATTTAAAATTCCTTTTCTTTCTCTTGACAAGTTTACTTAAAGCCCTAGCAGTAAATTCACCATTTACACCCTTCACACGACAGCTGCCCAGAGAAACCCAGCTGGAGTGCAAGGGAAGGGGGAGGGGGGAGCTGCAGTAGCAGCTATAGGCTGAAGAAAGGGCTAGAGTGGTTCTTCCTCTGGTTTACCTAAAGCCTTGCTCCATCCCTCAGAACAGATTTAGCCTTTTTTTTCCCCTCCCACTTAGAGGAGAGAGCAACTATAAACTCACTTCTATGCTTGGGCCCTTTCTCCCCCTGCCCAGAGGAGGGACGGAGAAAAACAAGTCATCACCTGGGTTGCAGCTATTTTTTCCCTCACTTCAGCGTGCATGACCAAAAGCAGCCTGGGGGATGCAGTGAGCAAACTCTAGGGATGGATCTATCATGTTGACATTCCACAGGAAGCTTTTACTTCTGACCACGAACAGCCACTCAGATGCTGCTTCATACTATGGGCACCTCACCATAGCCACCCAGCTAGCGGGCTTTCGGCAATCCTTGCCTCCCTCTCTTTCTTTCTTTCTCCCCAAATAACACTGTAGCTAAATTTCAGTGAGTTGGAGTCATTCTAGCAAATTCCACCATTGTGTTGGAGGACACCAAGACCACCCCACATTCAAATATTCGCTAGATGATCTCACAGCACTTGCATGTAGTTTTCATCACAGCTAAGATGATCTATAGCGATGTAGTGAAGACACAGAGTTGAATCAAAAGGGGAGAAAAGACACAAGCAGAGTCAGGTGGAATCCATAAGGCTTCATTATAATCTCTCTCTCCCATGAGGGGTCATTCAGGGTGCACTCTTCCCCCTTCCCGACCGCCTCATCCCCACCCCACTCCAACAAAAATTAGCAACTTGTGTGTAACGTTTTTCCCAGGGAAGCCCGTTCCAGACATCGCTGGAGTTTTTGTTAGGGGCTGGTCACATGAACACCCTCTACCTAGCATGTACCAAAATTCCAGACTCCCAGCAGGAAATCAGGAACTCAGCATAAGCCACATTGTTTGCACAAACAACCTAGGCACAGTCAACCACCTTTATCACTTAGGGAAGGGTAGGAATACTCTTGAAACGGTACTTCCCAAATTTAGCCAAGGGTCGGCGTTGCATGCAGGCCTTTCTAAGGATAGCACTCTCTCTTAAGCTTGCTATGTCAACTCTTTCCGGCACAGACACTGCCAATACTACTGTGTTGTGTTATGTGCATTCATAATTAAAGGAGAAGCTAAATTTCAGTTAGAGTTTAATCAAAATAACTATAACTGTATTTTCCCAAATTCATTGCACCCCTAATTTCTATCCACTGGCTCCTCCAACAGAGGGGATGTTCATTGATTACTGATTCAGAACCACTGCAAGTTAATAGCTCATTTTTCCCAGACTAAGGCTTTCGCAAGTTAAGTGCCTGCAGTGGGATAGCAGGGGCTTCTATCATCCCCCCACCTCGTAGGTCTAGTCCTGCTTCCTCATCTTGCTCGCTACATTTGCAGATGCCCATGGGGTTGGAGGACATCCAGGAGGAAGAGGTAAAGGGAGAAGAGTTCTCGCCTGGATGATGCCCCTCACTCTGTACCTTTCTCTGGCCATGGCAGATGTTTAGAGGTAACTCCTCTTACCTCGTGGGCACTGGCACAGATAATTTGGAGAACTTCCTCCACCTTTCTCTCACCCCAGATCTCTTGGGATCTCTCTCCTGTAACTACTTCTATATTCCTTCTAGTCTTGCTTCTCGTTCCCCAGTCCCCAGATCTCTTTCCTTCTCTCCAGGTCCTTCTACTAAGTCTTCTTGCTCTGCTAGGCAACTCTTTTGGGCAGGATATGAGCTAAACCTGTGGAAGCAGCCGTGTGCGCTCCCGCTCTCGCGCTCTCTCGCGCGCTCTCTGTCTTGCCCCTCCCCCTTTACAAGGGAAACAGTTTCTGCTTTGGCAAACTTTGAGCGTGTAGGCTGTCCAACCCGGCCACCTGTTCTGTACTCTGCCAGTCCGTGTTCTACCTAGCCTGTCTGTTGCCCTTTAGATTTCAGGTGAGAGTCAGACACCAGTCCCTGATATTCCCCAAACTGCAGTGGACACAGATGAATTCTCCAAGTCGTCCCCTAAATAGTCCTTTTGTTGACTTGCCTTGAAATGGGAAGTACCTCCGCCACTCCACCTTTGCCTTGCCCTCAGCACGCAGATGGTGCTCCCAAACATTTCTGTCTCCTTTCCGGCTTCCATACTTTTATACGCTCGATGTGGGTGAGGGATTAACAATCACGTCAACTTTGCAGTTCTTGCATGGTGATTTTAAACCTCATTCAGCATCTTGTTTTCTTCGTGCCTCAACAGAAACTTGCGACGGAATCCTATTTTAACGTCCAGTTATTAATGTGCATTCATTAACGTTCCTTTCCTAAACAGTTGAACTACGATCCACATGTAAGTCCAATGAGAGTCTTTTCTTGGTACACATGATGATTTCAATCTCTGTCTCAGTTGTATTAAATCTGACCCTCACCTTCTTTTCCATTTTCCTGTTTTAAAATTCTTATAAAATAATGAGGGCAAAGTGCAGGAAACTATTTAAATATTTCACAAACACTCTGATGGGCACACTAAGGTGGCAAAACTTTAGAAATGCAAGTGTTGGTTGGCAAGCAGCACTGTCGTGAGAAAGCTCCAAATGTTCTCTCATCAGGTGATGGATGAAAGTCCACATTCAGCACAGGAAAGGTAGTTCTGGGGTTCAAGTGAGGTGCTGATACTGAGGTGCTCATACTATCTGTAAAGATTAGTTTGGCTTATAATATTCTTTTAAATTACTAATACCAACAGAGAAGTTCACACCTTAGAATTACTAAGTTAGATTTCCTTCCTTCCTTCCTTCCTTCTTTCTTTCTTTCCTCCCTTCCCTTCTTCCTTCCCCCCTTCCTTCCTCCCTTCCCTCCCTCCCTCCCTCCCTTCCTCCTTCCTTCCTAATACTACTAATCACTAAGAGGTGCAGTGAATAAATGACAGTTTGTCTCTACTGAAAAACAAGAGAACTTTTGGATTAATCTTGTTTAGGGAATTTAGATCTGGATGTAAGAGGCTGGTAGAATGATTCAGGTGGGGGGCAAGCGAGAAGGCCTGACAATAGGTAGAAGACGGTCTTTTGATAGAAGCCACAGATCCTGAATGCCTACTTAGAAATTCTGTCTGAGTGGTTGCAGTGATCTCACTCTGTTGTTGCCCTCTTTTTCTATCATTGGTTGATGGTGTCCCCTGTAGCACTGACATTTCTTTTCATTTTGACTTAATTTCATCTGGCATTTACATAAGGTATGATGAAACATGGCCACTAAAGTGAAGGTGAGTGAGATATTGCTCTGAAGAGAAATACACCAATAAACAGTCATCTACAAATTCTTTAGAATAGTAAACTCAGGCATTGTCACATCAGTTACTAAGTTATGTGTATGGATGAATTTAAAAAAACATAGTGTATTTCAAGTAAAAGAACTATTTATTGTACCAAGCTCTGTCTTGAGTGCTTTTCAAGGAGTATATCTTTCAATCCTTACAATAGCTCTACAAGTTAAATCCATACTATCTTCCCAAATGAGTTAAGTCAAGGCTCAGTGATTGGGTATCTTTCCCAGGCCCCCATCACTAGCATAAGGCATAGCTGGAATTTGAAAGTCGTGCTGTATGATGAGCACATCTGAATTTCTACCACCACACCACACTGTCTCCAACTTAGCTGCAGGAGCTAAATAGAAGTAAGTACATTTGTGACACTTTATAGAATACATCTAATATACCTTATTTTAAAATCCAGGTACCTAAGACTACTTTTGGGTTTTGGCTGTGAGTGGATCTGGTGGTTCCTATGTTACCATTGTATAGTTACAGTGGACACGTTTTCCAGACCAGAAATTGGGACCCAAGGTATGACAAGGAGAGTTGCAGGCTTGTACACGTTTATATGAAAAATTTTATGAAGATATAAAATGTAAAGTACATTTAATTCTATGTTTAACAAGTCGCCTTACCTGAAAAGAAAAAGTCACATGAAATATGGTCCACTTGGAAAATACCAAACATGGTTCTGTAAGACATGCTTCTCTCCTTTATAGCCAAATCTTTTTGATGCTCTCAGGACCAGCTTTTACCCTTACTAATTTAGTCACAATCCTTGTTTAGCCAAGGACTTTGAAGCCATTTCATGCTTCAGTGCAGAAAGGTATTTAATGTTAGGATTCTGACATTTAAAAACACACGTAGAGGTTTTAATAACGTTGATGTAATTACAATGCTTTAAGTGGTTCTTTCTTTCTTACCTCCATGACACAATTGTAATGAGTCCAATGCTACTATTATCATTGCTTTTAAAATTATAAACAAGGGAATTGCCAATGTGGAAAATGATTCCTAATTCAAATTAGGCATAACGTGTAGAATATAAAATACAAGAAAACTGGCTTCCTTGGCTTCCTTTCTTCCTGCTACAAGATAAAATAATTACTTTTAATTAGCCCCCAAACCACTCATATCAATACATATATCTGGTTAAATACTAGAAATTATTTACTTGGGCATCTTATACAGGACAACATTTAAACAGTGGATGAATGATAGATAAATCCTAATCAGTTGGATGACTGATTGAATCTGTGGTTCCATAATTAGAGAATGGTATTTCTCACTGTCCATACCCAAAAATACCAAAATGAAATTAAATCCACTGGTTTGTAGACAGTTTCACTATTTAGTTTTACAATTATTAACACAGTATTATGGGGTCTGTATGCAGACTGCAGATATTTATACTTATATGAATTGGAGGAGGTAAGGCATATTCTTTTTGCTTCACCACAATTCATACTACTACTTATTGTCTTATATATATTCTATTTTACTCACGTGGGTTATCTTCTGGGCTTCTAGGATTTTAAGAATTACTACTCATGAGTGTGAGGATGACAGAAAACATATACATGTTATATTAGCCATTATATTAAAAACAACCCTTGGACACCTAAATTAGATTAATCATATATGTGAGTGTGCCAGTTAATCACTTTTTGACACTTAACCCCAAATTCTTTGCCTTGGTCTGTGATATCACAGGCACACCCTATAAACATTTCTCTTTTGCCAGTGGCACAATGTTGATTTCAACAATAGAAAAAACTAAAGGGACGCTGCCAGGCAATAGCAGCAGGAAGACACTTTCCTTCCAGCTCTGGTCCTCCTTTCTTATTATTCAGCATGGGAGCCTAGTGACTCTCGTGGATCAGCTCCAGTCAGCTTCACTCTCCAGCCACACCCTCCCCACTCAGTGGCCCACCAGCTGTGATCTGTGCCCTCTGGCAAGTTTCTCTGGTGGTGGAGGATGCCTGCTCCTGCCCTCTTTGAAGACGTCTGAACCTCAGTCTTGTCTTACATTGTCAACTCTCCTCACCCTAGATATTGTAATTATTTGTTTTAAAACTTGCTATCCCTAGACCCCTTCAAGTCTTCTTTTACCCCATTTAGTGTTTAACTCCCTTTTATTCGTTATTAATTCTTTATGTTAATCTTCCCTATTCAAATTACTGGTGCTATTTCTTTTCCTCCCTATATCCGGACATACATAATGAGCAACTAAAGTCTAGAAAATTTTATTCTAGATAAGATGCACCAAAAATTGTTATAGGCAGGTTAACAGAGTGTTCTAGGAAATATAAATTGAAGCATGATCTATTGTATGCCAAGTTTAAATTCTGTGTGCATAAATGGAGGCCTACTTCTTTACGTTATTTTATATCAATGAACTTTAATGAATACTAAAAGGCTGACTTTCTCATAAGGAGAAAGCTGAAAACCAGGACCATGAATTTTCAGCCTAAGATATCTGAAGTTATGCTGAATAATGATTTGAAGAAAAGTCAGTCTCCAAAGATGCACACAAGGTACATAGAAAACCATGTAGGTGGGGCCTTTCCCTCAGTCATCATTTCATACACATGCCAACAAAGTGCCAGGAAGTTATAACTGGGTGGACTGGGTGTCCTTTGTTCTCAAAACATTTTTTTTCTCTTTGTATGTAGGTAAGGATTTGCAGATCAATAAGCACTTTGATTTCAGCATGCAATTACATTCTCTTTGCTTGAGTTCCTCTGAGTTATGCACAAGGCTTCCTCCTCTGATGCCACTGTGTATTTGTTTTTCTGCTCTGATTTCAATGTATGCTGATGGCAAGTTAAATTATGAAAAACCTTACTCTTCAATTCCATCAGGATGTGGACATCGGGCTTCCCTGTTGGCGCAGTGGTTGAGAGTCCGCCTGCCGATGCAGGGGACGTGGGTTTGTGCCCCGGTCCGGGAGGATTCCACGTGCCGCAAAGCGGCTGGGCCCGTGAGTCATGGCCGCTGAGCCTGCGCGTCCAGAGCCTGTGCTCCGCAACAGGAGAGGCCACAACGGTGAGAAGCCCACATACTGCAAAAAAAAAAAAAAAAAAATGTGGATATCAAAGAAAGGTAAAGATACAAATTAGACAGTACTAGGAAACTTGAACCTAGTTCAAGAAATAAATAGAAATAAATCATTTCCCCTTACACTTTCCTTATTCTTCCCTGTGCCATGCACCTCCAATTTGTATCAATGATTTTACTCTAGCCAAGGGCAAAGTAGAGCAGAAAGCTGAATAATTCTGAAAAAGTATATTAAAAAGTTTGACTATTTGTTTGAAAATATTTAATTTTCTCACACCCATTTTTGTTTCACCAGTAAATGCCCTTTGTTAACTGAACTGGCAAATCTGTGAAAGACACAAACCTTAGTGCTAGGCCATTTAGACTGAATAATTTTGACCAGGTTGTGTTAATGGCATTTTTACCATCATCAGTTCCTTCTTAATAGAGGACATGTATTTACTTAACAAACACTTACTTAGCATGTATATGCCAGACATCAGTATTATCAAGGCTAGATTATTTGCCCAAATCTGAGGAGGCAAAATCCTATGAGAGGCCTTTCATTGGTTAATACCTCTTTCCTTCAAAATACAGATATGCAAAAGGTTAAGTGAAAGTTCTCTCTTTCCTGGAGGCACCCTGCACTGCTCCCCACATTATTCCAGAGGTATTCATTTCAGTTAACAAATTAAAATATAAATTAGAGGACTTTCAGTAGTTTTTAGACACTTTAGGAATGGCAAGGCTTTAAGGTCTCTTCTCTTACCATGGAAATGTACAAGTCACCAATTCAGAGCATCAGAAAAAACTTGGCCTCATCTTTGGGATATCTAAACCCACTGATAAAAAAACAAGTCAAGAGTCTCATGCTCTATCTACTGAGCTAGCCCAGCTACTGTCCATCGACAGATGAATGGAAAAAGAAATATATACAATGGAATATTACTCAGCCTTAAAAAAGAAGGAAATCCTGCCATTTGTGACAATGTGGATAAACCTGGAGGACGTTATTATAAATGAAATAAGCCAGTCATGGACGGGCAAATACTGCAGGATTCCACTTATATGAGGTATCCAATACAGTCAAATTCATAAGAGCAGGGTAGAACAGTGGTTAACAGGAGCTGTCAGGGAGGAGGAAATAGGGAGTTGTTATTTAATTGGTATAAAGTTTCAGTTACACAAGGTGCATTAGTTCTAGAGGTCTGCTCTACAGCATAGTGCCTATAGTCAGTAATACTATACTGTGCACTTAGACATGTGTTGAGGATAGATCTTATATTAAATGTTCTTACCACAAAAACAAACAAACCAAAAAACCCAAAGGGACACAAGGAACCTTTTGGAGGTGATGGATATGTCTGCTATTACCTTGATGTTGGTGATGGTTTCACATGTATATGCATATGTCAAAACTCACCAAACTGTGTACATTAAATATGTGCAGTTTTCTGGTATATATAAAAAAAAAACCCAAACAAGTCAAAACACAAATCAACAAACATTTCTGGCCACGTGCCATTTGTTGCAGTTGAGTTCATTTAAATATTTTAAAAGGTCTAACACTTTTCTAAAGAACTCTCCTAGTTTCTGAGTCTTTTCTCACGTTGCATCTGTCTTCTCAAAGTTCCATCTGATAGTTAAAATTCTGTCTACTTTTCAAGGCCATTTCAAATAATTCTTTCTCCAGGGAACTGTTTTAGCTATCAAACCAAGATAATTTCTTCTCCTCCACAATGCTTCTTAACTTGTTTTCTTAACTTTTATAACATCAAAGGGTACCGTAAGAGTGAACGACCACCTTTCTCTGATGTTTTGTTCTGTTTCGTTTTCACTAATGTATTAGGAACACATCGTATGCTTTTTTAAAAAAAAAATTCATTCTTTCTCAGATTCTTTTCCCATTTAGGTTATCAAAGAATAATGAGTAGAGTTCCCTGTGCTATATAGTAGTGGGTCCCTGTTGGTTATCTATTTTATATAGAGTAGCGAGTGTATGTTAATCCCAAGCTCCTAATTTACCCCCCCACACACATATTTCCCCTTTGGTAACCATACGTTTGTTTTCGAAATCTGTGAGTCTGTTTCTGTTTTGTAAATAAGTTGACTGTGGAATCTAATTTTAAAAAGTGATATAAATGAACTTATTTACAAGACATCCTATGGTTTTAATTAATGAGGAGGCCCGGAAAATATAATTTCTCTATTAAATTCCTCCAATAATGAGGCCAAAACGAACTTTATCATTGGAAAATCATAAAAGGAAAGTGAGAAACTTCAGAGATTTTCATGCAAAATTGCACCCTGCCTCCACGCTATGTTTGGAACACCCGTCTCAGGAATCCTTCCCTACTTAGAATGTGGAGAGGTTTGATGGGGTTGCAGAGCAAGGACTCCTTCCCCTTCTTCGTGGTGGGCAATCTCCTCCCCTTCTGAACAGTGGCAGCTGCCAGGCACCCCAGTGGACATCTCTTCCCAAACCTTTTCAGAGCCCTGAGGGCAGGCAGCAGCTGAAGGCAGTCAGGGGTGGGGAATCTTTCCTCCCCTTGGACAGGGACTGCTAGCTGCAGTGCTGCAATTTCCCTGGTGTCTCGAGTTTCCCTGGATGTCCCTCTCCAAGTCCCAGAAGACACCTTGGCAACATGGGGCATTTCCCTCAGCTCCAGGTGACCCTGCGGTAACTGCCCCCCCGCCCCCAATCCCCATGGAACCTCAGTGCCTGAGAGAGGCTCTCCACCTCCCAGGTCTACTTTCTTTCATTTTCTTTTCTCCAAGTGTGGGGATTTACATCAAGTAAGAGTTAAACTAACTAACAGAGAACAGAAGGAAACTTTTAGCCGGTTATGACACTGACACAGGGGAGATGAGGAGGAATTAAGTAAATAACGATTTAATAAGAGTTCTTCTGCCAAAAAAAATTACGATTGGACCAGAAATGTGTTGGATTTGGTAGGCCAGCATCAATTTCCTCTCCCTAAAAGCACTCAACAGTTTTTTGAGGAATTACTTCTTTATTGAATGCAGTCTCGTGGGCTGTGAACAATGGCTCTGTCCTCCCCCAACTAAGGGGTGGGCACATGACCCAATCCAAACCAGTGTAAATCTTGGGCAGAGAAATAAAGATCAACAGTGGTTATAATTTCATTCCTCCCTGGTGTGGGAGATGTGGGCAAGGATGTTCTGACTGTCCCAACTGCTGATTTCCATTTGGGGCCTTAAAGACAGCCTTGGTTCTGGCCCATTTGAAAACCTAGCCCCTGATAGTTTTCCACATAAACTCTGCTTAACATCAGCAAAATGGGATTATTTTTGTTGCTTAAAACCAAAGAAACTTCATTATATAATGGTATAACTCAGAAAAATAAGCTATAGAATGAACACTAATGTCTCAAGTATATTAAGCCCTTATTACCTGGTCCGTGGCTTGCCTGACAATGTAACAAGATTAAGCACCAAATATATCAACATTGAGTACATAAGGGAATCTGCTTGTTTTTGTACACTCCACAGAAAAAAAATCTGTAGCATTTGAAAACATTTTGTTCACTTCAAAGAGATCTGACAAACAGTGCTTTGGAATGGTTCTAAACCTCAGGCATAAACAAACTAAATGATGAAAACATGAATTCCTCCTCTTCCCTTTTAGATAAGATTGCTTGCAGTAATAAACACTAGTGTCGCCAGGGATATAGTCAACTGTACACTGTCTGAATGGAAGGCCAGAACAATTTGTTCCATATAAAATTTACACCATTAGTTGGAAAATTTATAGTACTTGGAAAAGATAATTTCCTTTAAAACATTTCTAGGTGAGAAAAATATATAAGCTAAAAATTTTGGAACAGATTCCCTTATTAATGTATTTTATCATGTAGAAGTTTGAATGCCAGTGCGCTTTTCGATACATGGCCCAAGTGCTTTATGACTGAAGTTTCTTTGCTGTTTCAAGAAAGGTAAGGGCCTAAATGAGCAAAATAAATATGTAAATAAACGAACCATGTTGAGAATATGGTAACACCACAACATAAGCCCATACAATGAAAATCAACTATAGTAAATATTACTGTTAAAGATTCCTGAGGATTCTTAAAACTCTCCTCTTTGGAGGTCATCATGGTATTGCCTGTTACTATAGTGAGTCCAGCACTACCAGCACTGGCTTGTCCCGCACTATTGGACTAGATTGCTCTTTCTTAGGTGAGCTCCAACTTAAACCGTTTCCCCATGCTTCAGGATCATGTTTCAAAGAAAAAAAAAAAAGCTTTTATAAAATACTAGAACCACACCCATTGAGGTAAGAAGCTCCAACTGTCACAGCTACTGGGAACAGAGACCGAGAAAGAAGATTCAACTCTCCCATCTCATGCTAACTCCCAGGCTTAAGATAGTTAGAATTTTCTACACACTGAAATTTTGGCAAACTGACTTCTCAGAAGTCTCATATGTGGGGCTTCGCTGGTGGCACAGTGGTTGAGAGTCTGCCTGCCGATGCAGGGGACACGGTTTGTGCCCCGGTCTGGGAGGATCCCACATGCCGCGGAGCGGCTGGGCCCGTGAGCCATGGCCACTGAGCCTGCGCGTCTGGAGCCTGTGCTCCGCAACGGGAGAGGCCACAGCGGTGAGAGGCCCACGTACCGACAAAAAAAAAAAAAAAAATCTCATATGTTGTTAATATGACTCCACTCTACACTAGTAAATTATCCTCATGGCAGATCTTAAGTCAACTGCAGCCTGCTTTAGTTGTACCTCACTTTTGTTTACAACTCCATCTTGTGGTTTACCCTATTAGCTGGTAATCAGCTGGTAATTTGCCATCCAAAGTTAGTTGATTAAACAATAATACCCACCAGTGTAGATCATGTGCAAGGTTCTTAACAGACTTTGTCAAATTTAAACCTGAAAGGTGGGTATTATTATCTCCATTGTATAGACTTAAAAAAAAAATGGAAGGTTCAAACAACAATAACAAAAATAAATGAAAACAAACAAACAAACAAAAACAAACATGTAGATACAGAGAACAGAGTAGTAGTTACCAGAGGGGAAGGGGTGGGAGGGGGAGGTGCAAAATGGGTAAAGGCGATCAACTGTATGGTGCTGGATGAAAACTTAAATTTTTGGAGGTGAGCATGCTGTAGTGTATACAGAAGTAGAAATATAATGTTGTACACATGCAACTTATAAACCAATGTTACCTCAATTAGAACAACAATAAAGAAAGGAAGGCTCAGAGGAACCTGTCTGAGGTCACACAGACAGTAAGAGAACAAGATCTTATGCACATGTAGACTCCAAAACTGTTCTTTATCCTTTACCATGTTACCCACGTACAAACAACCATCAGTAATTTCATTTTAGAGCCGGGAGTCTATTCAGATGCAGTTAAGTGTAATAGATAATAGAATAAACTTTAGAACCAACTTAGGCCTTATTCCTATGATAGCCTCTTACTTGAGGGTGACCCTGGGAAAGTAAGGTAACCTCACTTCTCTGTGACTCAGTTTCCTCAACTGCAAAATGGGGATAATAACAGAAATTACCTTATAGAGGTGTTGTAAAGATCAAATGTGTAAATGCATAGAAAGTTTTTGGAGGTGTTTGGCACACAAGTGCTCCATTGCTTTATAAATGTTAGGTATTAATACTCCATATGTGACTGCTGGGGACATGATTTCCCCTTGTCAGTTTTGCTCAAATCTAGGATTCTGGGGGCACTGCTTTCAAACTGTATGGTGTGGCTTCCTTGAGACCTCTTACTGATCAGGTAGTATTAATTATGTGGCCAACATCAAATTAGGCAGATGCAGGATAAAAAGCAGCATAAGATAGTTTCACTCTGCATAAAGAATTTCTAGCTGGAGTCAAGTTACAAAAGAAAAAGGCAAGCTAAATAGCTGAAGCTAAATGGGTGACTGGCTGCCCACAAGGAGGCCTAGCACAATGGAAGTAACTGCTTGGTTTCGTCTTGTCCAGCCCCTGGCCCTCTTCATTGTAGGCCTAGAAATCCACGTTCCTTGGTGCCTCTTCTAGTTATCTATCCCCACCTAAAAATATCACCCCAGAACTTCGTGGCTTCAACCAGCAGTAGTCATTTACTATCTCTCACAGTTTCTGGGCTCTGGGAATTGGGAGACAGTTCAGCTGGGTGGTTCTGTCTCAGCATTTCTCACGTGTTTGCAGTCAGTTGGTGGCTGAAACAGGAACAAGAGGTTGGATCTGGAGTAACAGGAGGCATTTCACTCTCTTCATATAGTCTCAGGCTCTCTCCATGTGGTCTCTCCAGCATGGTAGCCTCAGGGTAGCCAAACTTCTTATTTTTTTTTCAGTTTCTCACTGCTCATAAGAGTTTTATTTATACCACACTATAGCCAAATACATGTGCAATAGCATGATGTATAAAAAACACAATGTATATATCTTAATTAAAAAATAATGCTGTTGGAAAAATAGCATGAATAGACTTGCTTGATGCAAGGTTGCCACAAACGTTCAATATCTTTACAAATTTTTTTGCCAAATATATTTGTAAAAAACACAATATCTGTGAAGTACAGTAAAGCAAAGCACAATAAAATGAAGTATGCCTGTATCAAATTTTTTGATGCTCGATTAGTTCTAAACTCAAAATGCCTGTGTGTGTGTGTGTGTGTGTGTGTGTGTGTGTACGCACGCAGGCGTCCATGGTGACAGGGTAGAGATAGTGGGGTGGTTGATAAACCTAAATCCAAACTTTATAGTAGTCCAACTGCTAATCAATTAAAAAATTCAACCACAAGCAGACCTCTTACTTGATGTTCAGGGATCTGAAGGGTGACTGTCCCAGGCAAAATAGGCAGAAGCTTTCCGCAGACACCAAAGTCACTTCTACTGCATTCTCTTTGTCAAGGCAGTGACAAAAGTCTGCTCAGCTTCAACTGGAGAGTACAAAGGCCCCACCTCTCAGTAAGAAGAAAGTCAAAGCATTTGCATTAATGTTTTAAATCACCACAGTGCCTCAGAACTGTTTGTATCCAGGAGGTATCCAAATTCACAGGGCTATCACATCAAATTGGAAAGTTAATTTATAATTAGAATCACAAACTGAAGCCAGCTTGACACACCTTTTTTAACAGACAGGCTATGCTAGATGCCAAAATATCAGAAAGTCAAATGCTGCATATGGAATGAGACAAGAAGAAAAAAAATATTTGAAATGTTTAATGTCACTAGGAGTTCACCTCCTCACTGTTAGGGAGATCAGGTTGGCATGACTGGGCTTTTGTTTTCCCAGACAGTATTGCATTGATGTGCCAACATTTGCTTCTCCCCCCTTACCTAAAATTTTTCTTGCCAAATATATTTCCTCCAAATTGAACATTTAAAAAAATGTTATTATGATACCTACTATGTTTTGCTGTCCTGGGATGAGTGTCTCTTTAACATGCCTTTCCAAATCTTTGTGCTTAGAGGATAATCTTATTTATGTAACAGGAATGAATCTCAAACTAAAATTTAGCTGTTCAAGAAATATTCAGTCGTTTATTCTTGAAATCAAATTAAAACTGACCTCAAGTGCTAAACCCACAGGGCCAGTGAGATATTCAACCCTAATCATTCTTCAGACTTCCCCTCTCCCAGTTTTGGCCCCAAATCCTGGGTCTAATGGTGATCCCTATGCTGCTCCTGGTCCTAATGCCCCTCTCTGTTATTTCTTTGCTATGCTTGAAACATAGCAATCTTCAGCAAGGCTGGAAACCACATAGCTCAAGTCTTGCCTTACCTGCATTCTTGCCAAATCCCTAGAAAATTGCTACCAAATGGTATGCTGATCCTAGATGTGAGCAAGACAACTGCGAAAGTTTGAAAAAAGTCATAAAAACATAGAGATTCTGTGTAAAAAAAATAATACCTTTTAAAATCTCACCCCCCAAAATAAAGTACTTAGGAATAAACCTGACCAAGGAGGTGAAAGACTTATATGCTGAGAATGACAAAACATTAATAAAGGAAACTGAAGATGATTCAAAGAAATGGAAAAGTATCCCATGCTCTTTGATTAGAATTAATATTGTTAAAATGGCCATACTACCCAAAGCAATCTACAGATTTAATGCGATCCCTATCAAATTACTCATGACATTTTTTACAGAACTAGAACATATAAATTTTATATATGGAACCAGAAAGACCCAAAATTACCAAAGCAATCCTGAAGAAAAAGAACAAAGCAGGAGGCATAACCCTCCCAGACTTCAGACAATACTACAAAGCTACAGTTATCAAAACCATGGTATTGGCACAAAAATAGACATATGGATCAATGGAACATAATAGAGAGTCCAGAAATAAACCCACACACCAATGGTCAATTAATCTTTGACAAAGGAGGCAAGAATACACAATGGAGAAAAGAGAGTCTCTTCAGCAAGTGGTGCTGGGAAAGTTGGAAAGCTGCATGTAAATCGATAAGTTAGAACACATCCTCTCAGCATCCACAAAAATAAACTCAAAATGGCTTAAAGACTTAAACATAATACATGATACCATAAAACTCCTAGACGAGATCATAGGCCAAACATTCTCTAACACAAATCATACCCACGTTTTCTTAGGTCAGTCATCCAAGGCAGTAGAAATAAAAACAAAAATAAACAAATGGGACCAAATCAAACTTACAAGCTTTTGCACAACAAAGGAAACCATAAACAAAATGAAAAGACAGCCTACAGAATGGGAGAAAATATTTGCAAATGATATGACCAACAAGGGCTTCATCTCCAAAATATACAAACAGTTCATACAACTCAACAACCAAAAAAACCAAACAACCCAATCAAAAAAATGGGCAGAAGACCTGAATAGACATTTCTCCAAAGAAGACATACAGATAGCCAGTAGGCACATGAAAAGATGCTCAACATCACTAATTATTAGAGCAATGAAAATCAAAACTACAATGAGGTACCACCTCAAACCAGTCAGAATGGCCATCATTAAAAAGTCTACAAATAACAAATGCTGGAGACAGGGTGGAGAAAAGGGAACCCTCATACACTGTTGGTGGGAATGTAAGTTGGCACGGCTACTATGGAAAACGGTATGGAGGTTCCTCAGAAAACTAAAAATAGAATTACCATATGATTCAGCAATCCAACTCCTGGGCATAAATCCAGACAAAATTATAATTCAAAAAGATACATGCACCCCTATGTTCATAGCAGCACTATTCACAATAGCCAAGACGTGGAAACAACCTAAATGTCCATCAGCAGATGAACGGATAAAGAAGGTGTGGAATGTATATACAATGTAATACTACTCAACCATAAAAAAGAACAAAATAATGCCATTTTCAGCAACAATGGATGCAACTAGAGATTATCAGACTAAGTGAAGTAAGTCAGAAAGAGAAAGACAAATACCATACGATATCACTTACATGTGGAATCTAAAAAGAATGGTACAGGGACTTTCCTGGTGGCAGAGTGGTTAAGAATCCGCATGCCAATGCAGGGGACACGGGTTCGAGCCCTGGTCTGGGAAGATCCCACATGCCCCGGAGCAACTAAGCCCGTGCGCCACAACTACTGAAGCCCGCGCATCTAGAGCCCTTGCTCCGTAACAAGAGACGCCACTGCAATGAGAAGTCTGTGCACCGCAACGAAGAGCAGCCCCCGCTTGCCGCAACTAGAGAAAGCCTGCATGCAGCAACGAAGACCCAACGCAGCCAAAAATAAATAAATTAATTAAATAAATAATTAATTAAAAAATAGAAAGAATGGTACAAATGAACTTATTTACAAAACAGAAATAGATTCACAGATGTAGAAAACAAACTTATGGTTACTGGGGGTAAGGGGGTGGGAGGGATAAATTGGGAGATTGAGATTGACATATACACACTACTATATATAGAATAGATAACTAATAAGGACCTACTGTATAGCATAGGGAACTCTACTCAGTACTCTGTAATGGCTTATATGGTAAAGAATCTAAAAAAGAGTGAATATATGTATATGTATAACTGATTCACTTTGCTGTATACCTGAAACTAATACAGCATTGTACTCCAATAAAAATTAAAAAACAAAATAAAGTGACTGCAGAAAAATGAGATGAAGGAGATAATGGTCAATGTAACCTTAAAATTTGTTTAAATATGATACACACAAAATTTGTCTTCAAAATTCACTGCAAAATTCATTCTCCTTTCTGCTGAAAAATGTCAAAGATGCCATGAGACTAAAATGTTTAGTTAGTCTGGGAGGTTACACTATTGCTCCTAGTATTTAGAAAAACTGGTTGAAAAAAACAAAAACAACTCAGGTGATTAAGATCACACAAATAGTTCTGGATAAGCTCTTGCTAGTAAAATGTTTCTGTCTTTCTCAGTAGAATTACCCAGATATCAATAAACATTATTTAACTAATAACTAATTAACAATAAACAATTTCTTCACTTTAACTGAGAGGCAGTTTAGCAGAGTGAATAATAACCTGCCCTCTGAAGCCAGACTGCCTGGATTGAAATCTCAACTCCACCACTTACTAGCTGTTAAGTTTCTGAACTTCTGTAGTTTGCACATTTATAAAATACTAAAGTAAAAGAAAAAAGTTAAAAAAAAAGTAGATTCTTCACTCCAATTACTCTCCAAATATATGCAATTTCACATTCCTTTAAATGTTTTTTATAGAAGTACCATTAATTTATAACATTTTTAAGTCTCATGTGTACATTATATTTCTACTTCTGTATACACTCAAACACGGTCACCACCAATAGTTTCCATATATTACCATACAGTTGATCCACTTTACCTATTTCACCCTCTCCCTCTCTGCCCCTTACCCTCTTGTAACCATTGCTCTGTTCTCTGTACCTCTGTGTTTGTTTTTATTTGGTTTGTTTTGTTCATTTACATTGTTTTTTGTTTGTCACTCCTTTTCAGAGAGACAAGAAATGTCTTCTACCTAAGCAGGATTTCATAATTTCTATAGATCAGTGACTGCTGCGTATTTTCCATTCTTCTCTGTTCTGAATGAAAGCTTTTATGGCGTTTATCCTGTCCCTGATTTATCATTGCATATTCAATGTATATCTCAGATCACAGAAAGGAACATCTGGATCCTATGGAGAAGAGGACAGATCACCCAGAGATCCTGGATGCTCAGCTGGATGCAGTGCCTGGATTGCACTTTGGCTTATCTTGCTTGAGGAGGAGGGTTAATGTGTTCCATATGTGGGAAAAAGCACAAAATGGCTATTTGGTGACCAGAAGGATAAACACTGGAAGAGGCTGTCTATCTGTTCACAAATTGGGGTCTTCTTCTTCCTGGGTACACAGCTAGAATACACCATTGAGTATTACCTCTTACCTTTCAGTTAGGTGTGGACATAAGATGGAGTTCTAGCCAATGAGATGTGAACAGAAGTGATATGTGCCACTTCCAAGCTGATGCATACAAATGGTATCCTTGATATCCTCCACGTCTTTTCTCCTCTGCTAGCTTGATGCAAATGAGCACAGTTGTCTTGGGAGCCACATCTGGAAGCAGAAGATTACAGTCAGTCCAGGATGAAGATATATGCAACATGAGGGCTCTTAGCAGTTTCAGATGAGCCTCCACGTGTAGTAGGTAGGAATTTATTCAACATGTTCAGATGTGTAAGAAATATTCATTTGCTATTTTATTTAAATAAAATTAAACCTGAATCCAAATCCAGGTGCCATCCCATCAGGCTGTTGGAAAATGCAATTTTAGCTTTTATTAAGGCTTCTACACAGTCTCTTCAGGTCTGGCACTTCTGCTGCTTCCCAGTCCTGTTTGTGACTCACTTGGTGAGTCTGAAAGCCCCTGTGCATGGGACCCAGACTCCTTGAGCCCCTCAAAGGGCTATCATGTCTCTGATCTCACCAGGACCCTCAACTTCTTGTTTTTGTCCAACGTCAGCCCCAATCTGAAACTTCCTCTTTCTCCTTCTCTCCTCTCTTCAAAAGCCATCTCTCTCTCTCTCCTTATGTGAGTTGTGGGACAGACAAAATTATCATTTAACAAAGGGAAGGTGGAGCCAATGACTTTAGCCATTCAATCTCTATGTGTTCTGTAAAAATCTATGAGGAAATTATAAAACCTAACAACTGTTTGAAATGAAGGAAGAGAAAAATATGCAGAAAACATTATTATTTCAAAAGAACCATCATGGTACCTTTATATCAAACACTGAAGTATTCCCCCAGGTGTAGCTGGGGCGAGTTTTCATGGACACACTTCAGCTAATCACATAATGATCACATAAAACAGTGACCTTTAATTTATAAATGATAGGTGGTGACTATTCATATGAATTGAGTACAATTCTGTATATTAATCAAACAATTTATATAGGTTCTTGGATGTTTATTTACTCAAAGGTTGACAAGTTTCAAGAAATATGACAATGACTGAACTTTGTGTAGGAATTCTGTGAAGCCTAAAGAAAAAATTTTGAATGACATATGAAAAGAGAAATCCAATAAACCGTGAGCTCAAAATAAATGCTGTGAAAACAGAGATGGGCAAAGAGCACTAAGGGAAAAAAAGATCACTAAGAATTAGACAAAAATAAAAGAGTCCAACAAATACCAATAATTAATGGACCATAATCAATATAGATGCACATGTGGTGAGTATGTGACAACCGTGAGCACTGAGATGCAGAATCTTGAGGACAGGAGTTACATACAAAGATTAAATACACAGAATGCTGTAATGAAGGAAAATGTTTCACTTCATTCATTCTCTGAGATACCTGCTCAGAGAGCTGCTGCCTAGGAGACACGAGAAGCAAAACTCCGCAAAGAAGATAAAAGATTGTATAATTCAGCACTGGCACTTGTCTCAATGGATTTCAAGATCAAAACTCTGCCTGGAAATGGTTCCTAGTTCTTTCAATGCTCAGTTACAGAGAAAATGTGTTCCTGTTGTATTAATAATTCTTAAAACATGCTGAAATGATGTATGCTGAGGCAGAACATCAAGGTTTTCTTACATCTTAATTCTCAGGAGATACATGAATCTCACCTACCCCACACCACCCTCATGCACTGATGAGATACATGAAGCAATGAGAGAATAACACAATACACTATATAGTTTAGCTAGAGTACAAGGTGTTATTTATTAATAATTTGTATTTGATTATGAATAAATAATTATTCAATAATTGCTAACTGTGTGAAAACTATCAGAACAGTAGATATTAGAGTAGGACCTTCATATATGAGATCTGGGCCCATCAGGGATGGCATTATGGAAAAAGTAGACCTCGGTGAGAGTCTTGAAGATGCTGCAGAATGTGTGAATATAGGAAGGAAAGGAGTACGTACTAGAATCCCAGTAATCATTTTGAGTATGATTTGGATTTGGAATTCTACACACACCATTCATAAACTTGTAAATTTTGATTATGACTGAAAAGGGGAAGAGTTTTCTGGAGCATGCTGAAGGCATCTTTTAATCCTCAAGTAATTTAATAATAATATCTTAGGCACTACAACTCATTATTACATTTCCCTGGAACTTGTTATTTGATGCATCTGCTTTTGGATAAAAACAAAGATTAGCTAAAGTTTGATATTAAGTTTATCTAAATTTTGATGCAATATTTGCTAAGCGTAAATAATAAAACACACTTTATCTCCTGGTCTTTGAGGTAATGTATCAAGTATGTAAATCCTCAAAAGTGAAAGTGGTAGCAAAAAATAAATAAATAAAAGCAGTACAAGGGTAAATGAAACAGTTATACTAATTTGGCAAAAACTTATAAAATGTAATAGCCCGTGGAGATCACATTTACCATTTTGATGCACTAGCAGAAACTGAGTATGAGGCAAATATTCACAAAGTCGACAATTCAAAGTACTTCAAGACACATATACTACCACTGTTTTGGAGACTTACTTCCCTAATAATTATGAGAAAATGAGGAAAATGAGTAGGTTTCTATGACTAAGTGCGTATGATTTAAATTTTAGAAATTATACATGGAAAATTACAAATACAATTCTAGCTGTATATAATATACGTGACCTATAGTAATGACAACCAAACAATCCAACAGACAAACTTATTGATTTTTAAAAATATAACTAGAGTACATATAAAATAACTACAGCATCTTAGAACTAGCAGAGAGGAAACACTTACGGATTATTCCCTATTCCCATGCAGTGTAACAATTGTTTTTATAGTATTGCTCACAGATGGCCAGATACCTTCTGCCTGAACAGGTGTAGTAGCTCACTGTTTCTCCAAGAAGTCTATTTTGTACAGCTGTAATTCTTGGGGAGCTTCACCTTCTGCTTAACTAGAAGTTGCCTCCCTGTGACTTTTATTTTTTGATCTGAGTTTTGCTCTCTGAAGTTTCAAATAAATAGTTTAATTCAAATCAGTTCAATTAATAAATATCATAGAATAGCTCTGCCAGGGACTGAGGTAGGTGCTGGCATACAATGATGAATAAGACACATTTCTTTCTCTCTCTCTTTTGACTTGACAGCTATCCACATTCCAGAAGATAAATTTTACATCCTCCTTGAATCTTCTCTATAAATCAAAGATCTCCAGGTCCCTGAACCATACTAAGATTCTTTACAATCCCAGTCACTTAATTTCTGAATTTGCACAATTAAAGTACTAGCCTAATTAAAAATTTAATATAGAACTATTAAATGGAGATTTTCCTGCTATAATACTTTGCATGTGAGAACAGACCATCTATATAAGACTTGCTGCAGAAGTGGGAGCAAAAAATGCTCCAGTGGTCCTATAGCTGATCTCCCACCTCAAGGATGTACAAGAAGTGGGAGTGGGAAGAGAGATAAATGATCAGTGGGGATTTCTTTGGAGAGGGTTGATGGGGCACTGGGTATTTCTCTGCTCCCACTGTCATTTCTATTTTCATCTCCACAACTCAAGCCAAGGAAGAGGGAGGGTGGTTAGAGATGAGTCAGAGAACCTTGAAATGTTCTCCCTGAAGTTAGAACAAAAACTTGGATCTGAAAAAGTATAGAAATAAGAGACTGAAAGCATCTCTTTCTAGCTGGGGAAAGAGGGCTCCAGGGAGTAAAACTATATTTCCATTGATGGTGATACAAAAAAGCAAGTGTCCCATGGACCAGAAGAGACACACAAAATGGAGCTGGACTTGGATATTCTGAAAGGCCTGCCCCTCAAAGGTCTGGCTGCCATGGCTAGATGTAAGTGTGAGATACCACTAGAAGCAGGAGTTGAAGAGAGAGCGGTAAACTGCCAGCTGGAAGGGACATCTCCCATACTAAGAAATACTACGGTGGATTTGGGGGAGTCATCTGCAAAGAAGCAGCAAAAGCAATTGTAGAAGAGTGATTGTAGTAATGTCCTCAATTCTTATCCTCCAAGTATCCAATCCACTTGCAATGCAATATTGCAGCAAGAGAGAAGCACTGACTTTCTCATCCCTTGAATACAGCTGGCCTTATGATTTGCTTTCATCAATAGAATTCAGTATAAGTGACAGTGTGCCAGTTTCAAGCCTAGACATCAAGACACCTTACATGCTGCTACTGGTGGTTCTAGTGCTGTTACTTGGCCTCCCTCCCCCTTCCCACTACCCCTCCCCTCTTCCTCCTCCACCTTCTCTTTTCAGCCCAACCTGGAGAACAAGGAGAACTATAAATTGAGTGAGAAGCTCAGATTTTTATTTTAGATTGGAACGGACTTCTAATGCCTGAAATTGAGACTGTTCAAAAATAAGAGTAACTGAAAAAACTTTTGAGATGTGCTCAAGTGGGAAAAACCCTGAAATTCAAGCAAGAATGATATAATACAGGATTTCTGAAAGACACATACATGGGAAAAATAAAGTTATTTCATAATTTCACCCCATTAAATCCAACTCATTCAAGAAATTGCCTATATATTTTTTTAGTTATAAACATCTGTCTTAATAAATAGACTATTTTCTCAACATGTTCTAGTTAATCCATTTCTTATTGGAAATATATTATTTCAAAAACATATCAGTTTTCATAGGGCTAAAATTTGATTATATTTATTACATTATTTTTATTAATAATTTTTTCATGATAACATATTCAACCACATCTCACATTAAATAACTAAATAGGTACCTTCAGTACAAAAAGCACAGTACCATACTTCACTATCTTCTATTTTTTTTCCTTGAAGTCACACAAAACAATAACAGAAACATTTGTAGTAAAACCAGGAAACAAATGTAATCCATAAATTACAAAATTAAAGGCTCACAAAAGCAGCTGAGCTCAGGCAGAAGCTATGGAGGAAGAGCCATGATGAGGGATGAGGGACCACGTGGCAGGAGATCTCGGAATATTCTGAAGGTGAGGGGCTCGTGCCAAAAGGCAAAAGCTAAATCCTCTGTGTATAGCAATCCAAGCAGAAACCAAGTTGAAACTGGGTAGAAGCCACGAGACGTGTTGAACAGAGAGGAATAGACAATGTCAGTGGGGCTTAGGGACCATAAATCACAAAGAAATTCCAAAGAATATACACCCTGAAGTTCAGGGATGAGACACTTGATTTTAGTAGTTTTTACCAAACCTATTCTGGTGATAGATGCTAGCTTTATAAAGCTAAAATTTCTAAGAGAAATCTAAACTTCTAAATAAGATAAAAAGCCAGAGCCTGATAATTAAAGATGGCGGAAGAGTAAGACGCGGAGATCACCTTCCTCCCCACAGATACACCAGAAATACATCTACACGTGGAACAACTCCTACAGAACATCTACTGAACGCTGGCAGAAGACCTCAGACCTCCAAAAAGGCAAGAAACTCCCCACGTACCTGGGTAGGGCAAAAGAAAAAAGAATAAACACAGACAGAATAGGGACAGGACCTGCACCAGTGGGAGGGAGCTGTGAAGGAGAAGTTTTCCACACACCAGGAAGCCCCTTCGCGGCCGGAGACTGCGGGTGGCAGAGTGGGAAAGCTTCGGAGCCGCGGAGAACAGCGCAGCCACAGGGGTGTGGAGAGCAAGGCGGAGAGATTCCCGCACAGAGGATCGGTGCCGACCAGCACTCACCAGCCCTAGAGGCTTGTCTGCTCACCCGCCAGGGCGGGGCGGGGCCTGGGAGCTGAGGCTTGGGCTTCGGTCGGAGCGCAGGGAGAGGACTGGGGTTGGCGGCGTGAACACAGCCTGAAGGGGTTAGTGCACCACGGCTAGCCGGGAGGGAGTCCGGGGAAAAACTCTGGACCGGCAGAAGAGGCAAGAGACTTTTTCTTCCCTCTTTGTTTCCTGGTGCGCGAGGATAGGGGATTAAGAGCGCTGCTTAAAGGAGGTCCAGAGACAGGCGCGAGCCGCGGCTAACAGCGTGGACCCCAGAGACAGGCATGAGACGCTAAGGCTGCTGCTGCCGCCACCAAGAAGCCTGTGTGCGAGCACAGGTCACTATCCACACCCCCCTTCCGGGGAGCCTGTGCAGCCCGCCACTGCCAGGGTCCCAGGATCCAGGGACAACTTCCCCGGGAGAACGCACGGCGTGCCTCAGGCTGGTGGAATGTCAAGCTGGCCTCTGCCGCAGCAGGCTCGCCCCGCACTACGTGCCCCTCCCTCCCCCCCGGGCCTGAGTGAGCCAGAGCCCCAGAATCAGCGGCTCCTTTAACTCCGTCCTGTCTGAGCGAAGAACAGATGCCCTCCGGCGACCTACACGCAGAGGCGGGGCCAAATCCAAAGCTGAGCCCCCGGGAGCTGTGAGAACAAAGAAGAGAAAGGGAAATCTCTCCCAGCAGCCTCAGAAGCAGCGGATTAAAGCTCCACAATCAACTTGATGTACCCTGCATCTGTGGAATACATGAATAGACAACGAATCATCCCAAATTGAGGAGGTGGACTTTGAGAGCAAGATTTATTATTTTTTCCCCTTTTCCTCTTTTTGTGAGTGTGTATGTGTATGCTTCTGTGTGAGATTTTGTCTGTATAGCTTTGCTTCCACCGTTTGTCCTAGGGTTCTATCTGTCCGTTTTATTTTTGTTTTCTTAATTTTTTTTCTTTTTTGCTCTTAATAATTATATTTTATTTTAATAACTTTATTATATTTTATCTTACTTTATTCTATTTTACTTTATCTCCTTTCTTTTTTTCTTCCTTCCCTCCTTCCTTCCTCCCTCCCTCCATCCCTCCCTCCCTCCCTCCCTCCCCCCTTTCTTCCTTTCTTTGTTTCTTTCTTTGTTTCTTTCTTTCTTCCTATCTATCTCTCTTTTTACTTCTACTAATTCTTTCTTTCTACATTTTCTCCCTTTTATTCTGAGCCGTGTGGATGAAAGGCTCTTGGTGCTGCAGCCAGGAATCAGTGCTGTGCCTCTGAGATGGGAGAGCCAACTTCAGGACACTGGTCCACAAGAGAACTCCCAGCTCCACATAATATCAAATGGCGAAAATCTCCCAGAGATCTCCATCTCAACACCAGCACCCAGCTTCACTCAAAGAACAGCAAGCTACAGTGCTGGATATCCTATGCCAAACAACTAAGCAAGACAGGAACACAACCCCACCCATCAGCAGAGAGGCTGCCTAAAATCATAATAAGTCCACAGACACCCTAAAACACACCACCAGACGTGGACCTGCCCACCAGAAAGACATTATCCAGGCTCATCCACCAGAACAGAGGCACTAGTCCCCTCCACCAGGAAGCCTGCACAACCCAATGAAACAACCTTAGCCACTGGGGACAGACATCAAAAACAATGGGAACTACGAACATGCAGCCTGCAAAAAGGAGACCCCAAATACAGTAAGATAAGCAAAATGAGAAGACAGAAAAACACACCACAGATGAAGGAGCAAGATAAAAACTCACCAGACCTAACAAATGAAGAGGAAATAGGCAGTTTACCTGAAAAAGAATTCAGGATAATGTTAGTGAAGATGATCCAAAATCTTGGAAACAGAATGGACAAAATGCAAGAAACATTTAACAAGGACCTAGAAGAACTAAAGATGAAACAAACAATGATAAACAACAAAATAAATGAAATGAAAAATACTCTAGATGGGATCAATAGCAGAATAACTGAGGCAAAAGAACGGATAAGTGACCTGGAAGATAAAATAGTGGAAATAACTACTGCAGAGCAGAATAAAGAAAGAAGAATGAAAAGAACTGAGGACAGTCTCAGAGACCTCTGGGACAACATTAAACGCACCAACATTCGAATTATAGGGGTTCCAGAAGAAGAAGAGAAAAAGAAAGGGACTGAGAAAATATTTGAAGAGATTATAGTTGAAAACTTCCCTAATATGGGAAAGGAAATCGTTAATCAAGTCCAGGAAGCACAGAGAGTCCCATACAGGATAAATTCAAGGAGAAATACGCCAAGACACATATTAATCAAACTGTCAAAAACTAAATACAAAGAAAGCATATTAAAAGCAGCAAGGGAAAAACAACAAATAACACACAAGGGAATCCCCATAAGGTTAACAGCTGATCTCTCAGCAGAAACTCTACAAGCCAGAAGGGAGTGGCAGGACATACTGAAAGTGATGAAGGAGAAAAACCTGCAACCAAGATTACTCTACCCAGCAAGGATCTCATTCAGATTTGATGAGAAATGAAAACCTTGACAGACAAACAAAAGCTGAGAGAGTTCAGCACCACCAAGCCAGCTTTACAACAAATGCTAAAGGAACTTCTCTAAGCAAGAAACACAAGAGAAGGAAAAGACCTACAATAACGAACCCAAAACAATTTAGAAAATGGGAATAGGAACATACATATCGATAACTACCTTAAATGTAAATGGGCTAAGTGCTCTCACCAAAAGACACAGATTACCTGAATGGATACAAAAACAAGACTCATATATTTGCTGTCTACAACAGACCCACTTCAGACCTAGAGACACATACAGACTGAAAGTAAGGGGATGGAAAAAGATATTTCATGCAAATGGAAACCTGAAGAAAGCTGGAGTAGCAATTCTTATATCAGACAAAATAGACTTTAAAATAAAGACTATTAGAAGAGACAAAGAAGGACACTACATAATGATCAAAGGATCGATCCAAGAAGAAGATATAACAATTGTAAATATTTATGCACCCAACATAGGAGCGCCTCAATACATAAGGCAAATACTAACAGACATAAAAGGGGAAATCAACAGTAACACATTCATAGTAGGGGACTTCAACACCCCACTTTCACCAATGGACAGATCATCCAAAATGAAAATAAATAAGGAAACACAAGCTTTAAATGATACATTAAACAAGATGGACTTAACTGATATTTATAGGACACTCCATCCAAAAACAACAGAATACACATTTTTCTCAAGTGCTCATGGAACATTCTCCAGGATAGATCATATCTTGGGTCACAAATCAAGCCTTGGTAAATTTAAGAAAATTGAAATTGTATCAAGTATCTTTTCTGACCACAACACCATGAGACTAGATATCAATTACAAGAAAAGATCTGTAAAAAATACATACACATGGAGGCTAAACAATACACTACTTAATAACGAAGCGATCACTGAAGAAATCAAAGAGGAAATCAAAAAATACCTAGAAACAAATGACAATGGAGACATGATGACCCAAAATCTATGGGATGCAGCAAAAGCAGTTCTAAGAGGGAAGTTTATAGCAATACAAGCCCACCTTAAGAAGCAGGAAACATCTCGAATAAACAACCTAACCTTGCACCTCAAGCAATTAGAGAAAGAAGAACAAAAAAACCCCAGAGTTAGCAGAAGGAAAGAAATCATAAAAATCAGATCAGAAATAAATGAAAAAGAAATGAAGGAAACAATAGCAAAGATCAATAAAACTAAAAGCTGGTTCTTTGAGAAGATTAACAAAATTGATAAACCATTAGCCAGACTCATCAAGAAAAAAAGGGAGAAGACTCAAATCAATAGAATCAGAAATGAAAAAGGAGAAGTAACAACTGACACTGCAGAAATACAAAAAATCATGAGGGATTACTACAAGCAACTCTATGCCAATAAAATGGACAATCTGGAAGAAATGGACAAATTCTTAGAAATGCACAAACTGCCAAGACTGAATCAGGAAGAAATAGAAAATATGAACAGACCAATCACAAACACTGAAATTGAAACTGTGATTAAAAATCTTCCAACAAACAAAAGCCCAGGACCAGATGGCTTCACAGGCGAATTCTATCAAACATTTAGAGAAGAGCTAACACCTATTCTTCTCAAACTCTTCCAAAATATAGCAGAGGGAGGAACACTCCCAAACTCATTCTACGAGGCCACCATCACCTTGATACCAAAACCAGACAAGGATGTCACAAAGAAAGAAAACTACAGGCCAATATCACTGATGAACATAGATGCAAAAATCCTCAACAAAATACTAGCAAACAGAATCCAACAGCACATTAAAAGGATCATACACCATGATCAAGTGGGGTTTATTCCAGGAATGCAAGGATTCTTCAATATACGCAAATCTATCAATGTGATTAACCATATTAACAAATTGAAGGAGAAAAACCATATGATCATCTCAATAGATGCAGAGAAAGCTTTTGACAAAATTCAACACCCATTTATGATAAAAACCCTGCAGAAAGTAGGTGTAGAGGGAACTTTCCTCAATATAATAAAGGCCGTATATGACAAGCCCACAGCCAACATCATCCTCAATGGCGAAAAACTGAAAGCATTTCCACTAAGGTCAGGAACAAGACAAGGTTGCCCACTCTCACCACTCTTATTCAACATAGTTTTGGAAGTTTTAGCCACAGCAATCAGAGAAGAAAAGGAAATAAAAGGAATCCAAATCGGAAAAGAAGAAGTAAAGCTGTCACTGTTTGCAGATGACATGATACTATACATAGAGAATCCTAAAGATGCTACCAGAAAACTACTAGAGCTAATCAATGAATTTGGTAAAGTAGCAGGATACAAAATTAATGCACAGAAATCTCTGGCATTCCTATATACTAACGATGAAAAATCTGAAAGTGAAATCAAGAAAACACTCCCATTTACCATTGCAACAAAAAGAATAAAATATCTAGGAATAAACCTACCTAAGGAGACAAAAGACCTGTATGCAGAAAATTATAAGACACTGATGAAAGAAATTAAAGATGATACAAACAGATGGAGAGATATACCATGTTCTTGGATTGGAAGAATCAACATTGTGAAAATGACTCTACTCCCCAAAGCAATCTATAGATTCAATGCAATCCCTATCAAACTACCACTGGCATTTTTCACAGAACTAGAACAAAAAATTTCACAATTTGTATGGAAACACAAAAGACCCCGAATAGCCAAAGCAATCTTGAGAACAAAAAATGGAGCTGGAGGAATCAGGCTGCCTTTGCAAATGAAGCAATTGACAAAGGATTAATCTCTAAAATTTATAAGCAGCTCATGCAGCTCAATAACAAAAAAACAAACAACCCAATCCAAAAATGGGCAGAAGACCTAAATAGACATTTCTCCAAAGAAGATATACAGACTGCCAACAAACACATGAAAGAATGCTCAACATCATTAATCATTAGAGAAATGCAAATCAAAACTACAA
>NW_006784469.1:2807458-2812312 GCF_000442215.2 Lipotes vexillifer
GGGCATATACCCTGAGAAAACCATAATTCAAAAAGAGTCATGTACCAAAATGTTCATTGCAGCTCTATTTACCATAGCCCAGAGATGGAAACAACGTAAGTGTCCATATCGGATGAATGGATAAAGAAGATGTGGCACATATATACAATGGAATATTACTCAGCCATACAAAGAAATGACATTTAGCTATTTGTAATGAGGTGGATAGACCTAGAGTTTGTCATACAGAGTGAAGTAAGTCAGAGAAAGACAAATATCGTATGCTAACACATATATATATGGAATATAAGAAAAAAAAATGTCATGAAGAACCTAGGAGTAAGACAGGAATAAAGACACAGACCTACTAGAGAATGGACTTGAGGATATGGGGTGGGGGAAGTGTAAGCTGTGACAAAGCGAGAGAGAGGCATGGACATATATACACTACCAAACATAAGGTAAATAGCTAGTGGGAAGCAGCCGCATAGCACAGGGAGATCAGCTGGGTGCTTTGTGACTGCCTGGAGGGGTGGGATAGGGAGGGTGGGAGGGAGGGAGACGCAAGAGGGAAAAAACTAAAACAAAAACAAAACAAAACAAAAAAGCCAGAACCTGACCTCAAAAATAAAGTATACTTTTAATTATAACCATCTTCAGCATAAATGGCTAAAATTAATTCCATCACTTCAATATTTCTATGTGAACTAAATGTAACTGGTAGAAAGGAATTCAGTTACTGAAGCACATTATTTCATTTCCACAGTGGTTTGTATAATGCTGCTTATTATAAGGGCATAGTTTTGTGGGGTTTTTTGGGCAAATTGCTCCAGTGTATAGTTATTTTTTCCCTCTTTTAGTATCAGATATACTTAAATGTAGAAATAGAATGACTTCAAACCATTATCGTCTCTCCACAAGTGAGTGGTTAGCAGAGAGAAAAATAAAAAAATAATATATATTAACTTTCCGAAAGGAATGTGAAATATAAAGTATGGCCTACTTTTAAATGTCTAAATTTCCTATGTTAATGTCACCATAGGGAAAAAAATACCAGTTCATCCATTGTAAAAAATGATAACTTCTTAAGCCTCATTACAATTATCACATTTATTTGTAACTTCATATGTCATCCTACCATTGTGAAATTAAACATATTTTTTAAAGGCATCTTTTTCTTTTTTTACATTCTTTTTCCCTCTTTGAATTGGTATTGCAATAGAGGTATCTGCAATGGAATACACAGTCCCTTTCCCAGAAAGACAAATGTTTGAATTAATATTTGAATTAAGTGGGAAGCAGCCGCATAGCACAGGGAGATCAGCTTGGTGCTTTGTGTCCACCTAGAGGGGTGGGATAGGGAGGGTGGGAGGGAGACGCAAGAGGGAGGAGATATGGGGATATATGTATATGTACAGCTGATTCACATTGTTATAAAGCAGAAACTAACACACCATTGTAAAGCAATTATACTCCAATAAAGATATAAATATATATATATATTTGAATTAAATTATATTCATTTTGTCTATAAATATATATATATATTTGAATTAAATTATATTCATTTTGTCTCTATTGTGTTTTATAACTTTATCACATCTCTTAAATCTGGCCATCTTCCTGATTCTGTGGGTTATCATCAACAGCCAGAAGGAGACACATTGGGTCTCTTGATCCTTTATTCCTTGGACAAAGATGGAGAAACATAAAATTATATCCTCAATATTGAAACAATTTTCAAACCAGGAAAACCATCTCTTCTTTGGTTTTAGATAGAGGAGTTAGGAGAATTGGGGAGAGCTAACTGGGTGCTATCATTTGCAAATGGTACAGTGGCTGGTGGTGACCCTTCCAGAGGGCAACGTGGGGCACATCCTCTTAATTCATGTTGCCATCAATTGCCATAGCACTGTGGTCGGCTCAAGGAATAGCGCAAGTTGCTAAAAATTACTATTTTAGAAATAAATATGTTGAGGAATGAGTGAGGCATTATTCAAGCAAGCATAACAGGAAAATGCAGATATTGATTGAGAGTGGAGAATAAATGTTAAGGGCTTTGCCTGATATGAACAGAGTCCAAATCCTAGCCCTGCAACATACTATCTGTATAAGCTTTAGCATTTCCCTTAACTTCTATAGTCCTTACCTTTTTCATCATGAAAATGGAGTTAATAATTGTACTGCTGTGTAGGCTTATAAGGAGAATTAAAAGTGAGAATATATGTTAAGGGTTTAGCTTAGTACCTGGTATACAGTAAGCACTCAGCAAATATTTGCTATTATCATTACTGTTCTTACAAAGAATCCTTAGATCTATGCAAACTCTACATTGAGATCCACATGGAGTCAAAATTCTGATGTTTAACTCCCCATAAAATGGGCCTGTGCCACCTATGTTTCCTATGTCATCTCTCACATCCTTTTGTCCATTGTGACTGATTAATTGCTGCCTCTGTACATTGCTGATCTTACATCTATTTCGATGGGAATAATTCATTTTCTGCCTATTTAAATACTGCCCAACCTGCAGGGCTCAGCTCATACTCCCTCTTCCACAAAGCTTTTTCCCTGAACACAGAATCACAGAATGTTAACAGAAAAATCTCAGTACTGTGGGATATCCAGAAATGTGGGAATTTCAGTGCTACAACTGAGACAATCCAGGGAAACTGAGACAAGTCAGTCACTGAAGAGCTAGAAGAGATCCCAGAAATTATCTAGATCAACCTTCTCAATTTACTAACCTGAAAACAGAGTATCTAAATGACTAAACCAAGTAAGTTAACTGGTTAAGTGATTTTGTGACAGAGTTGGGGCTGGAATGTAGGCTTCCTGGTTGCCTGTGACTTCTTCTAGTTTCCCCCAAACTACTATGATAATTACAATATGTTTTAAAGGGAAGCATAGGTACGTGAGGAAACATAGAGAATTGCAAGTAAAAATGTCTTAGTTTGAATACAGGCCCTGCAATTTACTAGTAAGTAAACAGGAGCAACTGATTAAACATCTTCAAACCTCAGTTTTCCCCATCTATAAAATGGGATAATATCGGGCTTCCCTGGTGGCGCAGTGGTTGAGAGTCCACCTGCCGATGCAGGGGACACGGGTTCGTGCCCCGGCCCGGGAAGATCCCACATGCCGCGGAGCGGCTAGGCCCGTGAGCCATGGCCGCTAAGCCTGCGCGTCCGGAGCCTGTGCTCCACAATGGGAGAGGCCACAACAGTGAGAGGCCTGCATACCGCAAAAAAAATAAAAATAAAAAAATTTAAAAAAAGGGAAAATACCTACTTTAAAAGTTCTTGTAGAGATTAACCAAAATCTTATATATTTTTATAAAAATACATAAATTTCTCTTCATACTTCTTCATTCTTTCTTCCCTTTTAATGTCACAGAGTTATGTAGAACCCTTCTGTTTCTAAAGCCTATCCAGTATGTGCGCAACCCCTTGAAGCAAGCTATTACCTAGTTTTATGGATGAAAAAATAGGCATCGCAAGACATCAAGTAACTTCTTTCGGTTCACTCAGTGTAATCAGCAGCATCAGGGTATAAATCAAAATATTCTGATTAATAGTCCAATGCCACATATATACACTACCAAACGTAAGGTAGATAGCTAGTGGGAAGCAGCCACATAGCACAGGGAGATCAGCTCGGTGCTTTGTGACCGCCTGGAGAGGTGGGATAGGGAGGGTGGGAGGGAGGGAGATGGAAGCGGGAAGAGATATGGGAACATATGTATATATATAACTGATTCATTTTGTTGTGAAGCTGAAACTAACATACCATTGTAAAGCAATTATACTCCAATAAAGATGTTAAAATAAAAAAAAATTGTCCAATGCCTTTTAATTTTACTATCTCTCTGTAGTTTCTTTTTCTTCTCATGTGTGTGACTTATGTCTCCACCCCTACTGGGGCCAGGGCCTTTGATGGCAGAACCATCCACTGAGCATCAGTGTGGTTAAATCGAACTTTGAGTTTGGCAGTGTGTTCAGGGGTCTCAACCATAAATTTCCAGAGTAACTTCTGCCCCACTTACTTTGCAGAGAAGTTATGAGGATGCATAGTAAGTATAAACATGCATGTGATTTTATAACTTATTAAATGCTACACAAATATAGGGCATCTCCCCCACGACTGGCATTCAATCACTTCATGCTGACTGAATTATGTGGCTTATAGTTAGAACTGGAGAGATGAGAGCAGAGTCAGATTATCTTTATATCTTTGTTTTGGTTTTAAGAAATAAATAACACCTTTCAACTTTTATCCATCCTCTTCTGAAACATTAAATTCTACCCCCAGAACAATGCCCATGTGCTCCCAAATCACAAACTAAACATTAAGGAAAAAAAGGCAAAGAGCATTCTTTTGTATTACTGAGCTCAAGCACCCCTCTGCCCTGTCAGACATTTCACACCTGTAGTGTGTTGCCTTAAACAGTTAGGTGGGATTTTACATGCACATGTGTTATCTTTCAAGGTAAATTCTAAACCTGAGGGCACAACGTTTATATATATATATTTTTTTTCATTTTTATTGCTCATGTCACCCAGTATAATGCCTTGCAATTCCTAAGGAATAAACTTTATTATTGTTGTTATTGTTGTTGATTTTTTTCTACTTGCTAATTCCTCACGGGGAAGTTGAACTAAACTCTACTTATGTTTCAACTCTCAAAGCCTAGAAATTTGCTTTCTGTCTCTTTGTTTCTCCTTTTGCCAAATGTCGCAGCCATGCATTTCGTCTAGCATCCCCATGCTGCCCTCTAAGGACCGTACCATCTACCTTTGGTCCTGTGGATGAGGTCCTACTTGGGAGAATGGCAATGGTAGGGACAAAGATCTATTTGTATCAGGGAAAGGCAAG
>NW_006784470.1:0-218 GCF_000442215.2 Lipotes vexillifer
AATATCAATTAAGTCCATCTTTTTTAATGTATCATTTAAAGCTTGTGTTTCCTTATTTATTTTAATTTTTGTTGATCTGTCTATTGGTGAAAGTCCCTACTGTTATTGTGTTACTGTCGATTTTCCCTTTTATGGCTATTAGTATTTGCCTTATATATTGAGGTGCTCCTATGTTGGGTGCATAAATATTTACGATTGTTATATCTTCTTCTTGGATT
>NW_006784472.1:0-228 GCF_000442215.2 Lipotes vexillifer
GGTGGTTACGTTAAATGATCATTTTTAACAGAGTATAATCAGAACTCACGGGCAAGTGCAAAACGAATACCTGCCAAACATTGTCCCTAAGTAGTGAGAGAACCAGTAAGATGCTACCACTGGTTCACAGGAGAATTCAAAGTACTGTACGTATAAGGCGGTAAAATGCATTTACAAATAGATGCAAAACTGGCTGAAAACAATTCTGTATAAATTGTAGATAACTGA
>NW_006784473.1:0-1497 GCF_000442215.2 Lipotes vexillifer
GCCGATGCAGGGGACACGGGTTCGTGCCCTGGTCCGGGAAGATCCCACATGCCGTGGAGCGGCCGGGCCCGTGAACCATGGCCGCTCTGCCTGTGTATCTGGAGCCTGTGCTCTGCAATGGGAGAGACCACAACAGTGAGAGAGGCCCGCATACCACAAAAAATAAATTAATTAATTAATTTTTAAAAATTTTAAAAAAGGTCAATCCAAGTTGTAAAATTGAAAGAAGAATATTATTTTACAAGCATAAATATCCCTTTATTTAATGGATATGTTTGGTTTAGAAAATTTTTTAAATTTTAATAAAATTTGTTTTCCCCTTTACTCTCATACAATCAGAAGTTTATATAGTGAAAATACTATAATAGACAAAATTGATAAGTTTGATTTGAAGGAAATTAGGTGGAGAAAATCATGATATGCTGGGATAATACTAGAAGATATTCAAAGTAGGGGATGTTACAAAATTCCAAAAGTTCCCTTGATTCTCTCATTCTACCACATCTTCCCCTTCTCCTATACGTATATTCTCTAACTTCATACTCAGAAAAACTAGAATTGAATACTCCATCTGGCTTTCCTTTTTGGTTTATAAAATATTCCGTGGTATTTTATAGATCAACACACTAAAATAAAATCTCTAAGTAAAAAGAGACAAAGTGAGTTGTTTTAGATTGGGTAAGCCAATAAGACTAAATGTACCAAATGTACCTTTTAAGAGAATATGGATTTCTTCAGTGGTACTTTTTCATATGACACAACATAGACATTTGCCATTTACTTAATACACAATTTCTGCAAGAAAATATACCAAGCATCAAGAACATATGATTCCCACTTACAAATATTATTTCTCCCTGGAGAAAGAAACGGTATGTGGGCACTATATTGGGAATTCTTGAATTATTTTTCAAAATGTGGAATATTTAAAGTGTTAAATGTCACCTTGATACTTGGAGAAAAAAAAAAGGTAATTATATATGATAATCTGCTATATGAGTACTACATGGTACCAAAGGAGTGCACAGATAATAAGTGAGAATAGAATTCGTGTTTGTTGTTACATTGCTATAAACACGTGGGTTAAGTGTCAAAAGAATAAACTTTTCCTCTTAACGTGTAGGAGAAAGAAGATAAAAAATGTTGGATTTATTTTATTTTTGAATTTTGTTTTTTAATGGTCTTAAAGCACTCAAATAAATTCATTCCATAAAAAATTGTCATTGCTTCTCTTAACTGTTGTCATATTTTATAAAATAGCGTGATCCCCCAGAAGAGGAAATACCATTTTGTACCCTAAAGTCCTTTCCAGCTGCTATTGAACACACTATACAATGGGCAAGAGATAAGGTAATAAAGATATTTTTAAAGAAATTTTTCTTTGAAGTAGAAAAGATGATATTTCCAACTTTTTTTTTTAATTTTTGAATTTTATTTTATTTTTTTTATACAGCAGGTTCTTATTAGTCATCAATTTTATACACATCAGTGTATACA
>NW_006784474.1:0-246 GCF_000442215.2 Lipotes vexillifer
CCAAAGCAATCTACAGATTCAATGCAATCCCTATCAAACTACCAATGGCATTTTTCACAGAATGTCACGATTTGTATGGAAGCACAAAAGATCCCGAATAGCCAAAGCAATCTTGAGAAAGAAAAACAGAGCTGGAGGAATCAGGGTCCCTGATTTCAGACTATACTACGAAGCTATAGTAAACAAGACAGTATGGTACTGGCACAAAAACAGAAATATAGATCAATGGAACAAGATAGAAAGTCC
>NW_006784475.1:0-386 GCF_000442215.2 Lipotes vexillifer
GATTTCTTTGGGTAGTATAGTCATTTTCACAATGTTGATTCTTCCAATCCAAGAACACGGTATGTCTCTCCATGTCTTTGTATCATCTTTAATTTGTTTCATCAGTGTATTATAGTTTTCGGCATGCAGGTCTTTTGTCTCCTTAGGCAGGCTTATTCCTGGGTATTTTATTCTTTTTGTTGCAATGATAAATGGGAGTGCTTCCTTAATTTCTCTTTCCTATTTTTCATCACTAGTGTATAGGAATGCAAGAGCTTTCTGTGCATTACTTTTGTATCCTTCTACTTTACCAAACTCATTCATTAGCTCTAGTAGTTTTCTGATAGCATCTTTAGGATTCTCTATGTTTAGTATCATGTCATCTGCAAACAGTGACAGCTTTACTT
>NW_006784477.1:0-1872 GCF_000442215.2 Lipotes vexillifer
CGGGAGAGGCCACAACAGTGAGAGGCCCGTGTACCGCAAAAACAAACAAACAAACAAAAAACCAAAGGAATACAGACTCTCAGGCGGCCCCAAGACCAGCTGACTCAGAATCTGCAGTTTTCACAAGATCCAGTGATTTGCGTGCACCTTGAAGTTTGATAAGCACTGGCCTGGAAGAGTGAAAGAGATTTCATAGAGAAAACAGGTGAGAGGAAGGTCTGTACCCGTGATTCTCAAAGTTAGCTGCATCAGAATTGCCTGCATGGCTCATCAGACCACAGACCACTGGATCTCCACCTCTGGAGCTCCTGATGCTGTATGTCAGGGGTGGGTAATCCCCCCATTCTTCGATTCTAACAAATTTCCAGGTGATGCTACTGCTGGTGGTCCAGGCACCACACGTTGTGAACCATCTTATCTCTGCTTCCTCACTTCTCGCCTTTTACCTCCCTCCCTGCCCATCAGCTTCACGGGCTCCTCCCGTCCCCTCCCGTCCCCTCCCGTCCCCTCCGTCTTTCTCCTCTCCCCCTCTTTCTCATCATTTGGGAGAACAACAGAGTGAATATTTAGATTCAATTTACTATAGCCGCTCATCTCTCACGTCAGTTAAGGCTCTGAGGGTTGTAAAAGTGTTGCTCATTAATCTAGCCCTCAGGTGCTGTCAGTTCTTTAGGCTAGATAAAACGAGCACACAAATATCTATACTAAGGAGGGTCCATGGGGCCTCAGCTAAATCAGAGGGAGGTGGAAATAGGGGGGAAGATGGACCCACAGGGGAGATGGGCTTGGGGGTTCTGACTCTTTACACAGCCCATCTCAACTCTGAAGGAGCCACAGAAGGCCCTAAGGCAAAAGAGAAAATGGGAATTATTTTGAAGCGGGTGTGCAGAGCTAGGGTTTAGAGGAGGCATGGCATAACAAAACCTGTTTGCATTTTATTAGCTAAAATTAGTATTGAGCAGACGTAATTGTAAACGAAAACTTTCTAAAATGTTAGGAAAAGAAACGAGGGAAGTCCAAAACAGAGATAGAGCACCGGCCTGGGAACCTTTATACACCTCAGGAAGCCTCACGGTAAGGACTCTTGAGACAAAATCGTTAGTCATTTTCCTTAAAAAGATGTCCATTATTTTATTCTCTTTGGAATGGAGGCATTCTACAGGTAGAAAACTAGCAGGTTTAACTATTGTTTTAAACATAGTCAAAGTCCCCCAAAGAAGCCCAGTGTCATTCTGGGGGGAGCGAACTCCCCGTTTGCTAGGAAGACCCGCTAAACAGCTAAAGGTTGGTCCCGGGTCATCCTCACGGTTGGTCACCTGCACAGAATTTTGGAACTGGGAAACTCTTAAGGTTTATCTGGCTCAACTCCCACACTTTCTACGAAAACCAAATTGAGGTCTTCAGGGGGTCCAGCTTAGAAGATTCACTGGTGGAGGACAGAGGGCCAGGACACGTGTCTCAGCTCCATTTCTTTAAAACCAACATTTCCAAGTGTTACTCATTCAAGTACAAGTTGCATAATTTTGGCTACATCTGAAGAACAACTGTACTGGATATTTCCCTCCAAATCAAGTTACACTTTTTTTTAAACTTAAATTTTTTGAAGAAGACAATTTAATTGTTTTTTTAGAATTTATTTATTTATTTTTGGCTGCGTTGGGTCTTTGTTGATGCGCGTGGGTTTTCTCTAGTTGCGGTGAGCAGGGCCTACTCTTTGTTTCAGTGCACAGGCTTCTCATTGTGGTGGCTTCTCTTGTTGTGGAGCACAGGCTCTAGGCACACGGGCTCAGTAGTTGCAGCTCACAGGCTCGGTAGTTGTGGCGCACGGGCTTACTTGCTCCGTGGCATGTGGGATCTTCCTGGACCAGGGCT
>NW_006784478.1:0-988 GCF_000442215.2 Lipotes vexillifer
CATGCTGCATGGCTTGTGGGATCTCAGTTCCCTGAACAGGGATGGAACCCGTGCCCTCGGCGGTGACGGCGCAGAGTCCTAACCACTGGACCACCAGGGAATTCCCGTCACGGCTATGGACTTGCTGGATTGTATGGTAGCTCTATTTTCAATTCTTTGAGGAATCTCCATACTGTTCTCCATAGTGGCTGCACCAATTTACATTCACACCAACAGTGCAAGAGTGTTCCCTTCTCTCCACACCCTCTCCAGCACTTGATATTTGTGGTCTTTTTGATAATAACCCTGGTGGGCAGGGTCCGTTCCCAACATGGCTCGCTGTGGGCTCCTGAATTTTCTGGAGCTGGTGTCGGCTTGCTGGTGGGTAGGGCTGGTTCCCAGTGTGTCTAGTTGAGGGGCCCAAAGTGTCCAGAGCTGGTGTTGGTAGGCCGGTGGGTTAGGTCAGGGCCCAGGTGATCCTGGGGCTGGTGCCCGCCCACTGGTGGGTGTGGCAGAGTCCTGGGGCTAGTGTTGGCCCACTGGTGGGTGGAGCTGGGTCCTGGGGTCTCTGGTGGGTGGGGCTGAGTCCCGGGCAGCTTGAGGCTCAAGAGGGTTCTGTGGTAGCCTGCCTGCTGGTGGGCGAGGCTGTGTTTCCACCTGGTTAGCTGTTTGGCCTGGGGCATCCCAGGGCTGGTGTCCGCTGAGCAGTGGGAGGGTCTGGGTTCTGGTTCTAATGAGCTAGAGGGAGGGGTCCAAAATGGGGCTTACCGGCACTAGTGTCCTCACGGTTAGAGTGAGCTCCCCAAAATGGCTATGGCCAGTGTCTATGTCCTCAGGTTGTCTCCTGCCTCTTCAGGAGGCTCTCCAAAATTAGCAAATGGGTCCGACCCAGACTCATTTCCAATTACTGCTTCTGCCCTGGGTCTCGGAGCAGGTGAGATTTTGTGTGCATCCTTTAGGAGCAGAGTGGCTGTTTCCTATAGCTCTCTGGCTCTCTTGAAAGTCAGCC
>NW_006784479.1:0-531 GCF_000442215.2 Lipotes vexillifer
CCTGATTCCTCCAGCTCCATTTTTCTTTCTCAAGATTGCTTTGACTCTTCAGGGTCTTTTGTGCCTCCATACAAATTTTAAGATTTTTTGTCCTATTTCTGTGAAAAATGCCATTGGTAATTTGATAGAGTTGCATTGAATCTGTAGATTGCCTTGGGTAGTATAGTCATTTTGAGAAGATTTATTCTTCCAGCCCAAGAATATGGTATATCTTTCCATCTGTATGTATCTTCTTTGATTTCTTTCCTCAGCATCTTATAGTTTTCGGAGTACAGGTCTTTTGTCTTATTAGGTAGGTTTATTCCTAGGTATTTTATTCTTTTTGATGCAATGATAAATGGGGTTGTTTATTGAAATTCTCTTTCTGATATTTCTTTTTTAGTGTATAGAAATGCAACAGATTTCTGTGTATTAATTTTATAGCTTGCAAATTTACCAAATTCATTGATTAGCTCCAGTAGTTTTCTTCTGGCATCTTTAGGATTTTCTATGTATAGTATCATGTCATCTGCAAACAGTGACAGTTTTACT
>NW_006784480.1:0-242 GCF_000442215.2 Lipotes vexillifer
CAGCAGTTCTGCCAGCAGGGTCTCTGTCTCCAGTGACCTGTGAGGGAGGGGCCGTCTGCACTTCGCTCACCGACCACAGGGTGGCGCTGAGCCCGTCTCTCTGACCCACAGCGCATGCTCGTTCCCTGAGGACCCAGCTCAGAGCGCAGCTAAGGGGAGCTGTGTCTCCTCAGGCACCATCGGGTTGTGGCTGCTGATGGGCGTTTGGTCTCCTCAAGGACTTGCTGCGGTTTCAGCTTCAG
>NW_006784481.1:0-1872 GCF_000442215.2 Lipotes vexillifer
CCCCCCACCCCCGCTATATTTTAACGTTTGTTCTTCGTTTTGGTTTCCTGGGGTTTCACTATGGTGTGTGAATAAGTTTCTTTTTATTTATCCTGCTTCATACTCATTAAACTTCCTGAATATGAGGATTCATATTATTCATGAATTTTGGAAAATTCTCAGTCTTTATCTCTTCAAATATTGCTTCTGTCCCATTTTTTCCCTCCATTCCTTCTGCTATTCCAATGAAATGTTTATCCTACCTTCTTATTATATCATATTCTATAATTTCCATTTTCTTGCCTCTCTGTACTTTAGTTTGGAAAGTTTTTTGTTTTTTTCTCTTTTTGCTTTGTATCCAAAGTCGTTTCTCTCAGAGCAATTTAATTTTCAGTTGTCTTTTCTGTCCCTCGTTCATCTTGTTTCTCTTGGGCACTTCAGATGCAGGGAATTGAGTCATTCATACGTCTCAGCTCGGGGTACACAGGGTACCCCCAGTATTGCAAGAAACTTCTATTTTATTTTATTTAAATTATTAGAAATTATTTTATCTTGTTATTTTATTTGTTATTTCCCTACTTTTTCCTGAATACTTAGTCTCCTTCCCTCAGCTCATAGGCAACTGATCTCATATATTTAAAATGTTCTCTTTAGGTACACAGTAAAAGTTTGTAGATTTAAAAAAACAGGTTTGGTGAGGGGCAAAGAGATTCAGTGCACTAATGGACTAATTTAATTTAGTTATATTCCTCAATTTCTGACATTACCAATTGGTGCTTTGAAGATATTGTCTATTTCATATAGTATTTATTTACTCCATATATTTATTTTCCATATCTTATTTCCACATATTTTTCCAAAAAATGGAATATTCCTTTCACTTTTAAGATATTGTTTATTCCATATAATTGATTTTTTGTTTATTCCATAATTTTTATGTAAATATTTTATATTTTAATGTTTATTTCATATATTTTTACCTACACTCCTACATACAGAAGTGCTGCAGAGCAGGTGAAGGAAAAATCTCCTTTGTTTTTCTCCATATAGGAGGCATAACAGTGAGTTACGCAGATCCAAGGGGGGTGAACATTCCAGGCAGAGTGATAGAGGGATGACTTGTGCAGGGATGCTGGTGTCAGGCTACGCCTGGCATGGCCAGAATGCCTACAGTGGAGTGAGGTGGGGGGTGTAGTATGAAATGTCAGAGAAGTAGTTGTGACAGATGGTATAATGGATTATGGGCATTGCAAGGCTTTTGGTCTTTACCCCTGAGTGAAACAGAAAAAGACCCTGGAGGGTTCTGAAAGGAGCAGCAATATGATTTACATAGATACACACACACACATGTATGTATGTATATATATATATATATATTATATATATATATATATTATTGTGTGTGTATGTACATGCATTGAGTTTACTAAATTATTTTTTTAACATCTTTATTGGAGTATAATTGCTTTACAATATTGTGTTAGTTTTGGCTGTATGACAAAATGAATCATATATGTATACATATATCCCCATATCTCCTCCCACTTGCATCTCCCTCCCTCCCACCCTACCTATCCCACCCCTCTAGGTGGTCACAAAGCACCGATCTGATCTCCCTGTGCTATGCAGCTGCTTCCCCCTAGCTATCTATTTTACATTTGTAGTGTACATATGTCAATGCCATTCTCTCATTTTGTCCCAGCTTACCCTTCCCCCTGCCCGTGTCCTCAAGTCCATTCTCTACGTCTGTGCCTTTCTTCTGTCTTTCCCCTAGGTTCTTCAAAACCACTTTTTTTTTTTTGCGGTATGTGGGCCTCTCACTGTTGTGGTCTCTCCCGTTGTGGAGCACAGGCTCTGGACACGCAGGCTCAGTGGCCATGGCTCACGGGCCTA
>NW_006784483.1:0-214 GCF_000442215.2 Lipotes vexillifer
CAACGACCAGCAAGCTACAGTGCTGGACACCCCATGCCAAACAACTAGCAAGACAGGAACACAGGCACATCCATTACCAGAGAGGCTGCCTAAAATCATAATAAGGCCACAGACACCCGAAAACAAACCACCAGACGACGACCTGCCCACGAGAAAGACAAGATCCACCCTCATCCACCAGAACACAGGCACTAGTCCCCTCCACCAGGAAGCC
>NW_006784485.1:0-5099 GCF_000442215.2 Lipotes vexillifer
GTTGGGAGTCCGCCTGCCGATGCAGGGGACACGGGTTAGTGCCCCGGTCCGGGAGGATCCCACGTGCCGCGGAGCGGCTGCACCGTGGGCCATGGCCGCTGGGCTTGCGCGTCCAGAGCCTGTTGCTCCGCGACGGGAGAGGCCACAGCAGTGAGAGGCCCGTGTATAGGAAAAAAGAAGAAAAAAAAAAGAAAAAACACGGTCAAGCAGTGGGATTTTCTTTAGCTCAACCTGTAGACCATCTAGTGGTTGCAATGAGACAGGCTGGGACCTGGGACCCTCTGCTGCAGTGCTTGCACCTGGACAAAAGTCTCCTGGAGCAACAAAATACAAAGAAACCATAAGACTAAAAATAACTGCGTGCTTGGCAGTTAGGGCAAATTATGGACAAAAAGATACACAGAGAAAAAGCCCAACTGCCACTTCTGAAGAGCCAGGAGCAAAAGCAGGGGGTTGGGAGAAAAAGCAGGGTCCTGCGCACGCCCCCTGCACACATCACCAAAGGGGTGGGCAAATCACCTAAGCCTCCCCTCCAGCGGGACCCCTGGACACACCCCACCTTCACTCCATATAAGGAACCAGCTCATGCCACCTCAAGGAGGGGGGGAGCAAGCAAGGAAACTTTTTGTTTGTTCTTGCTCCCCTGCACGCGCCCCCCCCCCCAGCTCCCTGCAGCAGGGGCCTCAATAAAGCCTTGCCTGAATTTCTTGTCTTGCCTCTGATCAACTTCTGTTGATTAAGGAGCCAAGAACCCTGGTCAGTAATAACAAGACTCTGCCTGCAGGGCTGGACACCTCTGTCCTAATTGTGTTTGGGGGTGCAGGGGTGGGCAGCAGTGTATATGCAGGAAAAAACAACTAGTAAGATGATGCCAAGTGCTGTACCAGTGCAGCGCTGTGAAGTTCAAGTAGCGGAGAGGCCACTTCACACTGTTCTGTCCACACGTGCCATGCGCCCAGGCTTGGGATGCGATGGCTAATCAGTGTAGCCCCACCTCCAAGACAGTCCCTCCCGTGTTGTCTAGGGGCATAGACTGCCTGGCAAACAAAGAGTTGGGATGCTCTGTGGGAGTCATTACAACAGTTATACAATGGAGTTCATCTAGGGCTTCTGCCTGAGAGTGGGGGGAACATTAATGGAAGACAGGCTGGGTCCACGGAGGACGTTCCAGAGAAGCAAGGCTCTTGGAGTAAAGGCGCAGAGGTGGAAACACACACAGACTGCAGGATGCATTGCTTCCCGGTTACACCCTGCATCAAGAGGCCACAAAATCTCCCCAGGGCTTACCTCCAGGAGTGAAACGGAAAGGAAGAGATTCCCACCCTGAAAACAGCCTGGCTTCTCAAACTGGTTTAGGGCCTGAGCCATTCCCCAATGGTTGATATCACAAATGACAATGAATAAGCCAACCACACTATCATATCCATATGCAAAAACAGCCACATCATTGAGACAGCACTACACACCAGTAGTAACTGGATGACGTTTGGTCCCAAGGGTGAGAAAGTCTGGAGATGAAAAGAAGACGAAGAAGAGAGAAAGGGAAGGAGAGAGGGATGAAGGAGGAAAGAGAGGGGAAAGGGAGACAGAGCTGGAGCAGAGGAGGAATGGACATCCCCCCTTTGCCCAAGGAGTGCAGGCCAGACTTTCCAAGACACGGAGAGCTTCCTAGGACTCCTGACCCCAGAGAATATGATCTGGGCCACGGCAGTGGAACAGGCTGTGAGGCCTAGGGGATGGAATAGCCCTTCCTGGCCTGGGTATCTAAACCCTCTAAGCCACAGACCTTATCCTGGATACATATCAGAGCAGGAGAGCATGAGGAACTATAATAAACACCAAGCGGAAGATTTTGCAAATAATTGTTTTCAATTGTCACTACTTAAGGGCTAAGACTCTGAAGTCTGAGAAGCAACATTTTATTCTTCCTAAGCAATCAGAAACAAATAAGAGGAGAACTCTCTGTACTTGGTAAATCCGCGTTGGTGTGGGCCCACAGGCAGCAGAACATGGCAGCGGGGGTGGGCAAAGTTGCGGGGATCCTCAGCAGAGCTGCAATTCCAGATGGTCCAGGTGTGGGGACTGAGGGGGGCTGCAGCAGAGAAGGCAGAAGGCCAACCAGGAGAGGATCCCGCTCCAAAGAAAGCCACCGGGGCCACACATGGGACGAGGTGCACATATGCAGCCCAGGTGGACAGAGGCCCTTGGGAGAGGCTCCTCCTTAGCAATGAACACCCCGGCTGTTGGCTAAGCTAGATCAGCCATGTGGCGTGTGAGTGGACTGCAGAGGCTGGGGAGCTGGGGGCTCTGGCTCTGCTATGAACTGGCCAGGCAACCCTAGGCCAGGCATTTCCTCTCTCAGGACCCGTTTCCTCATTCTGAACAGAATGGCAGGTGGAGGGGTAACAGGCTTTTCTGCTGCTGTCTATGACCTACAGAAGCATCCCTGTAGGAAGAGAGAGGCTCGACAGCCCTCTACCCCAAACTCTACCAAAATATGTCTCTAGCACTTTCCTCCTTCAACTATTTGCCATTCTCCTCCAGCTTTCTTAGTCCCTTCTCTTTCTTCCTGGGCAAGAAAGTAAGCTTGCAAGGGGGCACCCTCCACATTTACCGGGGAAGACCTGTGGAGTTGGATACATGCAGAGCCATGCCTGGAAAGCTCCTCGTACACATGCAGGTCTGTGACTCATGCCCAAAGGCACTCAGCCTGAGAAAGCCAGGGTCTTGGTGGGCTTTGCTGGCTGCCTGGGGGCTGGCCTCAGGCCACGGGGACATGCCCAGGGCTGCCCACCACTTCGGGTGTCTTCTCCTCCAAGGCACCTAAACCTTGACTCTTACCCTCAAAGCCTTGCTCCAGTTAGACTTGCAGGACAAATAGGACGAACCAATGGTGTGACTTCAGGCCTCTGAAGACATGTGGGAATCAGGAGGGCACTTTTCCAGGCCCTGTGTAATACAGCTGAGGCCTCTGCCTACCCCATTCCTCAAGAGACTCTCCCCCTCAAACCAGGACATTCTCCCAGGCTGGGGTGTGAGACCCAGAGATACCCCAGGCTGGCTGACTCTTCCCTAACTTTCTATTTCTGCCAAACATGCAGGCCTGCTTGCCCCTGCAGATGAAATGAAGACGTTTCCCAGGTTGTTGGGTCTTCCCTGGCGGTCCAGTGGTTAAGACTCTGTGCTTGTACTGCAGGGGGCACAAGTTCGATCCCTGGTTAGGGAACTAAGATCCTGCACCACGCGGTGCAGCCAAAAAAAAAAAAAAAAAAAGGAAGTTTCCTGGGTTAGAAAAACCTAAGGAAGACTCATAAGACAAAATCAGAAGGAAGGAAGAGGAATTGATTTGGGAAAGTGGAGGGAGGGAGAGGGTGACTGAAATTCTGGGTAGGAATGTAAATTCACCCCAAATTTGTAACATTCACTCTCACTCAGTAGAGTGATGACGTAGTGACATTTGTTATTATCACGATTACTGGTTTTTTTCCTTTTTTTAGTTGAAGTACAGTTGATTTACAACGTTGTGTTAATTTCTGCTCTACAGCAAAGGGATTCAGTTATACATCCATCTTTTTTATATTCTTTTCTATTATGGTTTATCACAGGATACTGAATATAGTTCCCTACGCTATAGAGTAGGAGCTTGTTGTTTACCCAACCTATATATAATAGTTTGCATCTGCTAACCCCAAACTCCCACTCCATCCCTCCCCCACACATTCCCCTCACTGTTACTGCTTTAGCTCTACTTTCAGAAGGCAACATTTTAAACACAGCTTTATTGAGATATACTAGTATACACAAGATTCACCCATTTAAATTGCACAATTCCATGGTTTTTAGTAGGGTCACAGAGTTGTGAAACCATCACCACTATCTAATTTTAGAATATTTCATCACCCCAAAAAAGAAACCCCATACCCATCACCAGTCACTCCCCATTCTGCCCCTCCCCACTTCCTAGGCACAGGCAACCACTAATCTACTTTCTGTCTCTGTAGATTTAAAAGATTGCATTTTGCCCCCTTAGGTACTTTTCCTACAGTCAGGATATGGCATACAACAGATGGCAGTGATGTCTTAATCAAGATCTCATGACTCATAAAAATGGCCAACAAAGAAAAGATGCTTAAAATCACTGATCATTAGGGAAATGCAAATCAAAACCAGGATGAGATATTACCTCACACCCATTAGGATGGCTACTACCAAAAAAACAGAAAATAACAAATGTTGATGTGAATGTGGAAAAATTGGAACTCTTGTGCATTGCTGGTAGGAATGTAAAATGGGGCAGCCACTATGAAAAACAGTATGGCAGTTCCTCAAAAACTTAAAAATAGAATTACCATACTATCCAGAAATTTCACTTCTGGATATATACTCAAAAAACTGAAAGTAGGGTCTTGGAGAGATCATTGCACACCCATGTTCCTAGCAGCATTATTCACAACAGCCAAGAGGTGGAGGCCAACCAAGCGTCCATTGACAGATGAATGGATAAGCAAAGTGTGGTATATACATACAATGGAATACTAGTCAGCCTTAAAAAGGAAGGAAATTTTGACACACACTACAATATGGATAAACCTTGAGGACATAATGCTCAGTGAAATAAGCCACTCACAAAAAGACAAATATATTGTATGATTCCACTTATATGACGTACCTAAAGGAGTCAAATTCATAGAGACAGAAAGAAGAAGGGTGGTTGCCAGGGGCTGGGAGAGGGGGAATGGGAGTTAGTATTTAATGGGGACAGAGTTTCAGTTTGCGAGGATGAAATCGTTCTGGGGATGGATAGTGGTGGTGGTTGCACAACAGTATGAATGTACTTGTTAACACTGAACTATACACTTAAAAATGGTTAAGATGGTAAATTTTATGTCATATATATTTTACAATTAAAAACAAAAAGATCTTATGACTATATTACTCAGCCATAAAAAAGAATGAAATAATGCCATTGGCAGCAACATGGCTGCACCTAGAGATGAACATACTAAGTAAGTCAGACAGAAAAAGACAAATACCATATATCACTTATATGTGGAATCTAAAATATGATACAAATGAACTTATTTACAAAACAGAAACAG
>NW_006784487.1:0-203 GCF_000442215.2 Lipotes vexillifer
GCTGTAGAAACAATTTAAATAAAATTCAAACTTAAAAAAAATAAAATTATAAAATGTAACACAGAAAAAACTTCCATTCACATACATGTATTTATATGAATAAATTATTTTCATGATTATATCTGTGAGTATAAAAAGAAGAATAAAATCTACCTTGAACCAAAAACGAAACAAAGAAAAAAATTTAAAAAAAACAGATCCCA
>NW_006784488.1:0-2730 GCF_000442215.2 Lipotes vexillifer
CAAAAAAAAAAAAAAAAAAAAAAAAAAAGAAGGAACTTGATTAGGCCCATGTAATGCAGTTTGCCCACCCTTGCTCTAAAGCACAAGGGTAATTTCTCTATGCTATACATAGTAAAATAAATGCTTAATGACTGTATAAAACACATATGACTTTAAAATCTCTATTGCTGGCAAAGGTGACTGGAATTGTTCCAAATATGTGCATATTTACTTAGACTCATTAGGTTTATTCACAGTTCCTGGCCACATTGTGTACAGAACCATTGGACCATGGAGCACCCTTCCTATTAGCTTTTGTATTCCTTTGGGTCACTTCACATCACTGAGGAGCAGGGAGATGGGCTGCAGGTGCACATAGTTTCCATTTCTATGCCTACCTGGCCATTTATCATCAGTACAAACTTAGGTGAGTAAATTGACTTTCCTGTGCTTCAAATTCATCATCTTTAAAAGGTGACTAAATGATACAACCAAACTCTTAGTGTTGTTCCAATTTAAAACAATATCAAGAACATAGTAAGTCCTCAATAAATGTTAGCTATTATTATTATTATATTATTATTATTATTTTAATTCTAGCTAAAGTCTACTACCTAGAATTACAGCTGTTAGAATATTTCAATTTGTTTCACTTAAATAACGTACTTAACTACAGCAATATGAGACACATGCTAACAAATGTAGAGGATTTAGTGTATCTTTTTAAATTAGTAAGGCAATGTCTCTGCCTTGTCAAGATATAAAATAATTATCTGAGTAATTATAATATCTGACTGAATATCATGAATGCTGTCGTGGTTCAAAGTACCGTGTTAGGCTTCTCTATTAGAAGGAACGGCAAAGGCTTCATAGAGAATGTATAATGTGTGAAATACCTTTGAAAAATTGGGAAGAAAAATCGGGAATGAGTAGAGGACCACTGTAAATTGAGGAAGTATCATCAGCGAGTTTCCAAAGAAGAGTTACACAAAGTGTTATCCTGAATGGTGAGATACGGTCTATGTATTTGCCTTGACAGTCCATCAGGAGACATTGAAAATACCTCTCTTTCTACAGAGTCACACAGTTTTGAGATGATTGATCTGACCGGGGAGTGTAGCATGGTTCATATCCACAAGAGACTGCATGCTAAAAAGCTATAACAAAGGTTTAAGTGGGAGGTAATCCAGATTCAAGAGAGTGTAATGGTAACAGAGAAAGTGAGATTGCCTAGAAAGGATAACATTTCTACTGGTAGATTCTACCAACTACACATTTTTTGTGTGTCAACGATATGTAATCAAAGGTTAATACTTGGCTTAAACCTTTTGGTAATAGGGAGAATCCTGTACCATTAACAGGGATAGAAAAGTCCAGTGGAAAAGTTTTAGGAATAGAGGAACTAATGAAAGAGCAGGCAGAAAAATATGATCACTGGACAGAAATGTAGAGACATAGGGACTCATTTAATAAGTCATAGTTGATTCTATAGATCTCAAGATTCATGTCAAAGGCAGAGACTTAGAAAAAGGAGCAGGAGGGATCCCCAACATTTTTCTAGGATGTATTGTGTACAGAAAATGAGAGCATTAAAAACATAGCTGCAGAATTAGCAGTGTCCAATCCAAAAAAAAAAAAAATGTGAAGAAAAGTGAAATATTTATTCTGTCCAAAATTAACGACTATCCCTGAGTTCAGAATTTTGATTGTGCTCCTGAGTGACACTCTGAACTGTGAGTTGTAGCAAATATGGAAGCGATGTGAGAGTATTGGGAAACTCTAATCAATTCACAAAGATCTACAAAAGTTAGTTCTTGAAATCTTAATGATACTTACATTTAGGTTCTAAGTCCTGTGTGGTCTGAGTGGGTACTAGCACAGTCCCTGGAATATGTCAAGCATACATCCAATATACATTGAAAATCTGCTGGTCATCGCATGTGAATCCTCACAGAAGTTAATTCTTTTGGTATTATTCCTTTTGGATATTATTCCTTTGGGGTTATTTAATAAGGTCTTAATTCATTGTGTGTCCAAAAAGTGAATAGTCACTGGAGAGCCGTACTTTATCTGCACTTCTACTGTGTGGGATCCTAAAAATATGCTAAATCATGGCAATCATAGGCATTATTAACAAGAGTATTAGTGAGCTACAAGAACCCCAAACTTAATGATTTCAAACAATAGAAATTTCATCTGATATTCAATGTCTTGTGGGATGATTAACACTTGACTGGAATAGGCTGGATTCTAGCCCCCAAACTTCAGGTTGGGCTGGATCTGCTCTCTCTGTCTCCTCTTCTTTTCGGAATATAACTTACCAGGAGCATACGGTGTGCTCCCAGTATCCTATCCTGAGGCACTGATTACCTGGGTAGTAGTCGTATAGCAAATCATCAAGGTACAAGAGGTGAACCCCAAACTCACCATTTTTTTAAAATTAATTTTTATTGGAGTATAGTTGCTTTAAAATGTTGTGTTACTTTCTGTTGTACAGCAAAGTGAATCAGCTATATGTATACACATATCTCCTCCTTTTTGGATTTCCTTCCCATTTAGGTCACCACACAGCATTGAGTAGAGTTCCCTGTGCTAACAAAATCACTTTTTTTTTTTTTTGCCATTATTAGCATTTTTTTAAAACATCTTTATTGGAGTATAATTGCTTTACAATGGTGTGTTAGTTAATGCATTATAACAAAGTGAATCAGTTATACATATACATATGTCCCCATATCTCTTCCCTCTTGC
>NW_006784490.1:0-284 GCF_000442215.2 Lipotes vexillifer
CCTAAACCTAACACGTGACCTAATCCTAAGCCATACACTAAAACTAACCCGTGGCCTAACACGCATGCTAACCCTAAAAGGTTGTCATACCCTAAACTGTAACTTAAACAGTCCCTGTTCCCTAATCCTAACCCTTAACCTAACCCTAATCCTAACCCTTACCTGAAGCCTTAACCTAACCTGTGCCCTAATCCTAACCCGTACACAAACACTAATCTATACCCGAACATGTACACTAAACCTAAACCGTTGTCGTACCCTAAAGTGTACTCTAAACCATCCCC
>NW_006784491.1:0-2099 GCF_000442215.2 Lipotes vexillifer
CTGCTTCCCACTAGCTGTCTATTTTACATTTGGTAGTGTATATATGTCCCTGCCACTCTCTCACTTCGTCCCATCTCACCCTTCCCCCTCCCCTTGTCCTCAAGTCCATTCTCTACGTCTGCATCTTTATTCCTGTCCTGCCTCTTCCTCTTCTGAGAAGACTTTCTGATCATCCTCTCTACATTAGCATCCCTCTGGCTGATCTCTTTCCTTGAACCTTTATTTTTTTTCTGCACAATTTCTGCAATCTATAATCATCTTCCTTTACTTAGTTAATATCATCTCTCTGGTTGTCTATGGTATTCCTGATGTTTAACATGATGCTTGGCACATAATTAGTCTCATAATGTTTGCTGAGTGAACAAATACTTTATGGCATACAAATTACTTTTGTGTTATTTTCATTTACTCTTCAAAAATAGTTATGAGTGGAGGAAAATGAGATTCCCATTGAAGGATGAGAATGAACTCAACGAGCTAAATTGGCAGATAAGTGGTAGAACTCACACTCAGACTTAATTGGGTCCCCAAGTCCCCTGTCCCCAATATCCCTACTCAGCTGATGTTCCAGGTATAGTGGCTCCTAGCAGGGTTAAGTGATTTTCATGGAGAAGCAGGGAAAGGCAGTGATAAAAAGCCCTCTAAAAATGCTTCTGTATTAGGGATTAGCAATTTACTTAGTCTTGAATGTCCCTGGATGAGGTTAATCTTCGTGGCTGTCCTTTACCAACCTTGGGTATAAGTAAGTAGTACAAAATGAACAACCTTAGCTAAATAAAAAATCCAGACCTGATGGGGACTGTCTTAGAAATTGACAGCTTGTGAGCTCTTCAAAGGCAGGAATTATAATAAATCTTAATAAATATTAAAAGCCACCATATACTGTGCACCAGGAGGTTAATTCTTTCAGTATTACTATGAGATGGATGCTATCATTTCACAAAAGGAGAAAGAGAGTCACAGACATCTGAATTAACCTGTCAAAGGTCACCCAGCTAGTAAGGTGCAGAGTTGGGATTTGAATCTCTCTGACTTCAAGTCTGTTCTCTTCCCACCCCTCCCATCTGCTTCTACACAGTGATCACCTTTACCTGGTTGGTCCCTAGTACATGGCCTCGAATAGCTAAGATGCTTAAAGCTTGATATGACTGTTCCTAGCTGCCTTTTTGTGGGGATACTACATAGGGAATATGTGTTCTATCCTGGGTTTTTCAGGACAGTACCAAATCCAAATGTGCTGATTCACTTTACCCTCCCACCCCTCTTCTTTTTTCGGCCACACTGCACCACAAGCGGGATCTTAGTTCCGTGACCAGGGACTGAACCTGTGCCCCCTGCAGTGGAAGTGGGGAGTCTTAACCACTGGACCGCCAGGGAAGTCCCTCATTTTCCCCTTAAACATATGCTTTGCAAGCCAGGTGTTTCCACATTTGGGTTAGGAAATGCCTTCTGGGGTATCCAGGGATGGACATCAATTCTCAAAGCATCTAGTAGCTCAGCTGAGAAGGACAGTAACTCAAGGGTTTCCTCAACGGGACCATAGAATCCAGAATAAATATAAGGGTACATTCAGGATGCAAAGCCATCCCCTGTTGGAGGCCAGACTTGCAAAGACTGCTGAAGTTTTCTCCCAAGTTACAAGTTGTAAACCATACAAATGTCACCCCCAGTCCCTCTTGGCTTCCTGCTCCATGCTATTTAAATAAAGGGCCTCCATAGGGAAGCTGTAAACATTGTAATTAACATGAAGACACATGAATTAATATTAGGCTCTTGGGAGATCACTGTGGAAGTCGTTATCCAGGTGGCTTGGCTTCTGCTTCTGTCCTTTGTGAGAAATGTGGATGTGTTTTGTTGACAGTGAATACAGGGAATAACTATTTCACAATCAAAAAATTTATTTTTGATTCGTGACTACAACATAATTTGCATTGCTCCACCTAATTTGTTGAGACCTATGAAGCAAATAGCAGGGAAAACTTGGTTTTGGAGCTAAATCACTCAACTGCCATTTCGAGTTCTTAAAAAAGGCTCCCTTGGGCTTCCCTGGTGGCACAGTGGTTAAGAGTCCGCCTGCCGATGCAGGGGACGCGGGTTCG
>NW_006784492.1:0-12356 GCF_000442215.2 Lipotes vexillifer
GTTGTGGCTCATGGGCTTAGTTGCTCCGCGGCATGTGGGATCTTCCCAGACCAGGGCTCGAACACCGTGTCCCCTGTATTGGCAGGCGGACTCTCAACCACTGCACCACCAGGGAAGCCCAGGGTTTTTTAAATACAGAAAAGAATGAAAGAAGAAACAAGAGTGTGCACATGGCTGGGCAGTGCAAGCAGAAGGCACCCGTTCCCGCCCCTCTGCTCCCCAGGGAGACCAGTGACGGTGGCAGGGGCGGCTTTCCAGAGAACGTTTCTATGCAGCGACCCATGCCCACATTCTTGATTCTCTGAGCTTCTGGGCAGGATAACTTCTCGTGTCTCTTCTGGGCTGTGTTTTCTGACCCCGGGAGCTGTTATAGTAACTGCAGCCCCTGGGCGGGTGGGCCGGGAGCGCCCCCTCGAGACCAGCCTCCTCTGAGCTGCCGCTCTCTGCTGCTGGCTCTGTCCCCTCTGTAGGTTCCAGTGACGTGGCCACAGTTGGAGAGGTGATGCCCAGGAAGATGGATTCTTGTGACAGGGCCACACCTGAAATCAGAGTTAAATATACATCCTTTGAAAACTAACTTTTTTCTGCCTAAGGGAAAAGACAAGTAGTTTGAGATATCACACTTAAGATATTTTAGTCTTTGGTGAGACACACTTGTTTGGAGTTTGTGGCGTCGCTCAGTCTTCGCAGGAACTGTGACCAGCAGTCACTGCTGTTGGTTGTGTGCTTTTTGCTGCCACGAGGCCTGGCCTTGCCCGAACCCTGCACAGCCCCGGGGAAGTGGGCAGGTGCTGAGCGCTGTGAGGTGAGGACACAGGCTGGGAGAGGTTGAGGCCACAGAGCTGATAAGTGGCAGAGCCGGGATCTGAATCCATGCCTGTCTGACCCGCCCCCCCCGAAACGGAATTCTTCTAGTATGGGGAATTTTCAGTTGTTGACATTTTAAACAGTATACTAAGGATGAGCGAAATGGAGCCGCTTTCCTTAGGGGCTATAACCCCTCACCACTGGGCTGCGCGTTTCCCGGCCGGAACGTCTTCCGTTAAGTCTGCAGAACGGTGCACGTTGTGCACGTTGTCTGTATGATCCTCCTCCTTCGTGTGGCCGCTGGAGCCTTGTGACGACACCAAGGGCTCATCACTGGACCCACAGAGCGGGTTCTGTCACCTGCCTTTCTTGCCGTGGCTCAGCACCGAGGTGTCTGCGGGCCTTTCCGCTGGTGCCAACGGATCCCAGCGTCAAATTCCGAATAACTGACTTTCTGTTGTTGTTCCTTCCCTTGCAGAGACTTAAAGCCTGAAAACATTCTCCTCGACGATCATGGTGAGTGAGCGAGCCCTTCCCGTCAGCAGCATAGGCTTTGTTAACAGGGAACTCGGGGACAGAAAGTTAGTGTGCAATTAGCCAGTCAGTGGAGAGAGGGGGCAGCAACAGGAGACGCCCTGCGGTGTGCGCTCTTTCGACGACAGAATGGAGGGACGTCCCTGGCGATCCAGTGGTTAGGACTCCACGCTTCCACCGCAGGGGGCTTGGGTTTGATTCCTGGTTGGGGAACTAAGATCCCACAAGCCGTGCGCTGTGGCCAAAAAAAAATAGAATGGAGATGTCGTCATTATTCCCCTGTATCTAGGCAAGAAGCAGAGATGGTTCTAATTTTCAGTTAAACTCAGAGGAAGAACATCCCCCTCTCTTATTTCTTGCTGTTCACCCACCTCTTGCTTTATTCTCAGTGGTGTGTCCGTGCCCTCCTAAACCCTGGCGACTCTCGGGGGCCGCCCTCCCCGCAGAGCATGGGTCGGGGCAGGCGTGGGGCTGGGGTCCCTGTGATGCTGGACAGGGAGCGGCCCTCGGGGGCAGCCTGAGGATGGACGGCCCACCGGCAGGCCCGTTGCGGCCAGCTGTTGACCAGCGGCCCAGGGGCGGCGTCGGGAGGGAGCTTTCTCCGGGGGATTGTCGTGGTTCTCTCAGGACTCTCACGGTCCAGTGGAGCATGAACCCAGGCCGGCGTGGCTCCTACAGAGGAGGACAGGGGCGGCGGTATTGAGGGCAAAGAATCCTGAAGGCGGCGTGGGGCGCGTTCAGTGCAAAGACTCCTCTGATTCTTCTGCCACGTGCTCCCCGTGTGGTGCCTGACACGTGTGCACGGGGCAGCCACCTGTGCGGAGGGAGTGGAATCTCGCTTCGTGGGAGGTGATGCTGAGATTTGGAAGAGTGTTGCCCAAGGGTGTGTTCACAGCTTTGGGCTCAGAGCCCCGTGGTTCATTCCTCGTGCTGTGCTGTTAACCAGAGCAGGGATTCATGCCCCGTGTGGGCATGAGGAGTGTCTCCACGATACGTTGTTAATTGGCAAAGAGTCAGGTGAGAGCAGTGAGCAGTGTGCTTCCTCTGGTGTCAAAAGGGGAAAGTGATCTGGGATATTTGTATTTGCTTGTATATACGTAAAGACACACAAAAAAGAGTCATTAGAAACTATGAAGAGGGGCTTCCCTGGTGGCACAGTGCTTAGGAATCCGCCTGCCCATGCAGGGGACACAGGTTCGAGCCCTGGTCCGGGAAGATCCCATGTGCTGTGGAGCAACTAAGCCCGTGTGCCACAGCTACTGAGCCTGCGCTCTAGAGCCCGTGAGCCACAACTACTGAGCCCGTGTGGCACAACTACTGAAGCCCGTGCACCTAGAGCCCGTGCTTCGCAATAAGAGAAGCCACAGCAATGAGAAGCCCGCGCACCGCAACGAAGAGTAGCCCCCGCTCGCCGAAGCTAGAGAAAGCCCGCGCGCAGCAACAAAGACCCAACGCAGCCAAAAAAAAATACGTAAAAAAATAAATAAATTTATAAAAAATAAAAAGAAACTATTGAGTTAAAATAGCATAGGGGGAACAGACTTTCCAGTCATACTGGCACCTTTATATATGTTTTTAGTATACAATTCAATTTCTGCAAAAAAAAAAACCCAAAAACCCCCAAACACCCACAACATGCTGGTATGTATATATATATATATATATATATTTTTTTTGTGGTACGTGGGCCTCCCACTGCTGTGGCCTCTCCCGTCACAGAGCACAGGCTCCGGACGCACAGGCCCAGCGGCCATGGCTCACGGGCGTGGCCGCTCCGCGGCACGTGGGATCATCCTGGACCGGGGCACGAACCCGCGTCCCCTGCATCGGCAGGCGGACTCCCAACCACTGCGCCACCAGGGAAGCCCAACGTGCTGGTATTTTGATTGGAACTGTGTTGAATCTATAGGAAACTTGTGGAGAATTGACATCTTAATGTTGGATCATCCAATTTAGGAACATAGTCTATACAGTTCTATATATTTGGGGCTCCTTCAGTTTCTCTCACTATTACTTTGTAGTAGTGTTCACTGTAGTACCATGTGAATATATTGCTTATTAAAAATCATTTTTTTTAAGTGGACTCAAGGAAACCCCGTGCATATATTTGCAGATCTTTCTCTGCATGGCTCCCTCCTCTCCAGAACGTTTTCGCACAGACTTGAGCTGACCTATCTCTCCCAGGTTCTAACTTCCGTCTTCTCAGCTCAGCAAGGCCGTCCGCTCTGCTTGGGTCCCCCGTACTGTGCTGAGACCTAAGGGTTGCTTCCGGCTAGGATGCCAAGAAGGTTGTAGGGCCCAGCTTGCTGTTTCTCTTCTCTCAGGACTCACGGTCCGCAGCTGCCCTGGACTCAATGTGTTTAGTGCTTTTGTGTTTTGTTTAAGAAATCTTGGCCTGAACCTCAAAATGTTCTATGTTTTATTTTTAAAACATTACTGTTGGGCTTTCCTGGTGGCACAGTGGTTGAAAATCTGCCTGCCAATGCAGGGGGCCCGGGTTTGAGCCCTGGTCGGGGAAGACTCTACATGCCGTGGAGTAGCTAAGCCCGTGCACCATGACGACTGAGTCTGTGCTCTAGAGCCCGTGAGCCACAACTGCTGAGCCTGCGTGCCACAACTACTGAAGCCCGCACGCCTAGAGACCGTGCTCCGCAGCAAGAGAAGCCACCGCAATGAGAAGCACGCACACCGCAAGGAAGAGTAGCCCCTGCTCTCCACGACTAAAGAAAACCTTCATGCAGCAACGAAGACCCAGCACAGCCAAAAATAAATAAATTAATTAAAAATAAATAAACAAATAAAAATATTACTGTTTTATCTTTCCCATTTGCTTCTGTAGTCCCTCTGGAACTGATTTTTGTGCATGATATCAAGTAGAGGTTGACACATCTTTTTCAAATATATAACCAGTTGACTAACACCATTCATTGCAGCGATCGTCTATTCCCCTTTTCTTTGGAGTGTCACATTTTACATAAATCTAGTGTCTCTATATGTGTGGATCTGTCTCTGGACTCTATAGTTTCCTTGGTGATTTTATTCATCCTTGAACCAACACCATAGCCCTTAACGACTGAAGCTTTCTAGTGAGTCTTGATTTCTGTTAAAGTCCTCCAGCATCATTATTGTTCTTCAAGATTGCCTTAGCTATACTTAGACTCCTTCATTTCCAGATGAATTTTTATAATTGGTCAGTTTCTAGAGGGAAAAGCAACAATGTATTGGGATTTTGATTGAAATTGTATTGAATTATAGAATAATTTTCAGAGAATTAATTAATATTGAATCTTTGAATTTATGAACATAGTATACAGTTCTACGCATTTGGGTCTCTTTAAGTTCTCTCAATATCACTTTGTAGTTTCACTGTAAAGTTCTTACGCATTTTTGTTATTTCATGTTTTTTAATGGTATTGCTGTTAAAACTTCATTTTCTATTTACCTGTTGCTGGTATTTCAAAATACAGTTTCCCCTAGGATTTACATTTTATATTAGTGTGTGATACGTTGTTACAACTGATGAACCGATATTGGTACAGTATTATTAACTAAAGTCCGTAGCGCATATGAGGGTTCATTCTGTGTTTTACACATTCTGTGGGTCTTGACAAATGTGAAATGGTATATGTTCATTATTGTATCCTATGGAGTAGTTTCACTGCCCTAAAAATTCTCTGTGCTCCACCTGTTCATCCCTCCCCCACCCCCAACCCCTGGCACCCACTGATATTGTCCCTGTCTCCATAGATGTGCCTTTTCCAGATGTGGTAGATTTGGAATCACACAGTCTGTAGCCTTTTCAGATTGGCTTCTGTCACTTAATAACCTGCATTTAAGGTTCCTCCACGTCTTTTCACGCCTCATTAGCTCATTTCTTTTTAGCTCCGAGTAATATTTCTCTGTCTGTATGGACCACAGTTTATTTATTTCACCTGCTAAAGGATATCTTGGTGGTTTCCAAGTTTCGGTAACTGTGAGTACACCTGCTATAAATATTTGTGTAAAGTTTATGTGGACATAAGTTTTCAGCTCTTTTGAGTAAATACCAAGTAGTGTGATTGCTGAATCATATGATAAGAGTATGTTTAGTTTTGTGAGAAACCACCAAACTGTCTTCCAATGTGGCTGCACCATATGGCGTTCCCACCGGCAGTGATGAGGGTTCGCCAGCCCGTGGCGCTGTCCCTGTTGTGGATTCTGGCCATTCTGACAGGTGTGGAGTGGGATCTTGTTTAATTTGCGTTTCCCTGATGACATGATGTGGAGCCTCTTTTCATAGGCTTACTTGCCAGATGTTTATCTTGTTTGGTGATGTATCTGTTTAGGTCTTCTGTTCATTTTTAATTGGGTTGTTTGTTTTCTTATTGTTGAGTTTTAAGAGTTCTGTGTTTATTTTTGATACCAGTCCTTTCCTTTAACAAATATAAATGTTTTTAAGTTTAATGAGGTCCATCTTCACAATTTTTTCTTCTGTGGTTTGTGCTTTTGGTTACAATTGCAATTGACTTTATATCCAGTGACCATGTTAAATCCACTGAATTCTGAAAGTTTGTAGACTCTTTGGATTTTCTGCAGACACCGTCATGCCATCTGCACTTGGCCACTTTATATCTGCCTTTCCAATTCTTCAGCCTTTTCTTTCTTTTTCTTGCCTTGTGACACCGGATGGGACCTTCAATGCAATGTTGGATAGAAGTTGTAATAGCGGGAATTCTTTCCTTATTTCTGATCTCAGGGGTAGCCTTTCAGTGTATCACCATGAAGTGTGAAATCCGCTGTAGTATTTTTATAGAAATTCTCTTTCAGATTTAAGAATTTTCCTTTAAAAAAAAATGAATGGTGGCCGAATTTTGTCAGTGCTTTTTCTACCAAAATGACTGTATGTTGTACTTTTTTCCTTTTAATATAGTTAATCCACCAGTTAATTTTCCAGTGTTAAACTAATCGTTCATTCCTGAAATAAATCCAGCTTGGGCACAGCATGCTCCCCCTACCTGGATTGCTGGATTCTGAGGAGGCCCCCCACCTCCAGCACGGTGTCCCTGACGCACTCCGCACGAGCGTCGGAGTCCGAGCTGGTGTCTCTGTCCCTACAACAGTCTCCAGGGGTTCAGAAGTCTCGATCCTCGATTCTCGGCATCCAGCTGCTCCAGGTGGGAGCAGCTGGAGAGCCTCTGTGTGTCCCCCATTCCCAGTCGGCAGCCTCTGGCTTGGCCAGGCTTTGCAAATGCTTCTGAGGGAAACACCTGCTGCCCCAGCAGGGCGCCTTTGTGTGGATCTCCTGCTCAGATGTTTCCGTCCATCCAGGAGGGTCACGTGGCTCCTAGGTGCGGCCAGTAGCGGCGCAGGCCCGCTGTGGCCTTCTCCATCCTGCCCTGAGGCAGGCGCTCAGCATCGTGTCTGTGGCAATGACTGTGTTACTTGTTATTTATACACCAGGGACCTGGTCCCGTTCCAGTTAAGCCTAGAAAGGAATGACAAAGCTTTGTTTTGCTTTTCTTGATTTCAGGAGACTTTTAATCGTTTCTTGGTATTTTCCTACTCTTTTAATTTTTAAAAATGTAATCTAGCTGTACTTTTGTTTCTCTGACTTGAAAAATGCAGTTGATTTTAGGATGTTGACTATCTTAGAATTGAAATTCTGAAGAACTAATTTGCACCAGTAAGACATAGAACATAAGAGTAACAGGATTGTCTGTAAGTACCTCTTCACTTCCCTTATAGACAGCTTGTTAGGTTTTCTGTTTTCGTCTGTAAAGTAGAACTTGACATTTGGATTGAATTTAGATTTTTTCAAAAAGCTGTTTATCATCTATTCTACCTTGTGAGGTACATTTACCATTTGTCCATCCTAAATATGGAAGCAGTCTTTCTTGCAAACTTATAAATTAAGGGGGATTTGGTTTATGAAATTCATCTGGTGGTTGAGATAACAAAGAAAATTTATGATGCTTATATTTTCTATAGAGGCCTTCCTATTTTTATGAAATAGACGTATCCCTAAAGACTGGGATAAATAGTGAGTTTTTGCAAAAACCAGGAGCATTTTATTATTGACAGTGGTTTTAAAGGGAATCCTACGCATCATATTCTTCTATCTATAAAAATATTTATCAAAGATACAGATACTGTTTTTAATATAAATACAATACTATTTTTTTTTTAGTAAATTGATTTATTTATTTATGGCTGCGTTGGGTCTTCGTTGCTGCACTCAGGCTTTCTCTAGTTGCGGTGAACGGGGGCTACTCTTTGTTGCAGTGAGCGGGCTTCTCATTGCAGTGGCTTCTCTTGTTGTGGAGCACGGACTCTAGGTGCGCGGGCTTCAGTAGTTTTGGCATGCGGGCTCAGTAGTTGTGGCTCACAAGCTGTACAGCGCAGGCTCAGTAGTTGCGGCGCACGGGCTTAGTTGCTTCGCAGCATGCCAGATCTTCCTGGACCAGGGCTCGAACCCGTGTCCCCTGCAATGGCAGGCAGATTCTTAACCACTGCACCACCAGGGAAGTCCCTACAATACTATTATTAAATCCAAAAATATTTAATGATTCCTTAATATCACCTAATACCCCACTGGCTTTATCTTCCTTAATTATTTCATAAGTGTTTTTATAGTTGTGTATTTAATGTCCAGTGAAGTCTACGTTAGATTTGGTTGATATCTTGTTGGGTCTTTTGTAACTTCATAGGTTCCTCCTCCCTGCTTCTTTCTGTCATTTATTTGTGAAACCAGGTGTTATGGGTTGAATTGTGTCCTTCCAAAATTCATGTGGTGAAGCCCTAACCCCCAGTCCTTCAGAATGTGACTGTATTTGGAGATAAGATCTTTTAAGATATAATTTAGGTTAAATGAGGTCTTTGCGGGGTCTCTAATCCGATATGACTGGTGTCCTTATAAGAACAGGAGACCGAGACTGGAACAGAGACACACGGAGCGGGGAGACAGATGTGACGACGTGGGGAAAGGGAACAAAGGCCAAGCCTTCCAACATCTTTGATCTCGGACTTCCAGCCTCCAAGACTGTGAAGGAATAAATTTCTGTTGTCTGAGCCACCTGGTCTGTGGTACTTTTTATGGCAGCCCTGGCAGACGTCCACAGACGTTTGTGCTATAGAATTTCCCATACTCTGGATTTAGTACCTTCCCTATCCCCGTTTTTCCTGTAAGCCGGTAGTTAGAGCTGGAGGCCAGACTAGGTCCAGGTTTGATCGTTGGTGAGCGAACTTGGTGTGTCCTTCCTGTTACATGACATCAGGAGGCGTGTGATGGCCGAGTGTCTCTCTTTGCTGTCAGCCTGATCCATCCATTCTCCAGTTCCCACCAGCCTTTCACTCAGTGGATACCTCATTCCAGTGGGCTCACTGCACGATAAAATGATGAGAGTCTTACGCTGTCGTTCCTTTTGCTCTTATTTGTTGGGATTCATCTGTAAAAAAAGAACTTTGCCTCATCAACGTTTGTTTACCTGGGGCTTCCCTGGTGGCGCAATGGTTAAGAATCTGCCTGCCAATGCAGGGGACACGGGTTTGAGCCCTGGTCCAGGAAGACTCCACGTGCCGCGGAGCAACTAAGCCCGTGCGCCACAACTACTGAGCCCATGTGCCACAACTACTGAACCCCGTGCGCCTAGAGCCCATGCTCCACGACAAGAGAAGCCACCACAATGAGAAGCCCGCACACCACAACGAAGACCCAACTCAGCCAAAACAAAAACAGTTGTTTACCTGTTTGTTCAGGAAAAGCAGGGGAAACACTTGAATACTTCCCTTTATTTTCATTTCTCAGAATATTATGTTAGTTCTCTGTCATTCTCCAGGATGACAGATGGGGTTTTTATTTTTTCTGTTTTGGTATCATTATGAATGTGTGGACTGAACACTTATGTACGTTACGGGCCTTTGGAGTCATTATTCCTCTTGATGTTGAGACTGTCCCATCTTTGGCCAGAGGGTGTCCATTCATCTTTGCTAACTTCCTTGTCTTCTGCTATAAGGAGATGTTCCAGGATTGTCTTGCCCACGTGCTGACCCAGACCTGGGACCCACCATTTCTCCAGAGGGCCCCGGTCCTCTGTGCGGAAAGCCGCATCATGAGACCACCGTGTGGGCGCTAAGGTTGCTCATTGCTGCCCTATTGCTCATTCTTCCTAGACCTGTTCAGTGGACAGAGGAACAAAAGGTGCTGTTCCTTTTTAAAGAAAACATTCACCGTGGATTCATACTGACTCTTCCAAATCTCATCAACTTCCTCATTTCACTTTTGTCTTTTTTTTTTAATCCTAATGCTGAAAACGTTAGTTCCTAATGACAGTAACAGAATTACACTATTTTTCTCCACTTTTTTTTTTTTAAGCAGAGATCATTCTACAGCACTAAGTGCCAGCAGAAGAGCAGGCTTGATGTGCCCAGTCCCCACTGATAGGTGGGGGGCTGTTCCTAGGCTCCTGCCGCTTTGGTCAGTGCTGCAGGGCGCAGCCTGTGTCCAGGCATTCCCCGTTTCTTCGAGTGTTTCCTCGGGAATCTGTCGCAAGGAATGGTGGGAGCGCGAGGCAAGGGCTGCACTCACGCACGGTGTTGTCGGACATCCCGGATTGATCTCGAGGGTGGCGTGCCTGTGTGGGCCCCACCTGCAGACTGTGTTCTCAGACTTGGAGTTTCCGTCAGTTTGTCAGTAGTTTTACTTTTTATTTCTCAATTTAAAAAACACACTTTAATTTAAGAAAATAAGACCAGGGATACTTAAAATTTCACAACATGCCAGTCCTCTGCTTAGACATGAAACACGTGAAAGGTGCGTTATGGAGAGAATCTTTGTGTTTGAAAGGAGGATCCTGAGACACAGTAATAAGTGGCAGAGCTGGGGCTCAGCCCCAGGCTGTGTGGCTCTGGGTGTGCTCTTAAGCCCTCTACCCTCCTTCCTTCCCAGGCGGGCGGGCATGCGGGCAAGGCCACCAAGGTGGCCAAGCCAAAGGTTAGTCTTCCTGTTGGGGGGCACAACGGAGACTGCTTAAAACTCTTCCAGTGCCTTGGAGGGCATGTTGCATATTTTTAGTGTTCCGCAAATATTTATTGGTTGATTCATTCAGTTCTTCCATAAATTTTTTTAAATTAATTTTTATTGGAGTATAGTTGATTTACAATGTTGGTTCTGCTGTACAGCAAGGTGAATCAGCTATATGTATACATTTATCCCCTCTTTTTTAGATTTCCTTCCCATTTAGGTCACCAAAGAGCATTGAATAGAGTTCCCTGTGCTATGCGGTAGGTTCTCATTAGCTATCTACTTTATTCCATGAATATTTGTCACACACCTACAAGACACCAGGTACAGTGTTAGGAGCTGGGGATATGGTGGTGAGTGGGCTGAACAGAGCGCCTGCCTCCAGGGCTGGTTTCTCTTTCTAGACACTCAGAAGAATGTTCTCTATGATTTATTATTTTCACAAGGAAATTAATAACTATTTTAATCCTCCTATATAAAGACGTTAACACATAACATAGTTTTTTAAACAAAGTTCCTTCATTTTATTTATTATTTCCTCGACCCTGTTACCATTTGTTCTTTAGAGGAAAACTCCGTATTATTTGCCTCTTGTTGTCCCTTTGTATAAGCCTCTTGGTATTCCGACAGGGAGTGTTTATTTGCTGTTTCATAGTTGATATAGTATCCATTATAGTTTTTTTTTTAATTAATTAATTTATTTATTTTTGGCTGTGTTGGGTCTTCATTGCTGCACATGGGCTTTCTCTAGTTGCGGTGAGGGGGGGGTACTCTTCATTGCGGTGCGCGGGCTTCTCATTGCGGTGGCTTCAGTAGTTGTGCACAGGCTCTAGGCACACGGACTTCAGTAGTTGTGGCACGTGGGCTCAGTAGTCTTGGCCCATGACCTCTAGAGCTCAGGCTCAGTAGTTGTGGCACACGGGCTTAGTTGCTCCGTGGCATGTGGGATCTTCCCGGACCAGGGCTCAAACCTGTGTCCGCTGCATTGGCAGGTGGACTCTTAACCACTGGGCCACCAGTTTTATTTATGTGTTATTTATGTGTTATTTATGTGTCTGGTTATTTATGTGTTATTTATATGTCTGGTAGTTATGTGGAAATAAAATAACAAACGTAATGCTCCTATCTTATCCTGTAGTTGTCTGTGGATAAAGGGCTTCCTGATCAATATCCAGGCATAAATCTAATTTCCTGCGGGTAGTGGAACTCAACGCAAAAGTTAAATGTAATTTTATTTTTTGTATTTTTTTATTTTTATTTATTTATTTATGATTGAACCCGTGCCCTTGGCAGTGAGAGCGTGGAGTCCTAACCACCGGACTGCCAGGGAATTCCCTAAATGTAATTTTATATCTAAATGTTTCCAAGTATGAATTGCTGAAATTTCCATCCGTGACTTTTAGATTTTTTCCCATTCTTTATTGGTAAAGTGTCAGCTTGCCCCCTGTGATTTGTCTCATGTATTTGGCCACACGCAGGACACATCCGGATTTCAGATCTTGGTTTAGCCGTGGAGATCCCGGAAGGGGAGACCATCCAAGGAAGAGTCGGAACGCTCGGCTACATGGGTATGTAACGGACCACCCCGGGGTGCTCGCACCCCTGCCCTCAGGACACAGAGAACTGAACACGGGAAGGGACCTGGGGTCCGCCCTGGCCCACTGCTGGGGAGCGTACCTGGCCCCCTGGCCTGATCTCCTCTCTGCTGATGGGCCAGAGTAGGGACGGGGCAGCGGGCCTCCCCTCTGTGCTCACTGGCCCCACACACCGCTCACAAGGTTGTTGGAGTTATTCGCGCAGCTCCAGAGCAGTGACCCAGCCTGACGCAGGGGGGCCTCTGACATGAGGGACCCTGAGGGCCTCTGCTGAGTCCTGCACTTACCCTCCTCGCTTTCCACTGTGGCTGCTGTCACCTGCTGCTGGGGTCTTACTCTGAGGGAAAAGGGGCGCCCGGGGGCCTGGCTCTGCCTGTTTGGAGGCGGGGTTTCCCCACGGTAGTTACTCCACGAGTAGCAGG
>NW_006784492.1:12444-39453 GCF_000442215.2 Lipotes vexillifer
GCAGGAATGGTTTGTAATAACAGCTTTACTGAGATGCAGTTCATATGCCATAAAATCCACCAACCCGAAGTGTGTAGTTCAGTGGGTTTCTGTATGTTCACAGAGATGTGCAACTATCACCACTGTCTGATTTCAGAACTTTTTCATCACCTCAGAGAAGGCCCGCACCCGTCAGCAATCACTCCCCACTCCTCACATCCCACCCCCAGCCCTGCAGCGCCCAATCTGCTTCCTGTCTCCGTGGACTTGTCTGTTCTGACTGTTTCGTACAGGTGGACTCATGCGCTGTTTGGCCTTTTGTGTCTGCCTTCTTTGGCTTAACGTGTTTGCGAGAGTCATCCATGTGGTAACAGACATTAAACTTACAATGTGTTGTTTGGAATTAAGTATGAGGACATTTAATTTAATTTAATTTAATTTAAATTTCCTGTGTTTGTTATGTAGCTCCCGAAGTTCTCAATCACGAAAGGTATACATTTAGCCCTGATTGGTGGGGACTTGGCTGTCTGATATACGAAATGATTCAGGGACAGTCTCCGTTCAGAAGATTCTGAGAGAAGGTCGATAGGGTGGAGGTGGAGCGGAGAGTGAAGGAGGAGGCAGAGCGGTGCTCCGAGGAGTTCTCCGAGGACGCCAAGTCCATCTTGCAGCCTGGTGGGTCGCGCTCGGGGAGGGTGGGATTGGGGCTAGGCTTCCGACCGCCCGCCGTTCAGGCCCAGCCCCCTCTCCGTAGGGCTCAGGAGGGGCCACCTGATGCTCCACGGTGCCAGGGCCAGGGCCTTCCTCGCAGGGGGTGCTGATCACGCAGAGCAGAGTTCATTGTTTGCTTTCCCCAAAGGTGCTGCTGAGAGGGAAGGGTGGTGTTGGGTCATTGTTTAGAGCACAGCTGACCAACTTCACAGGACGCTAAACATGAAACAGAATCTTCAGGGTGCTTTGCAGCGGTGAGGTTTTTCTCTCTGCCCACTTTCCTCAGAACTCCCTTTAACTGGTCGCCAGGGACTGTGGTCCTATCGGCACCCTGCCCCGATGGCCTGCCATGCGCCTGGCACTGTCAGCCCCAGGCCGTCCTGGCAGTGAGGGGGTGAGAGAAGCTCTCCTTGTCACTTCTCTTAAGCCAATACTCAGGATTTTCTGAGCACATTTTAAACTTCATTTGCAGCCAGCGAGAATGTATTGAGCGTCCCCCATGGGACCTTCCCCGGCAGTGAGTAAAACAGGCAGTAATCCCAGCCCTTCTGCCCCCAGGCCCGGTGCTCTCACCCACTCAGGGGAGGCGGCCTGCGAGACGGGCATCTTCGGCAGGGAGGTGGGAGGGGCTGGCCGCGGGGCGGGGTGGGGAGGAGGGGCCGCACCGGGGCAGGAGGCCGGGGGCTGATGCGCAGGGACTCCCGGGAAGAGACCCACGGGACAGAAGGAGGGGGCCCGGCCCGGGTTTTGTGGAGATTCAGGTGGAAGTCTGAGCCCTGGGTGGTGTCAGAGCTTGTAAGAAGCCGTCGGACTCCGGGTGGACGGCAAGGCCGCGGCCGCAGGATTTGTGAGCCGTGCACGGAGCGGGGAGGGGCTGCAGCAAAGCCCCGGCGCGGAGGCGGGGACTCGGTGCGGGCCGGGCAGCTTGTCCCCTCCTCCTGTGGCCCGCGAGGGTGGGAGGGAGCCGCTGGAGGTGAGCGGAGAAGTGGGGGGCTTCCGGCGCTCCAAGGGCCGCGTGGGCGTCCAGGGAGGTGGGCGGCTGGTTGTGTGCAGGCAGGAGGCGCGAAGCTCGCAGCGGGCGGGGAGTCGGGCTTGCTTAAGCGGGTCTGAAAAAGCAGGAGAGAGGCCGCGGGGCTGGGTGGGTGCAGAGGGGCGGTTGGAGGAGCGACTGCGGGTGTGAGCGGGTCACAGGAGAGTGAGGACACGGGGCAGGTGGAGGCGGGCTCCTTCCCGGAGTTAGACACGCGGGGGCGCGCGCTGCGGGGGGAGGGCTGACGGGGTGGGGGGGGGGGGGCAGGGGGGGGGGCCCCCCGGCCTGCCGGTCTGTGAGTCAGTTATTCCCCCAAAGGTCTTTGCTCCTTGTGGAATGGAATACCTTGAGTGGCAGGGTGGGGGCCGGAGGACCAGGCCCCTGGACGGCGGCCACAGAGCGCGGGGCGTGGTCCCCCAGTGGGTGCTGGGGTCAGCCGGTGTGTCTCGCGGGAGTTGACACTGGCTGGGGAAGAAATACCTAGGGCTCCGTCTCCTTTTGTGTCCATGTGTGAAGGGACGTGTGCTGGTGGCCTTTCTCGGGCTGCTCACCCTGCTTGGAACTGACGGCGTTCAGTCAGCTCCTCCGTAACCACCTCCTGGCCACTTGCTGTTGCTGTTCAGTGTCTGCTGACATGCGACAGTCCGATGGGGCTGCAGGAGCATACAGATGCGAGAAGTGGGGCCGGCCCCTCAGGAGCGCACAGTTGAATGGCAGGCCTCAGATAACGCGAAAGAAGCTAGGGTCAAAAGCAGAGCTTGACGGGTACAAGATAGAAGCGAAGGCTTCAGGGTTTTCAGGATGAAGGGGTGCTGTTCGTGGGAAAGATGGTGGTGTCTGCGTGAAGCCCAGCCCTGTGACTCAGGGTCCGGGGTCGAGGCCCAGCCTCCCACCACCACGCGCTCACCCCTCCGGGTCTCGGGTTTCTCATCTAGAAGATGCAGACGGTGGATGACTTCTACCTTATAGAATTGCCAGCGGGATAAAATGAAAGAGTGCGCGTGAAGCGTTTAGTCCCACGTGAATCCTCGGTAACTGCCGAGCAGAGCAACGGCTGGTTCTTAGAGAGTCTGTGAAATCCCAACAGACAGGGCCTGGAGGAGAGGCCACCTCAGGTGCAAGGTCGATGTGAGCCGGGCACAGAGCGCGGAGCGCGGGCATCTTGGGGGTCCGGGATGTGACCCAGCACTGACTGCAAGAGAAGGGGACTGCCCGCCTCTGCAGGTCTCTGGCCTCCTCTGCCCGTCCCTGCCGGGCCCCTGCCGTGACATCTGGCGTCGGGTACCGCTGGGTCACTTTCAGAGCTCTCTGTTTTCTCATTTCAACCCCACAGTGGCTTTCTAGGATATTCTCAGAGCCGCACGGTGGAAAAATTAAAAATTGATTTCCATGGTGTCCCGTAGTCAGTGGCAGCAGGCAGCACGGGCACGAGGTGCTTTCCGCTGCCCGGCGCTGCCCGGTCAGGCCCCTGGACCGCGTGAGCTGGCAGCAGGCTTGACAGAGGCATGGAGTCCCTGCGGTGCCGTCATTGCATCTGGCCTGACACAATGTTCAGGTCTGGTCTTAATTAAGGAAGCCTGTCTTACTGAGCCCCGCCCTGGCTCGGTGCTGGAGTTCCCATGGCAGCTACCTGCAGAAGCTTGAGTCCCACAGGAAAGCCCCGGCGCCGAGCCAACTGCGCAGGTGTATTCCCATCGGTGGTGTCTGGTAGGAGTCAGCATGGCCGAGAGACCAGATGGCCTCGGTGTGTGTGCGGCACGGCCAGGCGGGCGGGGCGCGGCCCAGGGGCTGCAGGTGTGTGCAGGGGCGTCGCACACAAGCCGGGAGCCGCACGTGGGTGCTGGCTGGGAGTCGAGGCCACGGGTCAGCCAGCGTTCCTGTGAGGCACCAGGTGGTGGTGCCACTAGGGCTTTGCAGGTCTCTCTCGCATTGTTCAGCTCACCATTGCAGCGCAAACAGCCACAGACCCCTGAGCTAACGGCCAGCTCTGCTCCCACAGAGCCCTATTTACAGAAGCAGGCACCGGTGCGGTACAGCCCTGGGCTGCAGCTTCCCAGCCCCTGGCCTAGGCTGGGTTTTGGAGGCCCAGACCTTTCCTGTGTCGCTTTGCGCAGAGGCAGACCTCTTTAACTGCTAATTGTGGAAGGAGGCCTGTCTGAACTCTTGGCAGTAATGGGCATATATGCATATAGCTCATTTTTATTGTGCTTCACAAATAGCGTGTTTTTGACAGATTGAACGTTTGTGACAGTCCTGCGTTGAGCAAGTCTATTGCCACTATTTTCCTAGCAGCGTTGTTCTTTAATGAGGTACAATGTGTTTAGACATAACGCTATTTCATACTTAACAGACTACAGTAGAGTGTAAACGTAACTTTTATATGCACTGGGAAACCAGAAAATTCGTGTGACTTGCTTTATTGCAATAATCACTTAACTCTGGTGGTCTAGACTCGAACCCGCGGTATCTCCGAGGTCTGCCTGTTTAAATGTATAAGTAAGGAATACTTTTGAAAGAAACACTTTCTATTAATTTTAAGAATATACAACTTTTAGAGCTAGGTTTGCTAAATTTTTGCCTCATCTGAGGTCCTTAGTGGTCTGTTTAATTAATAGATTAAAATCGTTTCTAATTATGAACATAACTTGGCATGAAAGTGGTGTCTGCAAAGTTCCCAAGAGCTTCTATTTCTTGAAAAAAAATGCCCCTAATTTTTCCGTGGGTAAACTTTTCTTGAGGGTTTACTTAGCCGCCTCTTTATTTATTGACAGCTCAAAGGCAGGACTTCAGTCTCAAGTCCTTTTTGAAGCATCAGGTATTCTAAATCCGTAAAATCTGAAGTAACGAGGTTTGCTTGATACTTTGAAACTTGAGCGGCTTTGTTTAGATGGAGACGCTCTTTGCCACCCCGACTTCTTTGGCCATTATCATGGAGCTTTTCTGGGTTTTCTCTTTTATCCTCGGAGCTTCAGTTGACTCCATTTGTACTCGTCCACAGCTACTCACCAAGGATCGCAAGCAACGCCTGGGCTGCAGGGCCGAAGGAGTGGCTGAAGTCAAGGGACACCCTGTGTTCAGGGACATTAACTTCAAGAGGCTGGAGGCCCACATGTCAGACCCCCCTTTCCGTCCTGACGTAAGTGTGTTGCCAGAGAGCAGCGGGGTGTTGGGGTGTCTGAGAAAACGGATGTTTTCCAGGTAGGTTCAGGACCACCCGTCCCAACCCCAGTGCCCCCTGGCCCGTCCTCACAGGCCCTCCCGGCCCACTGCCGTTCTGGCTGGTGGAGCCCACCTAGGTCACTGCCCTGCTCAGAAACCTCAGCAGCACCCGACACCCTCCCCGGGGCGCCCCGCCAGGGTCCCCACGTTTCCGCGGCCCCTTCCCTCGCCCGGAATGCGCTTCCCCACGCCAGGTCTCGCGAGGTCCTGGCTGCACACTGAAGGCCCTGGAGTGGCCGCTCGAGCCTCCTGGTGAGCGCGTGGCGGGGCCCACACGAGGCCACGTCCCCAGTGCCCAGCAGGCCCAGCGCACGTCGGAGCTGGGCCGGAGCAGCCCCCTCTTTGGCCTTGAGCTGCTGCAGGCCTGTGCTGGAAACGTGGAGATTCGATCATTCCGCAGGATATGATGGGGCTGAGACGTGCGGTTAAAATAGTTGTAGTCGTACAAGTCAGGGTTCATTATGTTTACGTGGAATGTGTTGTGACAGCAGCTTCTCCCTTTGCGCTCGTTCTCTCAGCGCCCTCCCACCTGCTCCAGGAACTAGAGTCACGGGGAGGACCAGCTCCAAGACAAGGAAAACCCAGCCGGGGCTTCTCAGAGCCTTCTTTCCACCAGGCCCTGCGTGCCGCGGGCTGCAGCCTTCCCTGAGGAGGGCGCCAGCTGGGGAGTGAGGGGCAGAGGCGCTGGGGCTGCTCCGGGGGTTCTCCTGCATTTAACCAGAGGGCCCGGGGGGCCTCTGTCAGCAGCGTCTGAGGACGTCAGGTAGCCTGGCAGGGGCGCAGGATGGGGTTCTGGCCTGGGCTCGGGCCTCCCCATCGTCCCCTGCACCGTCTGGCGGCTCCCACCTCCCCGCTGCTCTCAGAAGTTCTGACCACGGACGGGCCCGGGATCGGCACGCTCCTTCCTTGTCGTGCACAAGCTCGGGTGCTCAGAACATGTGTCCCCAAGCCCTGGCTTCCCTGCTCCAGAGGCTGCGGCCCGGGCTCCACACGCCCCGCCTGCTGGCCTGACTCTGCGCCTGAGGACGCCAGTGCCCGATGGGGCTGGGGGCCTGGGGGCCTGGGGTCCTTCCCAGCGCAGACGGGGGCCAAGCAGGCGGACGGCACGTGCGCGAGGGAGGCCGAGGGCTGGAGGCTTCCTCTGCCGTGTCCCAGCAGGGGCACCCCGTCTGCCCTTCTCCACCTGCAGCCTCTGCTGTGGCCCGTTGCCATGCAGGAAAGAGAAGGGGGGGCCTCGGGAGGCTTGTGGGCGAGAGAGTGGGGAGCTGGAGCAGACGGGCCGCGGGGCCTGTGGCTCTGGGGGTTCCTAGAGCGAGGATTGGACGTGCTCCACGCCGGGAGGGATGGCGAGGAAAGGAGGGTGCAGGTGTGCGTGCGGCGGCTTCCCAGACGTCCTGAGCGCCGCTGAGGGAAACAAACACAGCGGCGGCCGTCTCAGCCGCGCCTCTCTGTTCTCTGTAACAGCCGCAGGTGGTTTACTGCAGGGATGTCCTGGACATCGAGCAGTTCTCTACGGTGCAGGGCATCCGCCTGGACAGCAGCGACTGCACCTTGTACAGCCAGTTCGTCACGGGCTGTGTCTCCGTCCCCTGGCAGAGCGAGGTACTGCCCGTTGCAGCACGGCCCACCTAACTAGTTACAACGACCAAGAAGAACCTTATGTGTGTAGAATGAACAGTTTCCTCTTTAAGATATCTTTTTAGCTATTTTACATACACACCCATTTGTGTGTGCGCACACGTGTGCATGTTTGGAGGTAAAATTATATGTGGCAGCTGCCCCTGGTCCCTTCACAGGGGGTGGACAGAGGTGGCCCTCTCGGGTCTGCTGGGCTTCTGCCGCCCTGAGCCCTGCTCCCTGAGCGGGGCTGGCTGGACGGGAGTTCACTGCTTTGGGGGCCACGTTGGCGGCCACGTGACCTCCCCCAAGAGGAGGTCAGGAAGCAGGGGGAGTAGGAGCCGAGGACGGGGGCCGGAGTGGCCGCCGAGCGCTGGGCTGGGGGCCGGGTGTGCGATGCCGACCGGCCGCGCAGGGCCTCCACCACTCCTCTGTCCTGCCCTTCTGTGGGTGCAGATGATGGAGTCTGAATGTTTCAAGGACGTCAACGAAAGGGGAAATGTGGCATTAGATCCAGAAGAGAAGACGTATCCGCCAGCTCCCAGACAGAAGAGAGGTGTCTTCCGCAGACTCTTCACTCGAGGGGTAAGGGTGTAACACGTTCTGTTGTTATTATTATCACATTATAATATGATGTGTTAAAAGGAATATTTCACCAAGGTAAAACTTCCTTTGTTCAGCTTTGTTTTTTCAGTGCCTCTTATATAAGATAATTTACATAGTTTGAAAGCCAGCCATAAGGTGCAGTTTGAGCCCAGCGAGAAGAATCCTCACAGTGGTGTTTGTTATTGCTATGAAAACTGTTCTGATGCAAAAAGAAGAAATGGCTTACAACACTCGAAAGGAGATCGTCTGTCGATGGCAAAGCATTTCACACTAGGCTCAGAAATCAGCATCTTGTAGAGCAACCATAAAACAGTGCACATCATTTCAATTTCTGCCTTACGTGTTCTGATTCTTTTTTTTTTTTTTTTTTTTTTTTTTTTGGGTCTTAGCTGTGGCACGCGGGATCTTTCTTTGGGGCACACAGGCTTCTCTCCAGTTGTGGCTCAGTAGTTGCGGCACGCAGGCTCAGTTCCCCCGTGGCGTATGGGATCTAGTTCCCTGACCAGGGATCACACCTGCGTCCCCTGCATTGGAAGGTGTCATCTTAACCGCTGGATCACCAGGGACGTCCCCATGTTCTGATCCTTAGAGCTGTCACGTCTTTCACCGCGATCACAGGGAAAGCTGATTTTCTTTTGAACATGGAAGAGTGGTTTGGAGAGACTTTCTGTGGTAGCATTAAATTTAGGAATTTTTTCCAAGTCTCCTTGGACCAGTGGATTATCCTGCCGTGAACCCCGTCTGTTCCCGAGGGATTTATGCCGAGGTTGTCCACTACCATCCATGGTTTTTCAGTATAAACCCAGAGTGTGTGACCACGTTTCCTCTGCAAACTGGGGGCTGGGCGGGAGTTAACTCCGTCCTTCTCTGGGGCCGAGTGTGTCTCGGTGCGAGTCGTCTCCTGTCCACACCGTGGGGGCCTTCAGGGAACCTGCGGCCAGTGGAATCCATACAGTCGTTCCGGAAGGAAGGAGGCGCGCACCCCGTGCTGCTGAGCTGGGTGGTGAGCACGGGGTGAGGTACGCAGCGTGAGTGCAGGACGCATGGGTGACGCCGTCTCTGCGTGAACCAAGCAGCCTGCAGGACGTGAAGCACACGGGAGCAAATTTAAGGGTTTCCCTGCCTTGAAGTCAGCACCCCGCGCCACATTTTCACGTCCACTTAAGGCAGGTCAGCGACTTGCATCAGAAAGGCGCCTGACAGGCCTTGTGCCGGTCTTGCGGGCTGCATCAATGCCAGCCCCAGCGAGAAGAAGGGGCTGGCCACCAGACGGCGAGCGCTCGCTGCACAGCCGGCCGGCGCCACGGAGCCCGTGCCCTGGGCTGCATCTTGCCCGTGAACTGCAATAACCGCGCGTGACACACCCTGAAACGTGCCTGATGAGTCTGTCCATTTTTCTACTTTGGTACCTGAATTGTCTTTTCACTAAAGCTGGATTGAGGAAAAGGCCCCTCGAGGACTCGTGACGCCCAGAAAGCCCCAGCTGCAGACGCCTTGTGGTGGGGACTCCGCGTGTCCCCGCGGGGAGGAGGGGAGAGGCCTGGGTGCCAGCCCTGCGGCCTCTGCGCCGAAGGCCCTGCTCCTGGCCCGAGGCTCCTCCCACGCTTCTCCCGTGGGTGGGCGTCGGTTGGAAGGTCTTGGCCCCTTTCGCTTGGTGTTCACCGCTCCCGTGCCTCTCACCGAGATTCCCCGGTGCTCCTGTCCATCCTCTGAAGGAGGGTGTTGTCAGGACCCTGAGGTCAGGGCTTGGCTGTCGGGGGCCGCTCTCCCTACCCCTGCAGTGTTGGACAGGTTTCTGTGGCCGCGGCCCGTGAGTCTCCGGGGGCTGGGATCCCGGAGCCAGACGTGCTGGAGGGGCCCTGGAGGCGGGGCGAGGGGGCGCCCGGTGTGCACCGGGCCTCGGCAGGGCCTTCTGGGGCCAAAGCGGCCTTTGGCAAGGTGAGAGCTGGTGGAGGGAAGAGCCGGGAAGCCTCCTGTGTCCTGCGACCCCGCTGGCTGCCCTGCCTCCGCGGTCAAGGTCACTGTCCCTTGGCTTGCCGGGGAGCCCTTGCCACCTGCCGTGTGGGATCCAGGGGCCCGACCTCGGAGACTGTAACCAAACAGCAGGGACTTGGTCCCGATCCTGTGACACCCGGGAAGCCACCGTCAGGGCCTGGCCCCGCGTCGCTGTCTCCAAGGGTCATCTGCCCCACCCAGCACGTTCCGAGGTGTGGTTTGCATCTGCGCTGATGGAGCTGTATGCCACATGCTGGCTGCAGTGGGGAGCCCAGTAGCCTGGAGGCCTGTGTCTAGAGCAGAGTCCCTCCCAGGCGACGTACCACGGACCAGGTGAGGGGAAGGGGGAGCTATCTGGGGTCTGGGGCCTTGGTTTTGGCGGGAGGGAAGTGGCTCGGCCTCTCCCGATTGAGCCCCTGGCCCCCACCTCATCCTGCCTCTAGAGGGAAGGTGGCAGGAGTTCCCACCTCCTGGGGGCTGGGAGCACATGCATCAGGGTTTGGTCCACGCTACCTGCTCATAAAGAGGTTACTAATCGTGGAAAAGGAATACGTGCTCATCGTAAAAAACACAGGAGAGCGTAAAGAAAATAGGAATCACTTTTATTCCCATGTCCTGTTTACATTCTGACTCCTTCCAGGCCTCCTTCCTCCCCTCCTGGGGCCCTCCTGCCTCCCGCTATGGATCATCTGGGGGACGTGGGAGGGCCTGGCCCATCACAGGTGGGGAGGCTGGGATGCAGCCCACCTGCCTGCAGAGTGAGGAGAGGGGGGCCGCAGGGACGGCCCGAGCCTGGGGGGTCGTCCGCATCTGGGGGCACAGCTATGGGAACCAGTCAAGTCCTTCTTTTTCTTTTCCTTTTTTTGCTTAAGCTAGTCTGAGTTGCATGTCTCCATGCCCAAGTGAGAGCCCTGACAGAGACAACAAATCCAGGTAAGAATTTTTACAGGGTATCTGGTAACTTAGTAGATTGAACATGTCTTTTTTTTTTTTTTTTCTTTGTTTCTGATTATAAGGAAATGTATATTTATTAAAGAGAAATTTGAAATTAAGACGAGTACACAAGGAAAATATCAGCCACTGTCCAGAGATAATCCCTATCAGCATTTTATTCTGTAATTTATATAATTGATAGTTGTTTCTTGCCATGTCGTTTAAATATATCTGACTGCTTCACCTTTTATGGCACATTTTGACCATCATTTATTTAAACAGTCCTAACAAATGTCTTCCCCACTTCTCTTGTTAATATGAATACCAATGGGACGGACGCCCCGCACCTACATCTTTGTGCCCACACCTCATAATATTTCTAGGGTAGATTCTCACCAGGGGATCCCTTAGTAAAAGGGTGTGAACAATTGACATAAATACTCCAAGAAAGAGCTAAAATGGTTAAAATGGTTATATCTAGAAAGCAGGTTCACTGGAATGAGCAGAAATGGAGCAGAGGAATGCTGTTTGCTTTATAAGCACTGCATTCTGACTTTATTTGTTGACCATGTTCGTGTATCATTAAGATAAAAATAAGTGTGACATTGTAAGGATTATTTACTTTCCCCCTAATAAAGCACAGCTATGCACTAAAAAAGGTATATGATCATTTTTAAAGAATATATGTTATTTGCCTTTATGAACAAATTGCCCTCCTGAAAATTTTTAACAATTTGCCCTCCCACCAACAATGTTTAACAGTTTCTTGCTAAGTTTCACCAAAAACTAAGTTTTGATGAAGACTTTCACTAGAAAGTAGGTATTTTTCTTTTCTTTTTTGTGGTAAAATACACATAACACTTACCATCTTAACCATTTTTAAGTGTACAGTTCAGTGGTGTTAAGCGCGTTCACATTGTCGTGCAGCCATCACCACCACGTGTCCACAGAACTGTTTCCTCTTGTGAAACTGAAACTCTGTCCCCATTAAACACTAACCTCCCTATTCTTCCCCTCCCCCAGCCCCTGGCCCCCACCATTCTACTTTCTGTCTCTATGGATTTGACGACTCTTGGGACCTCATATAAGTGGAATCATGCGGTGTATGTCTTTTGGGTCGGGCTTATTTCACTCAGCATAACGTCCTCAGGGTTCATCCATGTCGTAGCAGGTGTCAGAATTCCCTTCCTCTCTAAGGCTGAATCAGATTCCTTTCTGCTTCTCCATTCATCCGTTCATGGACACTTGGATTGTTTCAACGTGTTAGCTATTGTGAATAATGCTGCTATGGACTTGGGGGTACAATATCTCTTTGAGACCCTGCTTTCAATTCTTTGGGGCATATACCCAGAAGTGGAATTGCTGAGTTGTATGGTAATTCTTGGTTTAATTTTTTGAGGGGCCACGATACCGTTTTCCACAGCAGTGGCACTATCTTACGTTCCCACCAACAGTGCACAAGGGTTCCAGTTTGTCCATATCCTTCTGAACACATCCTTTTTAATGGCTTTTTGGCATTATTCCAATATTTCATTAATTTTTTTCTTTTTGGCCACACTGCACAGCTTACAGGATCTTAGTTCCCCAAACAGGGATTGACCCCAGGGCCCCTGCAGTGGGAGCGCAGAATCCTTAACCACTGGACCACAAGGGAAGTCCCTCCAATATTTTAAAGTATTAACGTTTCTACCAATTCCCTATTGTTGGACATTTACGTTGTTTCATCTTTTTGATACTATTAATATTGCTTCAATTACCATCTTTGTAGCTCCCATCTTCGAATGCTCGTCTAATAACGTCCTGAGTGACACTCCATAGGTATATATGCTAAGTCAAATGGTTCAGGTACTTAAATCTTCTCATATCATCTCATTTATTTATTTCTTTTTTGGCCACACCACGCAACATGTGAGTCGTTAGTTTCCTCCACCAGGGATCAAACCTTTCCCCCTGCATTGGGAGCCCGGAGTCTTAACCACTGGACCGCCAGGGAAGTCCCCTTTAATCTGCTGATGGATCCACATCTTTTGATGTTGCCAAATTACTCTTCAGAAGAATGACAAGACTGTATTATAACTAGCAGTTTTTGCGAGGCCTTGCTTCCTGTGTCCTTATCAATCCTGGTTAGCACTCTCTTTACTCACCTTTTCTCGGGTTCTTGCTGAATCTTACTGAATCAACTTATGCTGTTCTCATAAGTTGCTAACTCAAAGTTTCCCACCTCACCCTGGAGCATCTGAGCCAGGACTTCAGAGCCTGTGATGAAATGCCACCCAGGGTCAGACATTTCCCCTCCTGCTCTGTGCTTTGTCATCCATGAAGCGAGACATGTGGAGTGAGAGTGTTCCCTCTGGCTCATTCCTTGGAGTCAAACTTTCCCCCTCTTATGCCCCTTGAATTCAGCGCTGAGATCTCAGAGGACCTCTGCTTGGGTAGGTCCTGGCCTCTTTTCTGTTTCATTGTGTTATTCCTCTTAACTGCTCACAGCTGAGTGTAAGTGAAATTCTTTAAACACTGCTTTATCACTGGGGCTGAATTCTTACTGTTTTCCATCACATTTCTTTCCCTTCTCAACTGGAAGATGAGCCCAGCAAAGGGCCTGCATTGTGTGGCAGGGAGGTGGTGGCGGTGGGGGGCGGGGCGGCGCTGTGCTTCTGCTTTTTGTATTTCGTGTCTCTTACTTTGAGGGCCAGGCAGCATCCAAGTTGTGATTTTAAATAGGAAGGAGCATTTCCAGTCTTGATTTTCTAATAAGGAAACAACTGGGCTTTGGAGTTTTTGCTGAGGAAAAAACATAGCTCTCCTACTGGGAGGAATGTCATACCCCATGTAGACCTCATTTTAATTAATATAGCAGTCAGTGCTGGCCAGGCATCTCCTTCAAGAAGTCCTCCTGGGACTTCTCTGGTGGTCCAGTGGTTAAGACTCCGTGCTCCCAATGCAGGGGGCCGAGGTTTGATATCTAGTCAGGGAACTAGATCCCACATGCATGCCGCAACTAAAGATCCTGCATGGGGCTTCCCTGGTGGCGCAGTGGTTGAGAGTCCGCCTGCCGATGCAGGGGACACGGGTTCGTGCCCCGGTCCGGGAAGATCCCACATGCCGCGGAGCGGCTGGGCCCGTGAGCCATGGCTGCTGAGCCTGCGCATCCGGAGCCTGTGCTCTGCAACACGAGAGGCCACAGCAGTGAGAGGCCCGCATACCCCCCCCCAAAAAAAGAAAACGAGATCCTGCATGCCGCAATGAAGATCCCGTGTACTGCAACCAAGACCCGGCACAGCCAAATAAATAAATGAAAACAGAAACAAAACAAACATAACAAAAACACGTCAGTCTCAATGCTTTAAAAAAATAAAAATAAAAGAAGTCTCCTGACCCTCATTCCCAGGCCAGGTGAAGGGCCCCTCCCTGGGCTGGAGCTTATACAGGGGATCAGAGACACGGTTGTAGCCTTCTTGTTGTTCATCTTCTAGTTACCAATAACTAAGGGTAATGTCTTAGTCTGTTTGGGCTGTTACATCAGAATACCATGAACTTGGTGGCTGATAAATGACAAAAATTTATTTCTCACATTTCTAGAGGCTGGAAGTCTGAGATCAGGGTGCCAGCAAGGGTGGTTTCTGCTGAGAACCCTCTTCCGGGTTGCAGACTGCCAACTTTTTGTGGTACCCTTACATGGCAGAGAGCAGAGAGGGGAAGCAAGCTCTCCCATGAATCTTATAAGGGCACTAATCCATTCATGGGGGCTCTACCATCATGACCTCATCTAATTATCTGAGTAATGGACAAATAACATGATGATTTAAAATGAAAGTAGAGTGAACCACAGAAAGATATTGAAGAAAATCTTCATCTTATTACTGGAGACTAAATTACCAGGTTCCCAAGAGATAGAACTTATGACATTTTGGTCACAGTACAGTACAAAGTACGGTAATAGAGGCGGCAAAGAGGGGAGGAATGGAAGCAGTCAAGAGAACAGAAAATAGTAAATAAGAACAAAAAGGATCAGAGAGAAAATGAGAGCTACTCTGATTTTACATTCTTTGTGGGATACATTTTAAAGACATAAAGAAACTTGTATACGTTTGAATTGGATGTACAACAATGTGAATGTGAATGTACTTAATGCCACCTAACCGTATACTTAAAAACGGTTAAAACGGTCAACTTAGGGACTTCCCGGGTGGTCCAGTGGTTAAGACTCCGCACTCCCAGTGTAGGGGGCCCAGGTTCGATCCCTGGTCAGGGAACCAGATCCCGCGTGCTGCAACTAAGAGCTCACATGCCGCAACTAAAAAGATCCCACAAGCCACAATGAAGATCTTGCATGCGGCAATGAAGATCCCGCATGATGCAGCTAAGACCCAGCACAGCCAAATAAATAAATAAATAATTTTTTAAAAATGGTCAACTTTATGTACTGTATATTTACCATAATAAAAAAGAATGAAAAAAGTTGAATTGAGTTTAAACTCATTATTTCCCAGCTCTGTGCTCTGACAGACCTAGAAGCAATGACACCCCGGTAGCAGGGAGCACACCTGCTGCCTGGATCTTGGTTCCTAGATACCATTCTCCAGTAAAAGGAGTCAGGGCTCCTCGAATAAATGGCTGGTTCCACGTCTGAGGAGGCAAAGATGAGCCTGGAACATCTTGTGATATAAAATAAGAAAGTGCTTTAAAAATAGTGGGCATGTCAAAAGGACACAGACGTCACCTTGAAGTGGCTTCCAATGAATTTGGGACAATTTGAGCATTAATAAAAGTATAATGATGAAATTGATAATGATATATATATTTTTTTAAGTGCCTATAGTAAGATTCAAAGAAGAAAAGGAAGAGCGGAATAGATGTGTACGGGGAGGAAAATGCTTCCTCATGAAAGAGTGCCGGGCGGTTAGGGCAGAAGGAATGAGGGGTTATGACACCAATCTGCAACTCCCAGCGTGAGTCAGGCCAGCAGCATCGAGAGTGCCAGACCCACTGGTGGAAGGCCTTTGGGGAACAGCGTATTCTCACAGGTCCAGAGAACTATCCCAAGTGACTTAGTAATTACAAAGCGAAAAGGTACTTTCATATTGGAGAGATCTGGCAGTCACCCGCTTGACTGAGTGACCAAACTTAGCCCCACAGACCAAGGGCAGCCTGACACCAGGACAGGCCCACCTGTGAAGCTTTCTTCCTAAAGGGTTTGATGGAATCTAGTCAGACCCCCCAGACCGGAGCTGTCCAATAAATTATGTAAGTCACACATGTGATTTTGTTTAAAGTAAAAAGAAACGGCTTTGAATAATTTTTAAAATTTAACCCACTATATCCAAATATTATTTCTACATGTAATCAGTATAAACATAATAAGACATTTTACATTCTTTATTCTGTACTAAGTATTTGAGATCTGGCGTGAATTTGACATTTTACAGCACAACTCAATTCAGACTCACTATATTTCAAGCGCTCAATAGCCAAATGTGGCTAGTGGCTAAAGCATCAGGCCACGCAGCTCCACACCTACCTTCCAGGTTACAGAAAGTGCAAGGGACATAGGAGCAAAAGTTAAGTCACAGCATGAAGAGGCAATCAAATCACAATGAGGGTGTGTTCTGCAAGAAACTGGCCTGGACTCTTTAGAAAGTCAATGTCCTTTAAAAAACACCACCACCACCACCACCACCACAGGGGAACTATACAAAAAGATACAAACAACCAAGTGCGGCGCAGGAAACTTGATTAGATCCTTGTTTTAAACAAAGCTTAAAAAGGACATTTGGGGCCATGTGGATATTTGACTCAGGCCTGGATTTTATTTCATTCCATTCCATTTTATTTGTTTTTTTGCGGTACGCGGGCCTCTCACTGTTGTGGCCTCTCCCGGTGTGGAGCACAGGCTCCGGACGCGCAGGCTCAGCGGCCATGGCTCACGGGCCCAGCCGCTGCGCGGCATGTGGGATCTTCCCGGACCGGGGCACGAACCCGCATCCCCTGCATCAGCAGGCGGACTCTCAACCAGTGCGCCACCAGGGAAGCCCCATTTTATTTTATTTTATTTATTGGCCGTGCCGTGCAGCATGCAGGATCCCAGTCCCCCGACCAGGGATCTAACCCGTGACCCCTGAAGTGGAAGCGTGGAGTCCTAACCACTGGACTGTCAGGGAAGTCCCAGGCCTGGATTTTAGGTAATATTAGGTAATTAGGGGAAGGTGTTATCATGGCTCCTACTTTTGGAAACATCTGCTGAAGTATTGAGGGCTGGAGTGTGACAATGTCTTCAACCTACTGTCAAATGATGGAGGAGGGTGTCTACATGCAGAGAAAGCTAATATGACACGATGTTAATAGTTGTTGAGTTTAGAGGAAAGGTGACTATGTTTTTTTAAAATTTTTTAAATTTTTTATACATCAGGTTCTTATTAGTTATCTATTTTATACATAGTGTGTGGGCTATGTTTTTAACGTTTTGTGTGTATAGGAGAGAAATAAAAAAGCGCCCCCAGTCTGTCGTGTGGAGGATGGAGTTGAGGCAGCAGGAGTGGACGTAGGGAGCTAGTGAGGACTGACAGTGGCCTAGGCCGGCTGGACACGTGGAACCCGAGGCAGTGGACAGATTTGTGCTACACTTTGGATGTAGAAGCACCTATTACAGCGCAGCCTCATCCACGGGGCTGTGAGCTCCCTAGGGACAGGGGTTTGTGTTATTTATGTCATATCCCCAGCACCTGGCACGTAGTAAGGACCCACAAATGGTTGTTGAAGTCAACTGAACTGCTAACCAGTATTTAAAGTAAAAACTAAAGGATAGAAGTTATCCAAAAGGGAAAGTGCTTTATTTTTATTGTATCGATATTTTACTCCCCACCCACATGTCTAGGATGTAAACCTTGTTTCCATCTAAAAAGTAACGAGGCCACTGGCAATGGAACTGAAACCATGTTGACAACAACAAATCAAACAAACAAAAACCGAGGAGCCCCAAAGAAACTTTTAGAGGTGATGGTGTGTCTGTTGCCTTGGCCGTGGTGATGGTTTCATGGGTCTTTGCACAGGTCCAAACTCATCAAATTGTATACATTAAACGTGCATTTTTTTTTTTTTTTTGTATATCAGTTATACTTCAAGAAAGCTGTATTAAAAAAAAAAACTGAAACCATGGGACAATTAGATTTGAAAGTCATAAAATTGTACAAGAAAAAGAGCTGACCACACCTGGGGAAAGAGCTGACAGGTCACGAGGACAGGGCTCTAAACTATGTCATTCACCGGATTTCCGTTGCGCTCCTACTCTGTGAGGACCCTGCCTTGTGGAGGAGCGTTGCAGTGGAGGCCAGCGTACCTCTAGGAGTGGAGGCTCAGGAACACAGTGGTTCTGTGTTGGGGATGCGAGGCGGGGATGTGGGGTGGGAGTTCATCATGCAAAGAGCATTCTGCCACGCGAAGATGTGGTTCTTCTCTCTTCTTGGTCGTTACGAACGTTGCCTTGGAAGATGTTGAAGACGGGTAAAGACAGAGCTCCAGGACACCCCTCAGAGCCCCACTGACCGACACTGCCCATTCAGCTGGTATGGCTGCTCGATTATTTACCAACTCAAACTCCCACTACATGGGTACATTTCCCCCCCACCCCTTTTCCTTGAGAGACATTGTCAAAATGCATTATGGAAGGAAAATGAGCTACAGTTGGGAGGGGGTTATGTATATGTAGTCATAAAATAACGACACAGGTAAGAGTAGACACATCATATAAATGGTCTTTTAAAAAAAATTTGTAAACTTAAAAATTTTTTTTATACTTCAGATTCTTATTAGTCATCCATTTTATACACATCAGTGTGTACATGTCAATCCCAATCACCCAATTCATCACACCACCATCCCCACCGCCCGCAGCTTTCCTCCCCCTTGGTGTCCATACGTTTGTTCTCTACATCTGTGTCTCTATTTCTGCCCTGCAAACCGGTTCATCTGTACCATTTTTGTAGGTTCCACATATATGCATTAATATATGATACTTTTCTCTTTCTGACTTAATTCACTCTGTATGACAGTCTCTAGATCCATCCACGTCTCTACAAATGACCCAATTTCATTCCTTTTTATGGCTGAGTAATATTCCATTGTATATGTGTACCACATCTTTATCCATTTGTCTGTCGATGGGCATTTAGGTTGCTTCCATGACCTGGCTATTGTAAATAGTGCTGCCATGAACATTTGGGTGCATGTCTTTTTTGAATTATGGTTTTCTCTGGGTATATGCCCAGTAGTGGGATTGCTGGGTCATACGTTAACTCTATTTTTAGTTTTTTAAGGAACCTCCATGCTGTTCTCCATAGTGGCTGCACCAATTTACATTCCCACCAACAGTGCAGGAGGGTTCCCTTTTCTCCACGCCCTCTCCAGCATTTGTTGTTTGTACATTTTCTGATGATGCCCATTCTAACTGGTGTGAGGTGATACCTCACTGTAGTTTTGATTTGCATTTCTCGAATAATTAGTCATGTTGAGCAGCTTTTCATGGGCTTCTTGACTATCTGTATGTCTTCTTTGGAGAAATGTCTATTTAGGTCTTCTGCCCGTTTTTGGATTGGGTTGTTTGTTTTTTTTAAAATATTGAGCTGCATGAGCTGTTTATATATTTTGGAGATTAATCCTTTGTCTGTTGATTCGTTTGCAAATATTTTATCCCATTCTGAGGGTTGTCTTTTCATCTTGTTTATGGTTTCCTTTGCTTTGCAAAAGCTTTGAAGTTTCATTAGGTCCCATTTGTTTATTTTTGTTTTGATTTCCATTACTCTAGGAGGTGGATCAAAAAAGATCTTGCTGTGATTTATGTCAAAGAGTGTTCTTCCTATGATTTCCTCTAAGCGTTTGTATAGTGTCCAGTCTTACATTTATGTCCGTAATCCATTCTGAGTTTATTTTTGTGTATGGTGTTAGGGAGTGTTTTAATTTCATTCTTTTACATGTAGCTGTTCAGTTTTCCCAGCACCACTTATTGAAGAGACTGTCTTTTCTCCATTGTATATCCTTGCCTCCTTTGTCAAGAATTAGTTGACCATAGGTGTGTGGGTTTATCTCTGGGCTTTCTATCTTGTTCCATTGATCTATATTTCTGTTTTTGTGCCAGTACCATATTGTCTTGATTACTGTAGCTTTGTAGTGTAGTCTGAAGTCAGGGAGTCTAATTCCTACAGCTCTGTTTATTTCCCTTAAGACTGCTTTGGCTATTAGGGGTCTTTTGTGTCTCCATACAAATTTTAAGACTTTTTGTTCTGGTTCTGTAAAAAATGCCATTGGTAATTTGATAGGGATTGCATTGAATCTGTAGATTGCTTTGGGCAGTATAGTCATTTTCACAATATATTCTTCCAATCAAAGAACATGGTATATCTCTCCAACTGTTGGTATCATCTTTAATTTCTTTCATCAGTGTCTTATAGTTTTCTGCATATAGGTCTTCTGTCTCCTTAGGTAGGTTTATTCCTAGGTATTTTATTCTTTTTGTTGCAATGATAAATGGGAGTGTTTCCTTAATTTCTCTTTCAGATTTTTCATCATTAGTGTATAGAAATGCAAGAGATTTCTGTGCATTAATTTTGTATCCTGCAACTTTACCAAATCCATTGATTAGCTCTAGTAGTTTTCTGGTGGCATCTTTAGGATTCTCTATGTATAGTATCATGTCATCTGCAAACAGTGACAGATTTACTTCTTCTTTTCCCATTTGTATTCCTTTTATTTCTTTTTCTTCTCTGATTGCCGTGGCTAGGACTTCCAAAACTGTGTTGAATAAGAGTGGTGAGAGCGGACATCCTTGTCTTGTTCCTGATCTTAGAGGAAATGCTTTCAGTGTTTCACCATTGAGAGTGATGTTTGCTGTGGGTTTGTCGTATGTGGCCTTTATTATGTTGAGGTAAGTTCCCTCTATGCCCACTTTCTAGAGTTTTTTTTTTTTATCATAAATGGGTGTTGAATTTTGTCAAAAGCTTATTCTGCCTGTATTGAGATGATCATATGGTTTTTATCCTTCAATGTTAATATGGTGTATCACATTGATTGATTTGCGTATATTGAAGAATACTTTCATCCCTGGGATAAATCCCACTTGATCATGGTGTGTGATACTTTTAATGTGCTGTTGGATTCTGTTTGCTAGTATTTTGCTGAGGATTTTTGCATCTATATTCATCAGTGATATTGGTCTGTAATTTTCTTTTTTTGTACTGTCTTTGTCTGGTTTTGGTATCAGCATGATGGTGGCCTCATAGAATGAGTTTGGGATTGTTCCTTCCTCTGCAATTTTTTGGACAAGTTTGAGAAGGATGGGTGTTAGCTCTTCTCTAAATGTTTGATAGAATTCACCTGTGAAGCCATCTGGTCCTGGACTTTTGTTTGTTGGAAGATTTTTCATCAGAGTTTCAATTTCATTACTTGTGATTGGTCTGTTCATATTTTCTATTTCTTCCTGGTTCACTCTTGGAAGGTTATACCTTTCTAAGAATTTGTCCATTTCTTCCATGTTGTCCATTTTATTGGCATAGGGTCACTTATAGTAGTCTCTTAGGATGCTTTGTATTTCTGTGGTGTCTAACTTCTCCTTTTTAACATTTCTTATTTTATTGATTTGAATCCTCTCCCTCTTTTTCTTGATGAGTCTGGCTAATGGTTTATCAATTTTGTTTAATTTCTCAAAGAACCAGCTTTTAGTTTTGTTGATCTTTGCTATTGTTTTCTTTGTTTCTATTTCATTTATTTCTGCTCTGATCTTTATGATTTCTTTCCTTCTGCTAACTTTGGGTTTTGTTTGTTCTTTCTCTAGTTCCTTTAGGTGTAAGGTTAGGTTGTTTATTTGAGATTTTTCTTGTTTCTTGAGGTAGGCTCGTATAGCTATAAACTTCCCTCTTAGAACTGCTTTTGCTGCATCCCATAGGTTTTGGATCATTGTGTTTTCATTGTCATTTATCTCTAGGTATATTTTGATTTCCTCTTTGATTTCTTCAGTGATCTCTTGATTATTTAGTAACGTATTGTTTAGCCTCCATGTGTTTGTGTTTTTTACGTTTTTTTCCCTGTAATTCACTTCTAATCTCATAGCGTTGTGGCCAGAAAAGATGCTTAATATGATTTCAATTTTCTTAAATTTACTGAGGCTTGATTTGTGACCCAAAATGTGATCTATCCTGGAGAATGTTCCATGTGCACTTGAAAAGAAAGTGTAATCTGCTGTTTTTGGATGGAATGTCCTATAAATATGAATTAAATCTACCAGGTCTGTTGTGTCATTTAAAGCTTCTGTTTCCTTATTTATTTTCATTTTGGATGATCTGTCCCTTGGTGTAAGTGAGGTGTTAAAGTCCCCCACTATTATTGTGTTACTGCTGATTTCCTCTTTTATAGCTGTTAGCAGTTGCCTTATGTATTGAGGTGCTCTTATGTTGGGTGCATATATATTTATAATTGTTACATCTTCTTGGATTGATCCCTTGATCACTATGTAGTGTCCTTCCTTGTCTGTTGTAACATTGCTTATTTTAATGTCTATTTTATCTGATACAAGTATTGCTACTCCAGCTTTCTTTTGATTTCCATTTGCCTGGAATATTTTTTTCCATCACCTCACTTTCAGTCTGAATGTGTCCCTAGGTCTGAAGTGGGTCTCTTGTAGACAGCATATATATGGGTCTTGTTTTTATATCCATTCAGCAAGCCTGTGTCTTTTGGTTGGAGCATTTAATCCATTCACGTTTAAGGTAATTATCGATATGTATGTTCCTATGACCATTTTCTTAATTGTTTTGGGTTTGTTTTTGTAGGTCCTTTTCTTCTCTTGTGTTTCCCACTTAGAGAAGTTCCTTTAGCATTTGTTGTAGAGCTGGTTTAGTGGTGCTGAATTCTCTTAGCTTTTGCTTCTTTGTAAAGATTTTGATTTCTCCAGCGAATCTGAATGAGATCCTTGCCAGGTAGAGTAATCTTGGTTGTAGGTTCTTCCCTTTCATCACTTTAAGTGTATCAGGCCACTCCCTTCTGGCTTGTAGAGTTTCTGCTGAGAAATCGGCTGTTAACCTTATGGGAGTTCCCTTGTATGTTATTGGTCATTTTTCCCTTGCTGCTTTCAATACTTTGTCTTTAATTTTTGCCAGTTTGATTACTATGTGTCTCGGCATGTTTCTCCTTGGTTTTATCCTGTATGGGACTCGCTGCGCTTCCTGGACTTGGGTGGCTATTTCCTTTCCCATGTTAGGGAAGTTTTCGACTATAATCTTTTCAAATATATCCTCGGGTCCTTTCTCTCTCTCTTCTCCTTCTGGGACCCCTATAATGTGAATGTTGTTGTGTTTAGTGTTGTCCCAGAGGTCTCTTAGGCTGTCTTCATTTCTTTTCATTCTTTTTTCTTTATTCTGTTCCGCAGCAGTGAATTCCACCATTCTGTCATCCAGGTCACTTATCCGTTCTTCTGCCTCAGTTATTCTGCTATTGATTCCTTCTAGTGTAGTTTTCATTTCAGTTATTGTATTGTTCATCTCTGTCTGTTTGTTCTTTAATTCTTTTAGGTCTTTGTTAAACATTTCTTGCATCTTCTTGATCTTTGCCTCCATGCTTTCTGAGATCCTGGATCATTTTCACTATCATTATTCTGAATTCTTTTTCTGGAAGGTTGTGTATCTCCACTTCATTTAGGTGTTTTTCTGGGGTTTTATCTTTTTCCTTCATGTGGTACATAGCCCTCTGCCTTTTCATCTTGTCTTTCTGTGAATGTGGTTTTTGTTCCACAGGCTGAAGGATTGTAGTTCTTCTTGCTTCTGCTGTCTGCCCTCTGGTCCAATTCTTTTTATTAGTCTTTTCAAAGAACCACCTCTTGGCCTGGTTATACTTCTCTGCCTTAATAGTTCTCTGATGCTTTCAAATAGATGATTTAAAAAATTTTGTCCCCTAGTTTCCTTGTCCTTAGTGGGAGGAGGGTTTGTCTGAAATTACCTAGTTCACCTGCTAGTGTTGGAAGGTCTCCTGCAGAGGCAGGGCATGGCTGTGGCTCATCGTGGGTACAAGGACACTGGCAGCAGAAGCTCCGGGAAGCACTCTTTGGTGTGAGCCCTCCCAGAGTCTGCCATTAGCCCCACCATATATACATGGTCTTAACTCACCAATTAAAGGGAGATTTTCAGATTGGGTCACAAGGCAAAACCCAACTCTGTGCTGTATCTGAGACACACCTAAAACAAAGTGAGTGAGAAAGGTTACAATTCAACCATTGAGAATGTATATCAGGAAAATGCAAACAAAAATAAAAGCAGCAGTCACAATCTTAGTATCAGACAAGATAGAATCCGGGCCAAAAAACGTTAAGCCAAGCAGAAGGGGCATTTTGTAATTGAAGGTACAATTCTCAAACAAGATGAAATGGTCAGAAATAACTTCACCAAATAACAGCCATAGCTTTCCCAAAGCAGAGCTGAGAGGTTTAACCCAGCTGTCAGTCCCAGACAGATCAGACAGAAAGAGCATAGTAAGGTGCATTTTAGGAACATGTGTGTATGTGGATGGATGGATAGATAGATAGATAATGTATTGATGTAATATATAGGTAATACATTCTATATTGATACTAAAAAATGCACTTTCTTTCCAATGCCCATGGAACATTCATGAAAAGGGACCGTATATTGTGGCACAAAGAAAATCCTCATAGGGACTTCCCTGGTGGTCCAGGGGTTAAGACTCTGTGCTCCCAATGCAGGGGGCCCAGGTTTGATCCCTGGTTGGGAACTAGATCCCACATGCATGCCACAACTAAAGATCCTGTGTGCTGTAACGAACATTTCACACACGTCAACGAAGATCCTGTATGCCTCAACTAAAGCCTGGTACAGCCAAATAAATAAATAAATATTTTAAAAAATACCCTCATAAAAAAGGGGGAAACAATATCCTAACAAAAAATTTTAAAAGATTTAAATATAGTCGAGTATGTGATTACAAATGCAGTAAACTTACAAATTAATAACAAAACAGGTCCTGGCACCCGGAAATTTAATAGCCTCTATTAAAGTCCTCTTGGGCCAAAGAGGATATATAATGCAAAACTTCAGAACTTCTAGAAAATAAAAACAACAGGAGTTATATATCTGATGCATGCGATACACCTAAAATATAGTGCTCACAGAGAAAATGTATAGCTTTTAATTATATCAACAAAAATAAGTGCCTGGAGATAAATGAATTTAGCCTCTAACTCATAAGGATTGAAAAATACATTTAGGAAAAGCAGAAGGAGGAAAGTAATAGGGACAAAACCAACTAATAGCTAGGGCTTCCCTGGTTGCGCAGTGGTTAAGAATCTGCCTGCCAATGCAGGAGACACAGGTTCGAGCCCTGGTCCGGGAAGATCCCACATGCCGCAGAGCAACGAAGCCCGTGCACCACAACTACTGAGCCTGCGCTCTAGAGCCTGTGAGCCACAACTACTGAGCCTGCACTCTAGAGACCGCGAGCCACAACTACTGAGCCTGCACTCTAGAGACCACAAGCCACAACTGCTGAAGCCTGAGCACCTAGAGCCTGTGCTCCGCAACAAGGAAAGCCACCGCAATGAGAAGCCCGCTCGCTGCAACAAAGAGTAGCCCCCCGCTTGCCGCAACTAGAGAAAGCCCACGCACAGCAACGAAGACCCAATGCAGCCAAAAATAAATAAATAAACTAATTAATTAATTAAAAAGTTCATGCTGAATTTTTTTTTTTTTTGGCTATGTTGGGTCTTTGTTGCTGCACATGGGCTTTCTCTAGTTGCAGGGAGCGGGGGCTACTCTTGGTTGCAGTGTGTGGGCTTCTCATTGCAGTGTCTTCTCTTGTTGTGAAGCATGGGCTCTAGGCACGTGGGCTTCAGTAGTTGTGGCACGTGGGCTCAGGAGTTGTGGCTCATGGGCTCTAGAGGGCAGGCTCAGTAGTTGCGGTGCACGGTCTTAGTAGCTCCACGGCATGTGGGATCTTCCTGGACCACGGCTCAAACCCGTGTCCCCTGCATTGGCAGGTGGATTCTTAACCACTGCACCACCAGGAAAGCCCCACACTGACTTTAAAAAAAAAGTCTATACCAATCTCTTTTATGAATATTAATGCAAAAGCCCTTAAAATATTAGCAAACAGAATCCAGCAACACATTAAAATTACTACATCAAGGGACTTCCCTGGTGGTCCAGTGGTTAAGACTCCACACTTCCACTGCAGGGGGCATGAGTTCAATCCCTGGTCAGGGAACTAAGATCCCACATGCCACACAGTGCAGCCAAAACAAACAAAAGTACTACATCAAAATAGTGGGTTTGTTTTAATAATGCATGGATGGTTCAATATCAGGAAATCCAGTAACATAATACATCATGTTATTAGATCCAAAGCAAAAATAAAAGATCATTTTCATAAAGGCATTTGACGAACTTCAACCCACTTTTTTACACAGTCAATAAAATACATTTGACCCTTGAAGAACACAGGGTTTGGGGTGCTGACCCCTGCACAGTTGAAAATACGCATATAATTTTATAGTCGGCCTGCCGTATCCATGGTTCCACATCCGAGGAGTCAACCAACCACGTATTCTGTAGTACTGTACTATTTACTGAAAAAAAGCCTCATATAAGTGGACTTGTGCAGCTCAAACCCATGTTGTTCAAGGGTAAACTGTGAATCAGTCAATACTTCTTTATCATAATAAAATATATTTACCATCCAGAGGCAGCATCTTACCTGATGAGGGTTTACTCTGGAGGCATTCATGTTAAAATCAGGAATAACAGAAGGATGACCACTCTCAATAACATCCTATTTAATATTTATAGGAGGAACTTCCATGTACAGCAAGGACGGACTAGAGAATACAGATCTACCCTCCTGATGAAAATAGCTAATAAAGCTCGGCAAATATATACGTCAAAAGAGTCAGCAACTTTCAGGGCTGAAAGCCAGGAAAGGGTGGGACCTAGAGAGATGAGCCAAACGCTAGGGCTACTCCTGCTTTGGGGGGGTTGGAGTCCTGAAACACCTGAAAGGCTGAGCTAAGCTCAGGGCTAGGAGAGCAAAAATCAAATCCAGGGCATGCCAAGACTGGGGGCCCAGCCAGCTCACACTCCACTTCCGGGTCCAGCCCACCCAAGAATAAGGGTGACCTGGAAGAAAACCAGCTCTCTAAAACGGGTGGCCTGGACTTCCCTGGTGGTCCAGTGGTTAAGACTCTGCACTCCCAATGCAGGGGTTGCAGGTTCAATCCCTGGTCAAGGAACTAAGATCCCACATGCTGCACGTGCAGCAAAAAAAAAAAATTAAAAAATAAAATGGGTGGCCCAGAGGACTCCGAAACTGGAATTTGGATTAACATGACCTAGCAGTTCTAGTGTCCCAAGGAGAGTAGCATTGCAAACAAAAATCTTGCCTGGAGGAAAAAAATACCCTAAGCTGTAAATCTCTTCTATAATAATTTTCAGATACGATGTCCAGGATATAATCAAAGATAACCAGGCACATGAGATGAGGCAAATGAATGAAAATTAGCCGAAACTTCAGACATGAAAAACATTCCCTTGGGACTTCCCTGGTCGTCCAGTGGTTAAGACTCTGCACTTCCACTGCATGGGGCACGGGTTCGATCCCTGGTCGGGGAACTAAAATCCCCCATGCTGCGCGGCACAGCCAAAAAACAAACAAGACAAAAAAATTTCCTTAGAGGCTCTAGATAATGGAAATATACAAGACACAGACTCTTAAACACTGTGCTCACTATGTTCAAGGAGAAAAGCTGCATAGCTTGACAATTTCGACAGTAGAAACTATTTGTAAAAAGTGACATAGCATACTTTAGAAAGAGATATAAATGCCAGTCCTGAAAACTACAAAATTCCAGAACTGAATGGTTAACACTAAGGGTTCAG
>NW_006784492.1:39508-45586 GCF_000442215.2 Lipotes vexillifer
TTCAGCAGTAGAATGGAAACAGCTAAAAAGAGAACTAGTAAAATAAATCAGATGAAACTATCCAGAATAAAGCAATGAGAGGGAAAAAAAAAAGAAAATAGAAGATAGGATGTGGTGAGAACACCAGGAAGAGAGAAGAGAAACGGGCAATATTTTGAGATAATGACTGAGCAGTTTCCAAAACTTGGAAGCCATTAGTCCACACGTTCAGTATCCAACTAATTCCAAGCAGATTAAATGAAAAGAAATTCTACTGTTAAACCAAGCCAGGATAATACAAACACCATAAACAACACATGGTGCAGCCGTAAACTGGAGCCAGTGCGGGAACTTGGAGGCCGAAGGTCATCAGAAAGAGCACCTGTCAAGAGGGAGGAGATGTGGGGACGTATGTGTATGTATAGCTGATTCACTTTGTTACACAGCAGAAACACACCATTGTAAAGCAATAATACTCCGATAAAGATGTTAAAAAAAAAAAAAAACCAAAAAAAAAAGGCACCTGTCTCCCGAGCTCTTTGCATCCCATGGAGAGTTGTGTTAGCCCCGGGCCCAGATGGCCACAGTATAGGTAGTGCCCCAGGAGAGGGACCTTGCTCCCTGTCATTCTGTGTATTTATAGGGGAATTGGAAGGGGACAGGGAGTCCCTGGCCAATCCTGAAGCCATGGCAGATTTCAGGCTGTGGGGGAATGGCTTTGCTGGTGAAAAGACCATCTGGATCCCGGACATCTTTCACCAGGAGAACGTGTGCTTCCAAGACTTTCAGAACTGGTCTTAGCCAGTCTTTTGGGCCCTTCTTGCTGAGCATCCTATGGGGAGATCAATCGACAGGATCCCCAGGGGCATCCTGTAACAAGTGATTGTCTCCTTACACACCCAGACATGGCACGCTGAAACCACAGAGAGCCAAAGACAGAGAGAAAATCTTAACAGCCAGAGGGAAAAAGACACTTACCTCCAAAGGAGCAAACATTAAGTCAACTGACTTCTCAACAGTGAGAATGAAAAGCAGAAGACGTGATGTCCGGATCTGTAATCTGCTGACAGAAAGTATCTGCCAACCTTGAATTCTATACCCAACCAAAAATCCACTAGGAAGGAAGGCGAAAAAAAAAAAAAAGACATTTTCAGATAAACTGAGAGATTTCAGCAATAGAAGATCCAAGGTAAGAGAAATTCTAGGGTGTTTTCCAGGCAGAAGAAAATGATCCAAAATGGAAGGTCAGAGATACAGGCACGGATGAAGAGTAAATGAAAATGGTACATCTGGGAGTCAGTTTCAACAAGAGCTGACTGTTCAAAACAACAATGACTGTCTCTATATCTTTGGCAGTATGTGTATTTATGTAGAATTAAAGTAACGTGGCAATAATTCCCTCTAAAGTGAGAGAACCCCTTGGGGGGGACGGGTGGGAGGCCACCAAAGCACCCTCAGGAGTTGCCAGTCCACTCAGCCTGTTCCTCATGGCGCTGCATCACGTTTCCTTTTTCTGACCCAAGGCCTCACCCCCAATGAACTCCCACCTGGTTTTGGATTTAGGGCAGGTGCCTGCCCCCCAACTGGAGTGTACCCCGTTTGTGTGTGGGTGTGTTGGGTTCCCTCTTTTCCTGGGCAGAATCAGTCACAAGTGTGTTGCTAGGCTTTCATTTTTAGTTCTCCACTCAAACCTCTTTTACATGTTTTTCCCCTGAATAGTACATATTCATTGCTGAAGATTTGAAAAATACAGAAAAGCACCCAGATTAAATTTCCTGTAATTGCCCTGCACAGAGAGAGCCACTGTTTTAGACTTGGTGAGCAGGTCTCTTTCTATTTATGTATGTATCGTTTTTCTTTAAAAAGAGGGGGGATTGTGCTATACACAGTAGTGTAACCTGCTAATGCATTGCACACCTTTTTCCATGTCATGAATGCTCTTCTAAAACAGGATCTGAATAACTGCACAGTTTTGTCATACGGATATATCATGCTTCATTTAGCTAGTCTCCTTCTGTCCTTGTTTCCTTTTTTTTCTTTCGGTCCTAAATATTGCTGTAACCAGTGACCATCCCGACACACACGTGATTCTTTTCCGAGGATAAATTACTGGGAGTGCATTTGCCGTTCAGAGGCTACGTTCATTTTAAGGCTTTGGAGACAAGAAGCCAAATTGCTTTCCCAGCTGTGTAATCTTTGATTAGTCTGCGACTATGCCAGACTTTTCTCTGAATTAAAAAAATCCGCCTCCTGGACGGTCCCTTTCAATAGGCTTTCCTCTAAGACCTCTTGTCAGGGGTATAGTAAGTTCTCAGCAGACGAGTTTCTTCTTGCCTCAGCTAACACAGCCCGATCTGTTGTGGCCATATAAGGTCTCAGTGACTCATACCCTCTCTGGACTGGTCAGAATTTGGGTTTAGGAGCCCATAAACAGAATAATCCAAAGTAAAAGTGGCTTAAACAACATGGAATTATGGGGCTTCCCTGGTGGCGCAGCGGTTGAGAGTCCGCCTGCCGATGCAGGGGACGCGGGTTCGTGCCCTGGTCCGGGAGAGGACTGAGGGGAAATTTCAAAAGTGATTTCTAAGTAATGGCTGCTAGGGGCTGGAAGGAGGATGGGGCAGAGGTGACTGCTCATGGGAATGGGGTTTCTTTTTTGGGTGATGAAAATGTTCTGGAATTAGATAACCGTGATGGTTGTACAATCTTGTGAGTGTCCTAGAGGCCACAGGATTGTCCACTTTAAAAGGGTGAATTTTGGGTCTAGTGGTTAGGATTCGGCACTTTTACTGCTGTGGCCCAGGTTCAATCCCTGGTCAGGGAACTGAGATCCCACAAACCACATGGCGTGGCCAAAGGTGGGGGGAAAGAGGCGTCTTCTTTAGGACTTGCATGCTAAAAGGCTGAATTTTATGGTATATGAATTACATTGCTGGTGGGAATGTAAATGGTATGACTCCTCTGGAAATTTGGCAGTTCTTTTCAAAACTAAAAAAAAAAAAAAAAATGGAATTATGTTTCTCTCCTATAGATATTTGTCTGTGAGAAGTCCAGAGATGGTCTGGCCAGGCTGGAATGGCATCTCCATCCAGTCCTGCCAGCTCCATTGTCCTGGGATGTGGCTTTCACCCTCATGATCCACAATGACTGCCCAAGTGCCCACCACTATATGTCCATTCCAGGCAGCAGGAAGGAGATAGGTGTACCCCTTCCTTTTGAGGAGATTTTCTAGAAATAACACACGTCACTTCTGCTTACATCTTATCAGCCAGAACTTAGTCACATGGCTATAGCTATAGCTAAAAGCAAGCAGGGAAATGTGGTGGGAAAGTGCCTGGATAAGAGCTGAAGTCCTATGACGGAAGGTCAGAGTGGCTGTTGGGAGACAACTGTACGTAAGGTGATGCGCTGAATTGTGTCCCCTGAAAATTCACTTGTTGAATCCTAACCCCTAGCACCTCAGAATGTGACTGTATTTGGAGAAAGTGTCTTTAATGATGTAATTAAGATAAAATAAGGTCACGAGGGTGGGCCCTAATCAAATATGACCATTGTCCTTATAAGAAAAGAGGATTAGGACCCAGACGTGCATAGGAGGAGGAACATGCGAGGACACAGGGAGAAGACGGCCGTCTGCACACCAAGTAGAGAGGCCTCAGAAGGAACCAGCCTGCTCACACCTTGATCTGGGACTTCCAGCCTCCAGGACTGAGAAGATAAATTCTTGTTATTTGAGCCCCCCAGTCTGTAGGACTTTGTTAGTGCAGCCCTAGCGAACTAATACACTTACCTGTTGCTGTGTAACCAATAGCATGGTGGCTTAACAACACAGGATCTCACAGTTAATGCAGATCAGGAATCTGCGCACAGCTTAACTAGGTCCTTCACTCCCTGGTCTCTCAAAAGCCTGTGTTTAAGTACCACCTGCCTCTCGCTTGAAAGCTCAACTGGGCAGGGATCCACCTCCAAGCTCATGTGGTGTTGGCAGGATTCAGTTCTCCCTGGGCTGTTGGCCGAGTGGGCCTCCCAACATGGCAGCCTGGCTTCAAGAACGCGTGTGCAAGCCAAGCAGGTGCAGACAGCCAGCAGGACGGAAGGCTCAGTCTTTTGTAACTTAATCCCAGGAGTGCCACCTTTGCCTATTAGAATGTTAGAAGTGTCAGTGAAAATTCAATTAACAATCAAGTTAAGAAGAAAAAAGAGAATTTCATTCAAGCCAAAATGAGGATTATAAGCCAGAAGGCAGGCTCTCAGAAGCTCTGAGAGCTGTTCCGCCTGGTAGAAGTCCAAGACACAATCATATATACATATATATATATACATATATACATATATATATATATATTTGTGTGTGTGTGTGTGTGTGTGTGTGTGTGTGTGTGTGTGTGTGTGGTACGTGGGCCTCTCACTGTTGTGGCCTCTCCCGTTGCGGAGCACAGGCTCCGGACGCGCAGGCTCAGCGGCCATGGCTCACGGGCCCAGCCGCTGCGCGGCACGTGGGATCTTCCCGGACCGGGGCACGAACCCGCGTCCCCTGCATCGGCAGGCGGACTCTCAACCACTGTGCCACCAGGGAAGCCCAATCATATATATTTTTGAGACAAAGGCTCATACATCGAAGTGACATACTGACATTTTACAGAGAGCTCACCAAAGATACACAGTCCAGGTAAACTCTTACAAAGTGCGCAGTAAGTCAGTACGGCCCCCTCCAGAGCTGGGAAAGGATGCTAACCTTGTAAGAAGTTCCATCGCTAGGTCAGAAGTAAGGAAAAGAAAAGTTGATCTTTACCGTCCCGCAGGCGTTCCCCTCTTGGAGGAGGTCTGGTTAATGGGTAACGCAGATGCACACTGCACATTAGGGAGGGAGGGGGCCCAAACGACATAGAGAACTTTCTGTTTAACTTTTTTGTCTTGCTGTAAAATGTAAACCTTAATCAGAAGCCAGCCACCAGTGACAGCCCACTCTCAAGGGGAGGGGACTATACAAGGTGGTGAATCTCAGGAGGGGGTCACTAGGTCATCCGAGAAGTCTGCCAACCACAGTACCTGACAGCCTGGAGCCCCGTCACTGTGGCCTGTCCTGTGAGGGCTGGCACATGGCTTGGCCTGTGGACAAGGGCCTTTATTAAATCAGGGACTGGGACCTCAAGGCTTGCTGCAAGTTTCTCTGAGGTCCTTCCCCTGAAGGGGGGGGAGGTTGCTGTCCCCTTGGGGACAAGGCTTCCTGTGGCGATGCTGGGTTCACCTGCTTTGGTCTGAAATTAGGCGGAGACGTGGCTTGTGGCCTAGAACAGGTCGCTGTCCTGAGGGGGCTCTGGAGGCTTCATGCTGCTTGCCCCAGGCGGCTTCTCTGAGGGCCACCCACTCCCTGCGGGTAAGCGGACGCTGCCCCTCTGCTTGCTCACTGCCGCCCCTCGGGTGCTGAGGCTCTGGGGCCCGGGACCCTCCCACGCCGGCCGGCCTCGCTCAAGGGGGGCACACCCTTGGGCCGGGCAGTCATGGCGGCGGGGCAGTCTCTGGGGTCAAAGCTGCTTCTCGCTGCACCAGCCACGGCCTCTCCGGGCAGCAGGCACTGACCAGGCAGGTTTTTACCACCCGTCCCTGCCCCAGGCCCTCCGCCAAGCCCCTCAGCTCCTCCTCGGGCTGCAGAATGGCTCTCCAGGGCTCCGTTCCTCTCTGGGGGCCACACCTGGGCTCCCGCCCTGAGGGGTCCTCTGGCTCCGCGCGGGGCCACCCACTTCCCCCTTCCTCCTCTGCAAGGCTGTCCCGTGAGCCCTCCCTCCGCCCGGGCCGCTGGGTGAGCAACCACCCCCGCAGGGTCTCCGGCTCCGAGTCCACGGTCGACCCTCCCTGCCACCCTCCGGGCGTCGTCCGGGGTCTCCTCGACTAGGGTCTTCTTCCCGAGGGAGCATGACGCTCACGGCCGCCCCGCCCCTCCTCGCCGTGCCCCTAGTCCGCGCCCTGGAGGAGCGCTGGGGTCTCCGTGGTCGCGGCGGTCCTAGTAGGCGAGACGGCGGGCGCAGATGACTGGCTGGCGCCGCGCCCGGCCAATGGCGGAGGTCGCCGCCTCTGGCTGTCAATCTCGCCAGCCTGGCC
>NW_006784492.1:46036-51069 GCF_000442215.2 Lipotes vexillifer
GAGCCGCTGCACCGACCGTGAGTGCGGGCCCGCTGCAGCTCCCCGGCCCGCGGCGACAGGGCCGTCCCGTGGTCCCCACCCAGTTCCCCGGCCCCGCGTGGGTCTCCGGCCCTCGGCAGGCGCGGGGAGCCTCGCCGGCCTCTCCCGGAGGCGCCGGGGCGGCCCCGGCCCCAGTCCTCTGCTCTCCCGGCTGCGAAGTTAGGGGAGGAATCGGGGCTGTGTTGTGAGCAGAACTTGTCAGAGCCGAGGCCGCGTCCCGTCCCTCTCCTGGTCTGAGAGGAGGAGGGCTGGGGGCGCAGGGTGCTCCGGGAATGGAGCCGGAGTGATGCGGGGACAGTGGTGACATCATGCCTTGGGACGTCGGGCTGGAGGGCGGGGGAGCGCGCGCGGCCCAGTGGAGAGCCTCCTGCGAGGGCCCCTTTAAGCAGCCTGTGGCTCGGGGCTGTCTTCCTGCAGCCTCAGGGAATTTCGTGTTGTTCGGGATTCGCTGCAGAATGTTGAGCATCAGGGAGAGACCCGCTTGTCTCAGCTCAGGTTGGCCTGCGGGCACTTGAATGAGCTGTGGTTGCCAAGTAAGCGGTGAACTGACTAGACGGTTGTTGTTAACACGTGAGAAGCAATAAAACTGGCTTAAATATTAGGAAGAGTTGACTGCCCTTTATTGCCTGTCCTCAGTTGGAAACAAATGACGTGTTGCTGAGGGAGAGGTTAATCGCTGGGGGCGAGTGATGTCCCTGTCACGAGTGGCGCAGTCCAGCTTTGCCGGAGCAGTGGTGTCTGCGGACCCCACACACGCTTCCTGTTGCTGACATCTGCTACTGTTTGGAAGCAGGGGGTCTCCGTTGCTTGTGCCAGGGAAAGTTTTTGAAACAGAAGGAGAGAGACCATTCACGACACAGTCTAAGAGAACCGAGTACTTTTCCCTGAAGTCTTGTGTGCTGGGTGTTCAGCAGAGGTCAGGGTGTGTGCTCTGCTGCAGTTCGGGCCTTTCTTTCCTCTCGGGTCATTTTATTTCTGATCTGGGTGTGTACAGGATGGCATTTAACGAGGAAAGTTTTCACGAAGCAGCCCCTCTAAGAAGCGTACCTTCTTCAGGCTGATTCGTTTTTAGTAACGTTTTCTTCGTTATGCTTCTGATGTGATCCTTGCTGTGTCCTAAGGTTTCATTAGAAACTGAGAATTTGGGGAGTAATTTTGGCTTATCTGTTAAAATAAAATCTGCAAACAACTTAGTTTTCTGCTAAAAGGTGAAAAACCTGTTTGGATACTTACAGGGGAAAAAAGTTGGTTTTTGTTTGTTTGTTTTTTTAACAATTTGACTTTTCTCTGCAGCAGGTGATTTATAACCATAACTATCCATTCCAGACTTTTATGGTCGTGCTCTTCCTGGAGTTAGATGTCGTGGAAGTCCATGCCCTGCGTGATCTCGTATAAAGGCGGGAAGCACCAAGCAGGGCTCTGGGTGGGAAGGAAGGCCTTACTTGCGTCCCTGTCTGCTTGTTCAAACACTTGGTCAGTCTGAAAGTATGCTTTCTGTTTCTTAGGCTGATTTGACAGAACCTGAATTAGCTTATCTTCTTCAAAATATGGGTGTAAAGAGGTTTCCTTCTTAAGCCAGCTTGACGAAGAACATACATTTTGTTTCATTACTTTATTGTAAGGAAATGTATGATTGACTTATTTTTAAAATTTGGTCTATCATTTTTGCATAAATAATACACTACCATGGTACAAATTCCAAAATTGCAAAAAGGTAATTTAAATGTCTCTCTCCCGTTCCTTTCTCCCGAGTACCTAACTCCATTCCCAGAGGCAAGCTTCCTCCTTGTGTATCCTACCAGGTATAATCTGTGTATTATATATATGAAGATAGATTTTAAATTTTTTAAAAACAAAAGTACTTCAGAATAGTAACTTTGAAAGGTTCTTAGCATGCTCTGAAGTCAACTGCATTGGGCTTAATTATAGTTATTTTTAAAAAATGCATAAATGTTACATTTTTATGTACTTTGCTGTTGAGAAAGCAAGTATTCATTAATTTTGAGTAACGAACTCACTGCTTACAGATTTGGATCTTGGCGTTTCTGTTCAGATGCTTCGGCTGAAAAATCCATGCCCCAGAGTAAGATTGGCCAAAAGCAATTAGAAAGTAACTGTTCTATTTTTATGGCCCTTGCTCTCTGTGGAACTATAGTATCACCAGCCACGCTTGGGCTTCAGTTGAAGGATCTGAGTGCCTACTCCCAGCTCAGCATATGGGATACAGGGGTTCCGGGCGGTACTGGCAACAGTCTCAGCAAGGCTGACGTGCAGGGGAGTGCCAGAGCTTGGCAGGGTCCTAACTGCAATTATGAGGCAGTTGACATTGGCCTTTGGCACTTTCTCACTCTCCTTCAGATTCCCTCCTAGTTTTTCTCTGATTTTAATTATTTGCTGAATGTCTAATGTGTGCCAGCCAGTATCCTAATAGGTGCAGGGCTACAGCCATGAACAGATAAAGCTCTGCCCTCATGAAGCTTACATTTTAGTGAGGGACATAGGCCAGAAACAGGATACATAAGAAAAATACACAGTATGTTGGATGGTGGTAAACAAAGGAGGAACAGCAGCAAAGCAGGGAAGGGGGTCTAGGAAATGTCAGGGTTAATAAGGTATTGACGTTTTAGGTAGGGTGTCCAGGGAAGGGTCACTGAGACGGTGTCTTTTGAGTAAAGACCAGGGAAGCCCGTTTTCTCTGATTTTTTAATGCATATACAAGTCTTTTTTTTTTTTTTTTGCATGAATGAGCTCACACTATATTATTTCACTTAGTATATCAAAGACATTGTTTCATAGCAGTACCTATCATTCTTATTAACTGCTATATAATACTGTAGAATTTCTTTTTAAAAGAGGACTTATGGAGATGTAAAGGCAAAGGTCTTACAGTGTCCTGGCTTTCCTATTCTCTCCTCCTTCAGAGGCCCCGCCCCCATTACCTCTGGTCCCTGCAAGTGAGCCAGTCACTCAGTGAACTACCTTGGAATGGAAGTCTTATTCAGACAGCAAGAAGGAAAAATTAACACAGTATAAGATACTGTTTAATGTTGTGTTAACTTGAATCAGTTTGGGTGCTAGAATATGTGTTAGAGACGAGATATGCCATAGATCCTTGCTGCTCAGAGTGTGGTCTCAGGGCCAGCAATTTGGTATCACTTGGGAGCTTATAAGAAGTACAGAATCTCTGCCCTACCTTAGATCTACTGAATCAAGAGTCTGCATTTTAACCAGGTTTGTGAGCAATTTATGTGCACATTAAAGCTTGAGAAGCTCCACTGTAGATGATCAGGACCTACTTTTCTCTTGATATAATATAATATAATAATATAATATAATATAATATAAAATTCCATCAGCATTTGCGAGGGAGGACTTATGTTGCTTACATCTGTCCAAGTGTAGCTGAGGCAGTATCATTTCTCTGTCCTAGGGCCATGGAGCATTTGTGTAGCTGTAAAGTATGGTGTAACACTGACAAGTAAGCTGTGGTGGCATTATGAGCACTTAAGTGGGGACTGGACTAGATGACCTGGAAGGATTCCTTTCAACTGGGTGCCTGTTGTGTGCCAGGGCCTGTTCTGGGCCCTTGGGTTACAGCAGTGAACAAGACCAGTGGTGTTAAAGACTATGGAGAAAGACAAAACAGAATAAGGGGGAGACGGGCTTTGTGGCGGTGTTTAGGGTGCGAAGTGCACTGAGAAGGTGTTACTGGAGCAGGGGGAGGGGGCCGGGTATCTGGAGGAGGTGAGGTTGAGGTAGAGGGAACAGATGAGCGGGAGTGCTTTCCACGTTGCAGGAGTAGTAAGGAGGCCAGAAAGAGGAGATGAGGGGTAGCCGTTTAGGGCCCGTACCCCAATATAAGGACTTTGGATTTTACTCTGACCAGATGCTTACTTGTGTAGTCAAACAAGTGATACAGCTTACGATGCTAAGCCAACACCAAATGCTGGCTTGGAAGAAACTGGGTCACTTAGTCATCGCTGGTGGGACTATAAAATGGACAGCTACTCTGGAAAACAAGCAGTGCCTTGTAGAACTGAACATACAGTTACTATATGACCCGGCAGTTGCACTCTTGGTTGTTTATCCCGGAGAAGTGAAAACTTCTGTTCACATAAAAACCTGTACACAAATGTTTGTAGCAACTTTATTCATAATAGCCAAAAACTAGAATCAGCTTAGATGTCCTTCAACAGGTGAATGGTTAAACTACTCAGCAATAAAAAGGAACAAACTCCTGATAATACATGCAACAACTAAGATGAATCTTGAGGAAATTATGCTAGTGAAAGCAGCCAGTCCCCAAAGGTTATATACGGGCTGATTCTACTATGTAACGTTTTTGAAATGACATAGTTCGAGGAGTGGAGAATAGATGAGTGGTTGCCTGGTTAGGGGTGGGTGGAGGTACGGAGTGGAGGGCCAAGGGAGGTGGGTGTGGTTCTCAAAGGGCAGCTCAAGGGATCCTCATGGTGATGGAAGTGCTCCATATCTTGACTGTCGTGGTGGATACACAGACTTACACATCTGATGACATTGTGTAGAACTAAATGCGCACGTCCGCACAGGTGAGTAAACGTAAAACTGGAAGTCTGAAGATCAGTGGGTTGTATCACGGTTCTGGCTGTGATTGCTTTGCAGAATGTTGGTGTTGGGGGAACTGAGTGAAGTGCACACTGGATTTCTTTCACTGATATTTTCCTACAGTTACATGTGAGTCTACAGTTACCTCATTAAAAACTGATTTTTAAGAAAGATTTTAAAAAATTTATTTAGTTATTTTTGGCTGTGCCAGATCTTAGTTGCAGCCTGTGAGATCTTTAGTTGCAGCATGCAGGCTTCATAGTTGTGGCACGCATTCGGGATCTAGTTCCCTGACCAGGGATCGAACCTGGGCCCCCTGCATTGGGAGTGTGGAGTCTTACCCACTGGACCACCTCATTAAAAATTTTAATTAACAAAAAAGGCCACCCTGGTGGACAGGGAGCAGGAAT
>NW_006784492.1:51079-56433 GCF_000442215.2 Lipotes vexillifer
TTAAAGTAATCAAAGCTGATTGAAGTAATCAAATCAGTCGGGAGGCTGTTGAAGTAATCAAAGCTGGAGGTGCTGGCAGCTTGTGCCGGGCTGGGAGCAACAGTGCTGGTGGCTAGGAATGGTCACATTCCTTCCTCTGGGGAGGAAGAGCTGCTGGGATTTGCAGACAGATTTTTTTAAAAATTGAGATTATGATTTACATATCATAAAATTCACCATTTTAAAATGTACAACTTAGTGGTTTGTAATATATTCACAAGGTTCTGCAACAATCACTACTGTCTAATTTCTGGAACATTTCATCACCCCAAAAAGAAAGCCCCTCTCCATTAGCAGTCAGTCCCCATTTTCCCTCCCCCAGTCCCTGGCAACCATTAATCTATTTCTGTCTCTGTGGATTTGCCTGTTCTGGACATTTCTTGTGAACGGAATCATACACGTGGGGCCTTTTGTGTCAGACCTTTTTCACTTAGCGTAGATTTGCAGTTTGAATTGCACCTTCTTCTATTAGTAATTGCTGCAGTACTCAGTTAAATTACTAGTAAGAAAGGCTTTCACAGCCCTTTTCTGTGATATAGACTGTGTGGTGGGGAAATCGTAGGCCTTGCTTCCCCTAATCAAACAGTACTTTTTCTTTTCAGCCGTGTCGAGCGGCTTGTGGGATCTTAGTTCCCTGACCAGGGATTGAACCTGTGCCCTTGGCAGTGAAAGTGTTGAGTCCTAACCATTGGACCGCCAGGGAATTCCCTTAAGCAGTACTTTTATTTTAAAATTATGTATGAAACATAATTCCAAAATGACTTTGGTGTTCCATTCCTTCTTTAAAAAAAAAAAAAAGATCCGAAAGAGTCCTGATCTTCTAGGAACAGTCTCACTAGTACAGTACTTGGTGAAAGTTAGAGAGCAGTTGATGCCGAGTCAGGAGACCTGGGTCTCTGCCCGGCCACCTGCTGCCCTGCTCCTGCAGGCGGGGCAGCCTCTGGAGCTCACTCAGGTTTACTCATCGTGTGGGGTGTGTAGGCACCGACTCGAAAATGTGTATGTGACAGTACCTGTGACCACAAATAGCAAGACAAGTGCAAGATAGGTGATGGTTTTCAATTCCTGGGGTAGTCCAGGTCCTCCCTTGCACACCCTCAACCTGGAGTCAAATTTTTCGTACATAATTCTAAAAATAAGAATTTTGATGAGAGGGCTTGAATTCCCATTTTCAGAATTAGTTCTTTGATAATCGTTTTAACGTGATTGTAGTATTGCCTGTGGAGTCCTTGATTTTTATGTTCCTCCTCCTTACAGATGCGTGTTTGTGTACAGATCGCTTCATTACACAGTTAGAGGGGGCTGACTGGGGTTTGTTTTCATTTTGAAGGTGGAGTTAAAATAAGCACATTTATAAAAGCAGCTGAAGGATCAGGACTGTTCTTACCTTGTTTATCCAGCTCTCACCCTGCTCATCCAGTTCCTGCCTAGAGCAAGGCGGTTCCGTTTTCACCTTAATTTCCATACTTACTCTTCTCGTAGAACAGGTCAGTTTGACAACTTAGTTCATCAGCCTAATTAAATTCCATGGGGGAATGAAATAGTTGTAGTTTTCTTAAACGTCCAAGTTGGTTTATTGGACAAAATAAGACGGGAAGGAGGTATTTGAAGCAGGGACCATGGCATGTACAAGAACTGAGTTTGAAGGTGCATGACCAAAACGACTGAGTTATTTCCAGTGGCCAGAGTTCCCCCGCAGGTTTCCTGACGGAGGAAAGTAGCCTGAGGCCAGACTATACTGGGCCTGCTTAAGCCCGGTTGGTGTTTGCACTGGGTGGGGGTGTTTGTTACTTTTGGGCTACATTGCTGCCCTGACATCTTTCAGTGGGTAGTGTTGGAAGGGTTGTTTTTTTCGTTTTCTGATATTTTTGGTTAATGCCTCTTTGTTGGGGTGTCTGAGGGTAAAGTCTGATCCTCACACTTTAAAATGTGGGTATTCTTCAGTGTGATAAAAGAGAAAATTCTACAGGATAAGTATTTTGGTAGCAGTCAGGTGGTTTGTTTTTATGCTCCTCACCCAAAATAGGTACTTAGCAATTATTGTTTAAATTTTAATAGCAAGACTAGTGACCACTGAAGACTCTGACTGTCTGTCTGAAGAATCTTATGATTTTAGGGCTATTATCTATTGAGTGTGGAGAAGATGAAAATTTAAATATACTGCGGTAGATTTTTTTCCCCCTCAAAAGTGTTTGGATTGCTGGAAAATGATTGTGGATGAGTTAGGAAGAGAAACTTAAAACATGTGCTTTCTTTGTAGCTGACCATGATAGAACGTGTGCTGCCCTCATTCTGGCAGTAAAGTCGTGAAAGTCAGGGTCATCAGACGTGCCGTGATTGACGTCTTGGTCACAGCCAGAGGGGCTGAGGGCTGCAGCTCGGACTCCACAAAGTGCTTGAAGTCAAGCCTGTGGGGTTGCCCTACAGTTTCTCTCTTTTTTAAGCTTTGCTGTTTCTACTTTTCTTTCCATCTCTTGGTTATGCAAACTCAAGTTTAAAGCAGTTATCATTTATCTTCTGAATCCTGTTTGTAAGACTGACTTAAGAACTTTTGAGTCAGTTTTAACGTGTATGTAACCTACTCTCCTACAGCAAAAGCTTACTTATCCATTCCTTTGTTGTCTGTCTGAAACACCTTCTCCAGTGTAGGTGCTGTGCTGAGTGCCAGTGAGAGAGACACGATATGGCCCTTGCTCTTAGTGAGTCTGTCATCCCTGCGGAGGAAATTGCAGGAACAGTTACTACCGAAGAGTGTGATGGAGGTGCTGGCCGACGGCCGGGCCTAGGGCAGGGTCCCGGGTGAATAAGGCAGGCTTTCCCCACAAGGAGCTCGGAGCAGGAGCTAGACGCAAACAGACAACAGAAGAATGTATTTTTATTTTGCTGGGTGAGACTGATATTTTCTCTTTGACTTTCTGCTAGTTTCATAAACTTTTGCTCAAGTTCTGGCTTGGGGGAACAGCACAGTAGGTCTTAAGGAAATCAGGCGGCAGGTCCAGAGAGCTGTATTGTTTATTGTTACCTGTATTCTTGTGGTTTATTCCACGTGTGAGGAGGGAGACAAGGTTCTTTCTGAAGCCCACATTTGTATTGATCACTTTTCTATTCTGACCATCGTTAAGTAGTGGAGTCCACTCAGTTTAGTGTTTGTCGACCTTTTTCTGATTACCATCCCCCTAGGAATCATTTAGACCTCACGGTAAGTAAGAGGCTACCCAGGGAGGGGCCACTACCTATATAGCTGGGAGACTGGGTGTATGAATTCAGTTCACTTAAGGCCTTCGGCAGATTCTCACTTTGGAAAAGCGTAGTGGATAAGTGAGTGAGTTTGCTTCCTAACGTGCTTGGAGTGGTCAGTGTTCCTTAATTTTCTTGATGGCTGTCTTAAACTAGGTAACCTCTGAGCTGCTGTAATAGAGACTTTAATGTGGTGGCTCAAAGAAGAGAGCATTTAAATTCTCATAGCGCTTTCTTCTTTAAATTGAGGTATTTTATTTATATATACACACACACACACAGACACACACATACATATATATAGTAAAATGTACCCTTTTTAATGTACAGATCAGTGAATTTTGACAGTTGCATAAAGCTGTGTAACTACTACTACAATCAAGATTTAGAACAGTGCCATAACCTCCTAAAGATTCTCCCTGCCTCTTACCTCTTTGCTGTCAACTCCCCCCTCCTCCGCCAGGCCCCTGGAAATTACTGATCACCTTAGGTTCCCCTGGTTTTGTGTCTTCCAGAACGTGGCATAAATGGAATTATCCTTACGTATCTTGAAGCTGATACATTGAGATTCATCCTTGTGTGAATCAGTGGTTTGCTGCTTTTTACTGCCAAGCAGTGTTCCGTCATTCGGCTGTGTCATTTATCCATCCACTGGGACATTTGGGTTGTTTCCATCACAGTGTTTTTGAAGTGAGTGACTCATGAGGGTGGGTGATGAGGGACCTCTGCCTCTTGTGGTCACTTGGGACTCAGGCTCCTTCCATCCTGTTGCTCTGCAGCCTTCTTGTTGTCTTTATCTGTATAATCAGAAACTGGGTGTTAGGAATGTTTGTTCCAGTCGGAGGGAACTAAAAGGGGGATGCCCAGGGCGAGCCAGCCAGGCAGAAGCTCCACCTGCTACTTCTGTTCCCATTTCATCTGTGAGAACTAAGTCACCTGTCTATCCCCGACTGCAGGGAAGCTAGGCTGTGGAGCTTCTAACCAGGAGGCGTGTGTCTGAGAAGGGAAGGCTGGCATTTTGGTGCAGTCCGCAAAATAGCTTATCAGTAAGAGTCTCTTTTAGGAAAGAGACCAGTGGGAGACACACAGTCACCAGTCCATGTGGTGATGGACTCTTACTGACCAGTCATCGGGAAGCCCCTCTCCGCATGCCTTGGGCTTGTCTTCTCATTCAGGCTCTGTCTGTCCTTCTTTTTGGACCCTGACTTTCCCCTTTGGAGACTCTTCCTTGTCCATTTTCTTCCCTGGCCACATCTGTAGTGCCTTTTGGAGGGTGTGTCTTCCGTGGATTTGCATAATTGTAAGAGCCTCTTCCTTCAGGTGTACTTGTTGGAAACTGAGGTTGCATTAGGGATTCAATAGAGGTGTTTGTTGGTTAGTTTTTAAATTTCTTTGGTACTAGAGTTCCCTCCAAATCTTAGTAGTCTTGTGGTTTAGGTGTTTCTAGTTAGTACCGTGTACTGGTGACCTGCTGACACTCAGATTCTTTTTGGATGTAGTTATCAAGCCTGATTTGTTTTCTGGCTTCCTCTTTGGACTGACCCTCTCCACCTCATTTCTGTGGTGCCTGCCTCAGAGACACCTCAAGTCATAGGTCTGGGTGGGAAGCGAGCGCCTGTTATCTGATGCTGTTGACCAGGCTGTTCATTTCCTTGTCTGGGCTGAGAAGTCTTCCTAGGAGGCTTTTGAGAAAGTCTCTGGGCAGGGGCTTGTTTCTAGCCCTTTGGGGATATAGAAGCAGTTAGCCATTGTCTGAACATTATTTTACACCTAAGAGTGTGAGGTCTGTGTGGTATGCTGACTGTAGTCAGTAAAATAAGACTTTGAGAAGTGGCAGCAGCTTGGGATGTAGAGTATTATATTGACATCCTTGTGTTTAATTGAATTGCACACTCCGTCCATCCATGTGATCTTGGATGAGCGCTATTTGCACTGCAGTTTCTCCTTTCTCTCTAAAGTAGAGAAAGCAGGTGCATTAGTAACACCCCTTGACTTTTCTATGGAGCCCTGTCCTGTAGGCAACCCTGGGTTAGGCTCATCCCCTCCTCCCTGACCTCAGAGCCACCCTGCCCCCAGCA
>NW_006784492.1:56443-62565 GCF_000442215.2 Lipotes vexillifer
CAGGAATGGGTGGTTTACTTCTAGGAGTCAAGAAGCACTATTGAATGAATGAATGCCTTGTAGAAATAGATGGAGCGGATAACACAACACATGCAAACTTCCTTTACTCTTTTTTTTTCCTTTTAGAAAGAAAGAACTCTCAGCCACCAAGAAGGACCGTGTGAATCATTGTCTGACAATATGTGAAAACATAGTGGCACAGTCTCTCAGGTAACTGCACTTTGAACTTCCTAGTGAAAATTAAAAATTTCTGTATTTTCATTCTTAATGGGCTAGAATATTCTTTGTCTCCCCAGTTGTTTTAAAACCTTTACAGGACCCCCTTCCCCATACTTCTGGCTACATATATGGAGGATGTCCATATATGTATGTTTCCGTAATCCATAAGATTATGGAGGATGTTTCCATAATCTTACTATGTATGATAATGTTTCCATAATCTTACCTAGTATCATTGTAACCATTATGATAATTGAACATGTTTATATTTTACTTATTGAGGTATTTGGAACAAGAGCCTGTCCAATTATAGTGATCTTTTTTTTTTTTTTTTAATTGGAGTATAATTGCTTTACAATGTTGTGTTAGTTTGTGCTGTACAATGAAGTGAATTAGCTATATGTATACATATATCCCCTCCCTCTCGGACCTCCCTCCCCACCCCCATCCCACCCATTTAGGTCATCACAGAGCACCGAGCTGAGCTCCCTGTGCTTTATAGCATGTTCCCATTAGCTATCTATTTTTAAAAAAATAAATTTGTTTATTTATTTATTTATTTTTGGCTGCGTTGGGTCTTCGTTGATGCTCGTGGGCTTTCTCTAGCTGTGGCAAGCGGGGGCTACTCTTGGTTGCGATGCACGGGCTTCTCATTGAGGTGGCTTCTCTTGTCGCAGAGCACGGGCTCTAGGGTGCGTGGGCTTCAGTAGTTGTGGCACGCGGGCTCAGTAGTTGTGGTGCACGGGCTTAGTTGCTCCGTGGCATGTGGGATCTCTGGACCAGCAATCGAACCCGTGTCCCCTGCATTGGCAGGTGGATTCTTAACCACTGCCCCACCAGGGAAACCCCACCACTAGCTATCTATTTTACACATGGTACCCTATGTTCATTGTAGCACTATCTACGATAGCCAGGGCGTGGAAACAGCCTAGATGTCCATTGACAGACGAATGGATAAAGAAGATGTGGTGTATATATATACGATGGAATATTACTCAGCCATAAAAAGGAAGGAAATTGGGTCATTTGTAGAGATGTGGATGGACCTAGAGTCTGTCATACAGAGTGAAGTAAGTCAGAAAGAGAAAAACAAATATCGTATATTAATGCATATATGTGGAATCTAGAAAAATGGCACAGATGAACCTACTTGCAGGGCAGGAATAGAGATGTAGATGTAGACAACGGACGTGTGGACACGGGTGGGGGTGGGATGAATTGGGAGATTAGGTTTGACATAAGTGCACTCTCGTGGTCTTTTGTTTGCTTTTCTTCAGCACTTTGCCCCCGTCGGACACTGTGGGAGTGCACATGCTCCCCCCATGGCTGCTGCCTGCTCGTTAAGGCTCTGGGACCAGTGGGATCACGGGCATTGACTGGAGGTCCGCTTCCCTGGCTCGATTGTTCCTCTGCTGAACTAGCAGCACCTTCTGTGTAGCTTCGTTGCTAATTCTCCTCATCCTCTTTACTTTGGACTGTCAGTTTTTCTGACGATTGTTCATAGTAGCTGTGGATGGTAAATATTTTAAGCCTGTTTCTAATGGCTGAGTAGGAAACAGATTTACTTATGATTTCAGAATTCTGTTACCCACATGGGCACGTGCGAAGTGCTTCTGTCTTGGCTTTTCTTTCCTTTGCAATAAATCATTCATGTTGTTCTCCTGTTGGAAAGAGCTCTTTATAATCTGTTAGAAAAAGCTCTGAGAAGAAGAATCTTGATTTTAGTACTGACAGAAATTTGGTGATTCATTTAATTTTAGTGGCACCTTGCTTTTGTATTTCATACTTTCAAAGCAGTTTCACAATAGGGTATTTCATTTTAGTTGAACTCATTCAGTTTGTGAAGGACAGTGGATGATTTCTGTTTCTATCTAATTTGTAGAAATATTGTGGGAAGAAACGAAGTGACAAATGAGAATATGTGCTGAAAATAAAAATATAAAAATTCTAAGTTAGCATGCTATTGTTAGCATAGCTTAGAAAACAATACTAAGATAAAAGTAGGGGGGAAAAAAGCTTGAATTCTATTTCCACTCCTTATAAGCCAGGTGGTTTTAGATAAGTTTAACTTCTTGGAGCCACTGTTGCCTCATCTATGAAATGTAAACCCAATTTATAAGGGTTCTTGTGGGATGAAGCGACACCCGTGAAACACTGTTGAGAGCTACATAGATGTGTTCTTTAGCTACTGAGAGCCAGAAATACATCCCGTCGTGATGCACATTGTCCTACAAACTGTCATTACTTTGGTATGAAATGACGGTAAATGCCCGACAGGCCCCTGGTGCCTGCTGCTGCTGTAGCACTGCTGTGCTCACCTGACCCCCAGCATCCGGGTCTCAGGGTTACACCTCACTTTGAAAGCTTATGGACGCAGGAAATAGACCTCTTCCAGTCTTAGTGTTTCATGCATTATACTTAGTTTGTTTCTTGACAATTCCCAGTGGAATTGATGGGATGTTGGCTTAGATTCACACATTGGTAGTAAAGTATGTTGAGATGTGTTAAGGCTGATTTGTGGTTCAGTTTGCCGTCTTAAGTCACAGTAGTGGCTGCTGATAGTTTTCACTTTCCTGTGTCTTTATGTTTCTATGGAGTAAATGCTGGTAGTCATTGTACTGCGTGTTCTACGCAGCAGCATGTGAATAGGATGCTTTTTGGATCCAGAGAGGTTGTTTCTGGTCCCGTCAGATCAAAGAACAAGTTTGTTTTAAGATACTCTCCATACTTGTTAGGAATTTTGGAGTGTAGAGCTGAAGTGGATATTTTATATGCATGTAATGATTTATGAAATCTTCTCGATGGCTGGTATTTCCTGTTATCTCTCCTGAGTGTAAGTAACCTCTGGTACGTTCTTACAGCTTCTGTGATACACTGACCTTCTCTCCAGTGGGGTTATTCCGTGGCAGCTTCTGAAGTCTTCAGTGTGTATTGTGACTCTCAGTCTACCTAAGCTCTCCAGTTGGTGGTCTGTCCTACTGGTTCCTAAATGCACAGGGACATCAAAATCGTGCGGAGGAGATTTGTCAAACGTACAGTAACGAAGATGCCTCACTGCCCTTTCCCCAGCACACTTCTATCTTCTGTTCAGGCGGAGTGTGGGGATTTGTTTTTTACTAGTATCCTCTTGGGAATGTTAGGAACCCTCATCTAAGCAAGTGTACCTTGATAAAGTGGTTGGATAAAAATAAGTATACAGGAATCTATAGATTTCCCCAGTATTAGCATAAATCAGTTAGAAACTGTAATGGTTCAAGATCCAATTCATAGTAGCACCGACATACTAAATTTCAAGGAATTGACAAGAGACGTGCAGAGGCTCCGTCAGCGTCAGGACGGCTGCTGACGCTCCTGAGGCGCAGATTACTCCTTCCCTCTCCACACGGGGAGATTTTTCTTTATCATAAAGTGAAACTTTCTCTAAGTCTATCTGTAAACTTAAAATCATCTTGATCAAAATTCTAGTAGAGGTGTTTTTGAACCTGTTCATCTGCAAGAATAAATACATCACTGTTGCAGAGAAAATCTGACACCATCAGTAATATGGTGATACCTGGTGTACATGAAATTAAAGTAGCTGTTAGACATTAAAGAAGGTATAGAATAGAAAGTGGGAAAGTGTATGTGTGTATCTGTGTGTATGAGTTTATGATAAATATAGCATCTTGTATTAGTATGGAAATCATGAACCACTTGACTATTTAGGGGTTATTATGTTCCTTCTTCATACTGCAAACAAACATAAATACCAGATTAATTACCTAAGTACAAAAAAGTGAAATCATTACTGTAAAAAGAACGTTGAATCTCAGGCTGTGGGATGCTAGCAGTATAAAGGAAAAAATTGTTTTATCTGGAGTATAGTTCAGTATGTCAAAATCCACTTTAGGGCTTCCCTGGTGGTGCAGTGGTTCAGAGTCCGCCTGCTGATGCAGGGGACACGGGGTCGTACCCCAGTTCGGGAGGATCCCACATGCCGCGGAGTGGCTGGGCCCGTGAGCATATGGCTAACACTTACTTTGTGCTTCCTGTGGAGGCAATGCTCACACTCACTGGTGGTCAGTGGGATGAGACTAAAACACGAATAAGAACATTTTCACCTGTCAGAGTGACAAACACTAAAAAATATTCAGGAGTTTTTCAGAGGTGATACAGCTTTTTTAAAAGGCAACTTGGCAAACACTATCTGTTTGACTTAACTGTTTCATCTCAGGAGTTCATCCTGAGGGAAGTGTACAGTGATGTGCAGTGCTATTCATCCCATTAGAAAATTAAAAATAATCTTAATGACTTACCCACAGAATTGAAAAATTAAGATACATTTATAGAAAGGAATATTAGCTAACTTTATAAAAGGTGATTTATAGATATTTATATTTGTGACCAGAAAAGATATTAGTAATATGTTAAAAATTAAATTTAAAAAATCATGAAAGATTTTTGCTTCTGGCTAAGCGACAAGGACAGGATCTACCTTCCTGCCTAAAGCAATTGATAACGGATAAAATATATGTAACAATGGTTTTCAGGGCACCGGGCATCAGGCAGTTCTGGAAAAATGGAAAACTACTGCGATGAGCCTTATGACTTCCCCAGGTTACTGCCTGGAGGGAGTTTCCCAGCCAGGATGTGAGGAGGGGAAACCCGGGCAGAGCCCAGTGGCTGCTGAGATGGGGAGACAGAGCTGATGGCCTCAGGAGGCAGGGTGGCTGGGGCCCACTGGGGAGAATACCAGAGATGGGGGAGCTGCACGGTGCGATGGGGGAGACCTGCAGGGGTCCCTCAGTGCCCTGGGGCTGGGGGTGGAACCACCTGAGGGGATTGGAGGGAACAGGTGCTAAACTCAGACAGGTGCAGGAAGAGCTCCTGTTCCCCCCAGCCAGAATGGAAAACCCCATCCTTCCTGGGGCGTTGGGTGGGCTACTCAGAAGGGTTTGCCTTCGCAACAGGGCTCACTTAGCCCTAGGCTAAGATGTCATTCCAATCCTGCCTAGTAATACTAGCTTAAAAACAAAACCCAAGGTGATCATATACTCTTTCAAAGTAACTTAATTGCATTCCAGAGCAAAGTTCAAGAATATTTATTGGAATTCAAAAGTATATAACACCCAACAAGATAAAAGTTACAAGGTCTGGCATCTGGTCAAAAATGATCAGGAATGCAAAGAAGCAGGAAAACATGATTGACAGTGGAAAAAAACAATTGAAGCTGACCCAGAAATTGCACAGATGGTAAAATTTGCACACAGAAACATTAAAGCAGTAACTATAACTGTTCTTCTAGTTCAAGAAGCTAGAGAAAAGATTGAATATGTTAAGTAGAGATAAGACATGAAAAAGGCCTAAAATGAACCAAGGTAAGAGTGACAGTGGATTTCTCACTGGAAAAAAAAAGTGCCAGAAGTCCGTGCAACATCATCTGTGAGGCACTGAAACGGAAAAAACCCTAGAATTCTATACCCTGTAGAAACTTCTTTCTCAAAGGCAAAGGTGAAAGAAAGACTTTTTCAGACTTGCAAAAGCTGAAGTCATCTATGTCCAGCAGGCAACTACTATAAGAAATACTAAAGAAAGTGTTTCAGGTAGAAGGAAGATGGTACCGGATAGAAGTCTGGATCTACATAAAGGATTGGAGAGCAATGGAAATGGTAACTATAGTGGGTAAATATAAGACTTTCCCTCTTACTTTTAATCTTTCAAAAATATACTTGATTGTTTACAGCAAAAATAATAACGATGTATTTTGGGGTTTACACGTAGGAGTGAAATGTATGACAGCCATAGCACAAAGAGTGCAAGGGCAGAAATGGAAATGCAGTTGACCTTTGAACTACGTGGTTTTGAACTGCATGGGTCCACTTATATGCAGATTTTTTCCAAAAAATGCTGCCGTACTACACGAC
>NW_006784492.1:62575-98338 GCF_000442215.2 Lipotes vexillifer
CGCGCGGTTGGTTGAATCTGTGGTTTCCAACCTGCAGATAATTTATACTCGGGTTTTTGACTTTGTGGAGGGTCGGCGCCTCTAGCCCCTCCAAACTATCGATATAGGTTGTATCAATATTAAAAGGATAGTAAAGGAATATTATGAACTTCAGTAACTTAGATGAAATGGACAGTTTCTTGAAAGACGAACTTCTAAAGCTCTCTCAAAGAGAAATAGATAACCTGGTTAGCCCTGTATCTATTTTATTAAAATCTAAAAATCAGTATTTGATTTAGTTATTGGAGACCTTTTAAGCATGGTTAGAAATGGCATATAAACCTACTTTTTTCTTTTTTTCTTTTTTAAAAATTGAGATATAATTGGCATATGACACTGAGTTTGAGGTGCACGTGTTGGTTTGATACATTTGTATAATGCACTGTGACGGCCGTAGTGTTAGCTAACACCTTTATCATGCCACATCATTATCATTTCTTTTTTTGTGTTGAGAACAGTTAAGATCTAGTCTCTTAGTAACTTTGAAGTTTAAAATACCATTTTGTTGACTATAATCACTAAGCTGTGCGTTAGATCTCCAGGTTTTATTTAAGTAAACCTACTTTTTCAACTGTGAATTTTATGGAGTCTCTATACGAATAAAATACTTCTGATGAAAATTTTGTGTTTGAATTGGGATGTGCTGTAAAAAAGATTGTTATATATCCCAGTAATTTTTTCGTATTGATTACATGTTAAAATAATGTTTTGGATATATTGGGTTAAATGAAATATATTATTAAAATTAATTTTACCTGTTTCTCTTTATTTTTGTGTCTATTAGGAAGTATGAAATTGCACTTGTAGCTCACATTCTATTTCCGTAGCACCACTTTGAGCAGCGCCTGGATGCTGTGCCAGCATCCCAGGGACCTTTCCTCTTTATTCACAGGAGTATTCCACAGAGATGAGGTCTGAAATATTGCTGAGGGGCACATTTTTTTTCTTGCTCGTACTTGTTTGTTGATCACTGCTAATGTGGTTCTTTGCTTTCTCTTAGGCTTCTGGCTCTTCTGACTCTTGGTAGGAATTGTGAGGTAGAGAGAGAGTGGGGAGGAGGCCCTTTATTTTCAGAGGACTCTAGACTGAGATGTTTCAAGAATAGCAGCTTTGTCCAGGGGCTGTATTACTGCCGGGCCATCCCTCACTGTGCTGTGAAGTCAGTTACATGCACATGGCCATGGGTCTCTCTCTCTCTTGGCTGTGTTTAGCCAATTGGATCACAACTGCCTGACAGGCTCTCTCAGTTAAACTTTTTTTTTTTTGTGGTACGCGGGCCTCTCACTGTTGTGGCCTCTCCCGTTGCGGAGCACAGGCTCTGGACGTGCAGGTTCAGCGGCCGTGGCTGGCGGGCCCAGCCGCTCCGCGGCATGTGGGATCTTCCCGGACCGGGGCACGAACCCGTGTCCCCTGCATCGGCAGGCGGACTCTCAACCACTGCGCCACCAGGGAAGCCCTCAGTTAAACTTTTAAAAGTCATTTACAAGCATCGCCTAGATTCCAGTTCTTGGGACTGATGGAGCAACAAAAACACAGCCTGGCCATGATCATGTTGAGTTTGGAACATATTGAAAGCAAGATGAAAAAGGAGTAAAGGAGTGATATTGGTATATTGATTTTCTAGGTTCTGAGAATATTGTAAGAGTAGGAGTAACTTGTCGGCAGAGGGCAGATGCTATCTGAGATTTAAGTATCTGAAGCCGTGTCTTTTTCTTTTTTTGAATTGAGTTAAAGTACATACAAAGGCAGTGTCTTTTTAAGGTTTTTTGACTAAAACTCAAACAAAATAAGATTGTCTTGCAAGTACACTTCTATTTTTAAGAAATTCTTAAATTTTAGAATAGTTTTAGATTTACAGAACAATTACAAAGATAGTATAGAGTGTTCCCATAAACTCCACATGCAGTTACCCAAATTATTAGCATCTTACATTACTGTGGTGCAATTTTCACAATGAACGACTCAATATTGGTATACTGTTAGCCTTAATTTTTATGTAATGTCCTTTTTCTGTTCCAGAATCCCACATAGGATACCAGAAACGTTTCGTCGTCATGTCTTCTGAGGTTCCTTTTGGCCGTGACAGTCTCTCTTCTTTTTTTACTTAGAAATTCTCCAGAATTTCAGAAACTTCTGGGCATCGCTATGGAACTTTTTCTGCTGTGCAGTGATGACGCAGAGTCAGATGTCAGGATGGTGGCTGACGAGTGCCTCAACAAAGTCATAAAAGTAAGAGCCCTGTGGACCGTGTTCTACGAGCTGTGACCGTTGTAGCTAAGAGAAGAAACCATGACTTAGGGTTCTTTTGTTTTGAGTAGCAAAGCCCCTTAGGACGTCTGCACTGTTTCCATTTATGGTGTGTGGTTTGGAGGCTCTCTGCTGTGTGCCAGCGTGCCGGCTGCACCTGCCCCATCAGCAGCGTGCCGGCTGCACCTGCCCCATCAGAGGGAGTGGGTTTGCCCTCGTACCTGCGCAGGGCATAGGTCAGGGGTGGGCGCTGATGGTGGCCACTGGGTGCTCTTGGGGAAAACATCACTTTGTTGAGAAACCATGAGGCCTTGAAAGGCAGGGGGATGGGGAGTGGGATCCGCTTTTGGTGTCTTTGTCTCCTAAGACCTGGGTCAGGCAGTACTGTTTGCAGGTAAAGACGTGCCTTCTCTGGTAGCTGTGCTGGAGTTAGTGTGACATGACTGGAGAGTTAGGAGTTCCCAGAAAAAGTTGATGAAGCCAGAAAGCCAGAGCTACCTGGGTGGTAGGTGAGGTAAGGAGAGGGCGGGGGACACCTGTCCTCTTCGCTTACTGCTTCCCGGTGCAGCGTTAGTACCCAAGACCACTGTAGCTTTAATCCACTTTTCCCTTTTTTTGTTTTCTGCTGCCATTGAAGATAAAGTCTTTCTTCCATAATTCTTACAGTGTTGGAAAACAATCCTTGTGTTTCTCATTCTGCCATTCTCCTAGTTTGTATCCTCAACCACCCTGGGCACCTTCTTCCAGGTCACCTTTGAGTGTGTGAACGAGCCTTTTGAATTTTGTGTCTAAGCTCATATATTGTTCCCACCATAGGCTAACCAGTGCCGAGGAAGGTTCGCTGACACAGTTCTTGATGCTTTCTCCAAAAACGATTTCTTGGTAATGGTTAAGGAGAAAATGTATCTTGTTCCTTTCTCTGCAAGGAATCCCTGCTTATTGGATCTTTCCAGTTTTTCCTGATTTTTCCCTTACTGTTTTGAGTTCCACCCCTGAAATTTAGATAAGGCCACATCTTTTTATTTTCCTTGAAGGCTCTCTTCCTAGTAATACTTACTTGGCCAGATGAACCAAGAACTCCACCCTAACATAGGTTAGTTGAATATTTCCCTCCTTATTAGGATCTTGAAAACCAAAACTGTTCTTTGGAGTCTCCCCAAGGGCTTTCTCTGGAGAGTGGTCACACTTTACATTGGCCAAGAAATTGTCCTTCACTTTTCTGTCGTGGGTCCAGCTTCCTCGGGAAGACGGTCACCCTTTACTCCTGTGTTAAGGAGGTGGGGCACAAGGAGGTTCTGAAGTGAAGGAGGCCTGCGCTTGAACCTGGCCTCTGCTGCCCACTCGCTGAGCAGCTTCGGGAGATGTACCTCATTCTGCGAGCCTCGGTCTCATTAACCATAGAGGGAATCGGACACGGTTTTGTGGTGTGCGTGAGTGTGAGGATCGAGTGCAGTGACGTGCGTGACGGGTTAGCGTCATCCTGCCCCTGGCTGGGCCTCGGAGTGGCAAGGGGTACTCTTACAGTGAGATTCCTGCTTCCTTAACCAGAGAAGCCAAGGGGCACGCCAGAGCCCCGCTGCTCCCCGCTTTCTGGCATGTGGATCTGTGGGCCACGCTCTCTGTGCTCGGGCGCCAGCTTCCCTGCAGGCACAGGGTTCTGGCTTCTCCATTGGGAGTTGCCTGGTGGTCTCCCTCCACCTGCATTTCACGTCTCCACGCACCTCCCCCTCCCCCCGCCCCCGCAGTGCTGTAGTGGCCACGACCATTTGACCTTGTTCTCTGCCCGGCAGTGTGTGGGTACCACTCAGGTGTGATGGGTCCACAGCACGTTTGGAGGTGGACTTTTTCACTTATACTTGCTTTTCTCTAGGCCTCAACATCCTTGCTGCTTTTTTTTATTCCCACTGGCAGGACCAGACTAGGCTTTTCCTGATATTTCCGTTCTTGAACTCTGATCCTTAGAATCAGGAAGCCTAAAGAAGTCACCACAGGTTGCCTTGTCATGACAAGAACAGGTGAGGAGGGGAGAGAGGACAGCTTGACCCCAAACAGACAAAGAAGGTGGTCATTTTACATGGAGGCACATGCTGCAGAGGGAGACCTGCTTCTGTAACTGCCGTCCAACTAGCCTGGTGTGTGTGTTTGGGGGCTTGGGCCATGGCCTGGTCAGAGCCCTGGGTGCTGGCTTCTCTTCCTGGCCACCTCCCTACTGCCTTCCTATTTCCTCCGCCTTGTTTCTGGCCTCCCAGTGCAGAGGTTCCAACTTCTCACGTTGCGCCCCTGAGCGTAAGACGAGGCCAGTCTCTCAGAACCTCTTCTTTCTGCTTAAAGTCGGACATCCCGGGCTTTGGCTGTGCTCTGATGTCTGCTTCCTCAGATGCGCTGGTCTTCAAGGCCAGCAGGCTGGGGGTGGGGTCAGGGTCTGGCTGACGTGCTCTCACGGTGGCAGAGGAAGGACAGGCTCGGGAGAACTTGGATGGCCCTAGGCCCGGGTGTCAGGGGTGGACAGGAACACATGGATGGTCGCTTAGGAGTCAGGTCCTGGACTTGCGCCTTCTGTTTTTCAGAGTATCATTATATGCTTAGGATGAGGACCCAAGAAAATGGGGCATGCTCTGCTTTTCACTTGTGTAGCAAATGCACTGGGGATGTGCTTCAGCTGACAGCATGCTTCTGCCTTCAGATAATTTACAGTCTTGGGGAGGGGGAAGCATGTTTGTACAGGAATGGCTTAATGCGTGGTGTAAGTTCCGAGACATGCTGGCAACTCGTCGTGGCGGTCAGGAAGTGGAGGTGATTTCTGTCTGGCGAGTCAGAGAAGGCTTCCTGGAGGTGGTGGCTGTTAGGTGAGTGAGGAGATCAGGACCTTCTGAACCCCTGCAGACCCACCTGGGAGGGTGAACGTGTGTGCTGGCAGAGAAGGGGAGGCGTTGAGGATGCATTCAAGGGCTTTGTACTTCATTTGGTAGAGGATGAAGAAAAGGAAGAGCTCGTGAAGATCTTTAACCTGGTCAGAGGAGCGCTTTATTTAGGAAGAGTAGCCTGGGGATGCCGTGTAGCCTACCTTGGAGTGGAGAAAGACTGTGCACCCAGAATCCCTGCGGGAGGCTGAGTAACCCGGGGAGGAGAGATGGGGGCCTTGAACCAGGGCGGCCTGTGAGGCACAGGGGGCCGTCACGGGCTGGACTTGGCTGCTGTGTGTGTTCGCCTCAGTGTGAAGGTGGGGTCAGGAGCCGGGAGGGGTCAGATGGCACCTTCCCATCACCCATGACTGTGAGGGCCCATTCAGTGCTGTTCCAGGGGCTTGAGGTGTACGTTCCTCCTGTAATAAAATAGGTTTGATATCGGTTTATAAAACATTTATAAAGTAAAACAAAACTTTGATATGCCTTCTGGTTTTATTGGCAAAGTAGTGCTTTAATATGTTTGTGCATTTTGGTGTGCTCATTTAAGGAATTTCAGTACACACTGAAACAGCAGAATTAGGATTTTAAAATTTCTGAGACATCATTTGGAACCTCCCAGAAAGTGACCCTGGTTTGATTCTCAAGCTTGCTGAACCTCCGTGAGTTTTACTAAGACCAGCTTGGTTTATAGACATCACATGCTGTACGTCTTAGGAAAGGAGGAGGGCTTTTCTATGGAGGCTTTGTTACGTCTTTCTGCTCTTCTTGTGGACGAGACATTGGCAGTACTGTTTTGGAAGAGAGGGTTCCCACGGCTGAGAGCAGGGCACAGAAGTCTCTCCCTTCTGTCTTGAGAAGCCGCCTTCCACGTGGACTTTGTGTCACTGGCGGTGGTTGCCATCAACCATTCTTACTGGGTTGAAATTGGCTGTGTGGCCATTTTTTGGTTTGGCCCATAAGTGAGCAGAAGGGTCAAGAAATGGCTCTGAGGAGCCTGTGGTTCCAGCAGGTTCAGAGCGTTGCTGCTCCCTGGGGAGCACCCGTGCATCACTGGTGGACCAGACCTTTGGAAAGGACTTGGGCTTCTGCGTGGAGAGGAGTATTCCCACGCCAGAGCTAGGGGCTCTGATCTGGGATGTCCACCCACCGCCCTGCTGGCCCTGCAGACTCCAGGGCATTGCTAATGTTGGATCGTCCAACAGAATGTGCTTTAATTGAATGCAAGAGCTTTAGAATGAGTTTGAACTAGCTACCGTTTAATTTTGATTGTGTAGTATTTGATTGTAATGAAAGTTAAATTTTTTCCTTCCATTTTTAAAATTAAAGTGAATGACCTGTATCTAGTCTGTTTGGTAACTTCCTGCATACATATGCTTCTTTCTTAAAGAATAGGTTCTTAGTTTAGTTGCTATTATATTCTACTTTGCCCCAAAATTGAAATTTTAGCTGCCTTTTAGCTTTCTTTAGAATTGCTAGTAGAATGTGTCTTCTGTGAACAAATCTCTTGTATTTTGTTGTAGGCTTTGATGGATTCTAATCTTCCGAGGTTACAGTTAGAACTCTATAAGGAAATTAAAAAGGTAGGCGTTTGTTTTCCATCGTTGAAAAAGTGCTACTGACTCACTGTATCGAGCAGTGTATGTGAAATTTTGTCTTTGATAAGGAAATAAATGCCGTTTGGTAAAGTAGACTTTATTGTTTTACTTTTCTTCAAAAGGTTGCTCTTCATTATTTATTAGATGGGATGGGAACTAAAATGGTAGTTTAAAAAAATAATCTTTATAATTGCATCCCATTAGACCTTAACATTTCAAAAGTAGTCACACATTTAAATGGCCTTTTCTCTGAAAATAGAAATGAGCAATGAAAGAAATGCTTTTGTTTATTTGAAGTCCTCTTGTGACTCGTGTCTGCGACTCTTAAATGTAACACGCTGCTTCTTAAATCCCTCAGAACGGCGCTCCTCGGAGCCTGCGCGCTGCCCTGTGGAGGTTTGCCGAGCTGGCTCACCTCGTTCGGCCTCAGAAATGCAGGTAAAGTGGGCACTCTGGGTTATTACTATTATTATTATTTTGGGTGGGGGGCCAGCTGCGGTGGATTCTTGCCACCTTGGCTCAAATGTCATTTCTCTAAGGGTCTTCCCTGCCCACTCTGTCTGAAGCTGCCCACCTCTGCCTCTCCAGCTGCAGTACAGGTTGTCCTCATCCTTTTCCTCCGTAAAACTTACAGCTCTCAGGAATACTGTCGCACACTTCATCAGCGTGCTTGTTCGTTTTCTATCCCACCCTCCCCCGAGAGCTGTAGGAGATGTACGTCTCAGGACAGTGGGGGCATCCCTGTCTGGTCCCTGCTGCAGCCCAACACTGATAACGGCGTCTGCACGTGGTACTTGCCGAAAAGATACTTGCCAGGTGGTTGAAGGTTGAGTAGTACCTCATTGTTGCTTACTCTAGGGATTATAGGAAACTATGCCTTTGTCTGTTACGTGGATTAAAAATATGAGTGTTAAACCGTGAATAAAGTTTTGACTGATTGAACCAGTTGTATCTTAATGGATTGAAAAACAAAAGAAGGGCCACAGTTTTCAACTCCTTCCTTCTCTCCTTCACTGGCAAGACGTGCTGACATCCATGGAGCCCTTGGCTCTGCCCGAGGAACTGGTGGAGTGGCAGAAACCCTCTCTTTTAATATGAAACAGTGATTTATTCCACTGAGCCTGACTGTAATGAGTCCTACATGATTGCAGACATACAGTCACTAGGGAAATTTCTCTTTATATAACCTTTTTCTTTTACTATCCTTGTTTTGAAAACTTTGTTATATTTCTGAAGCAACACATCCCCAGTTCTCCACATAGAAGCCAAAGTGACCTCAAAAAACTATGATTGGGTCATGTCATTCCTTTACTTAAACTCTTTACTCATTTCCCAGAGCTGTTCAGATAAATCCAGACTCCTTACCAAGGCCCAGGGAGATCTGGCCCCCAGTGGCCCCCGTCACCTCAGACGCTCTGTTGACTCATTGGCCTGACTTCTTTGAAAAGTTGGGCATGTCTTCCTTCTGATGTCTGGTTTGTTTTCCCTTGGGTCATCTCCTTAGAAGGGCCCGCCTCCCTCCCTGTACAGTCCCAGGGGTACACCTGCTTGCTGCCCGTCTCTGCCACTAGAGGACGCCGCCGTCGCCACCAAGTGCTTGTCCTGTGGCTTCGGCTTATCTGCCCTGTGACTGCTACTCTCCAGTCCTGCGTGGTCTGCTGCTTCTCTGTAGAGGGCCAGGCTTCTCTCTAAGGCCTTACTAAGTTTCAATGCTTAGAAAAAATTTTGTAATGCTCCCTTTTCAAGAAAGCTTTATTCTTATTTCTTAATTTATTTTTTAAATGGTGTTTTCTTATATTATCTGTTATTTTCTAATTTTAAATCTGATTATTTTAATAACTATTATAATTTACTGCAAAGAATTTTTAAAACAAGCTTTTGAGAGTCGTGTGTGTGACTAGAGGAGAAACGAAGGATGAGAGCCTCCCAGCATTTGGGCTTCATCTGCCTTTAGTCTTCTAGCAGAGGTTTGTTTACCTTCCAGGAAGGACTCTTTTGCATGTAAAAACTGGTTTTTCCCTAACAGACGCTGAACTAATCGCTTGTGTTTCTCATTAAGGTAGGCCCTGGAAGAGTAATTAGTGTCCCTCTCACATGTGCAGGCCTTACTTGGTAAACCTTTTGCCTTGCCTGACGCGCACAAGCAAGAGACCCGAGGAGTCTGTCCAGGAGACCTTGGCTGCAGCTGTCCCTAAGATTATGGCTTCTTTTGGCAATTTTGCAAACGACAATGAAATTAAGGTATGATTGCTGCCTCAAGTCACAAGCGTGGAAGTTGGGCTTCTGCACAGGCAGGCATTTGAGAGTACTTCTCGAGTTAGGCTGCGCTTCATAATTTAGATTAAAACCTTTTGAGCTCTTTGGAGGCACACTGAGAGTTTCTTTCCACTTCTGCTTTCTTCACTGTGGGGTGAAAAGAGGAATAGGGAGATGGTTTATAGATGGAAAATCAAAAGGCATTTTGCCAAAACAGACTGTTTTGGGGGTATAAGATTGACTGCTTAGCCTGGCTGAAGAAAGGCTACTGTCCCTGGACTGCAGGCAGGAGAAAGCTCACCGATGATGCCTTGTGCATACGAGTGCCCTGCGGCCGTTGGGAACCACTTAACTTCCTGTTTTTTTTTTGCCCCAGCCAGCAACCTTCAAACTCTCTTTAGTGTTTTGTCTGTAATGTCCAGAAATCATGACCCTGTCACATGGTCTGAGGATTACAGATTCTTTTTTTTTTTTCGGTACACGGGCCTCTCACTGTCGTGGCCTCTCCCGTTGCGGAGCACAGGCTCCGGATGCGCAGGCTCAGCGGCCATGGCTCACAGGCCCAGCTGCTCCGCGGCATGTGGGATCCTCCCAGACCGGGGCACGAACCTGTGTCTCCTGCATCAGCAGGCGGACTCTCAACCACTGCGCCACCAGGGAAGCCCCGATTACAGATTCTTGACTTCCTCCTTTTAGTGGGTCAGTCCCGTGTGAGTGTTTTCCTTGGTATTTCCCTCCACATTTCTAAGTAACTTGCTTATACTGCTGGTTTTGGATTTTTTTATTTTTTACAATGGAAAAGATGAATTCAACTCTAACCCTTCTTCCCTCTTTTTACTACAGTTATATCAGTATTCAGTGTGTACATTATTATACCTAAGTAAATAGTCACAGCTAGTTATGTTCTGTGCCGTGGTTATGTTTCTGTGTATAACTTTTTGGTATTTCTGGAGTCAGTAATTGCCTCTTTTTCATTTGCTTATTATTCTTTGGCAATTTCCGTCTTCTCACAACCTCCCACCAGCGCTGTGTGTCTCAGTTCAGTTGTGCACATGATGAGTAGTTTCCTGGACCCGTTTCCTCCACTGGGGTCGTCCTGGGCTCTGCAGCTGCTGCTCCAGCCTGGTCAGGGCGCCCCTTAGGTCTGTCGCACAGTCATGTCTTGGCTCCCCTGTCCGATGCCTGATTCCTGGCTGCCATGTTTTTGTCTCTCTAGGCTTACTCCTGGAGAGGGGGCTTCCTGATAAAGGATGACTGGCAAGTAAATCGTTTGAGATTCTGCATTAGTGAAAATGCCTTGATTTCTCCCTCACGCTTGGCTGGGCGTAGAGTTCTGGGGTGGAAATCGTCTTCCCTTAGGAATGTACAGGCTTTGCCCCTTTGTCTCATAGTCTCCAGCGGGGCATCCGAGAAGTTGAATGACCTGATCTCTTAGCCTCTGAATGTGTCCTTCTCTAGAAGGTTTTTACTCTTGTGTAGGGGGGGAGTGCTGGGTGCTTGATAGACCTTTTAATTTGGAACGTTCTAGCCTTCAGTTCTGGGAGATGTCCTTATATTTCTCTGACAGTTTCCCCCCTTTATTTTCTCTGTGCTGTCTTTCTGAAATTTGTTAGTTAGCTGTTGGTCCTCTTGGACTGATGCACATTTGTATTATCTTTTGTTTCTATTTTCCATTTCTCTTTTCTGTACTTTTCTAGGAGATGTCCACCTCAAACTCTTCTCTGGAATTTTTGTTCCTGCTGTGTTATTAATTTCTGAGAGCTTTCTCGTGTTCAGAATGTTCATGTTTTCTGGCACCCTCTTCTTGTTTCATGAATACACTCTCTTATCTTTCTGAGGATACTATTATAGTTTCTTGACAGCTTCCTTTGACCTCCACGTTGTCTGTTTCTTCTTACTTCCTCTGTTCTGTTTCCTGTATTTCTCTTTTATGTCAGCAGTTGTTTGCATAGATTTGAGTGAGCCCCTAAAAAGCTTATTGGAAGCAAGTGTGTGGCAAGCTTTGTCCCCTGGTGGACTTCCTCAGGTAATGGGTAGTGAACCAGCTTTTCCAATGCGGGTCTTTAAATGTCAGTGTCAGTAAGTCTTTTCCTCTTGGGCCAGTCAATATCTCTAAAGAAAAATCCCTCATTCTCCTGCTTGGAGGCATCAGCCCAGCTGCATTTGTCCTGGGACCCTTGGATGGAAGGGTGCTAACAGTCTCACTGGTCAGAATGCAGGCTTCTTCTTCTTCTTTTTTTTTTTTTTAATTTTATTTATTTATTTATTTATTTATGGCTGTGTTGGGTCTTCGTTTCTGTGCGAGGGCTTTCTCTAGTTGCGGCAAGTGGGGGCCACTCTTCATCGCGGTGCGCGGGCCTCTCACTATCGCGGTCTCTCTTGTTGCGGAGCACAGGCTCCAGACGCGCAGGCTCAGTAATTGTGGCTCACGGACCCAGTTGCTCCGTGGCATGTGGGATCTTCCCAGACCAGGGCTCAAACCCGTGTCCCCTGCATCGGCAGGCAGACTCTCAACCACTGCGCCACCAGGGAAGCCCCAGACTTCTCCTTAATTTCTGTTTTCTGTCTGTGCCTCGTGTCTGTCCTCAGCTGTGGCAGCATCTCTGGGGATTCCCTGTCTCTGTGGGAGATGGGGAAGTGAAGACCACATCCTGGGCTGCCTGGGTGGGAGAGGGGCTTGGCAGTTTCCCCAAGGAGCTGTTAGATGAGCTCCTGTTTGGTCCCCACATCCGCGCCACTTTCAGATGTCTCTGGGACTCTTAAGCCTGAGCTTTTCTTGGATTTCTGTGGCCTGAGTGAGCTTTGCCTTTGGCTGGTGGCTTTCAGCCCTTCTCCCCGGCTCCCAAAAGGCTGGCGTGGGGACTGCTGCCTGAGGGCTGCAAATCAGTCCATTGCCACTTGTTTACTTTCTAGCTTCCAGAATTTGCTAATGCCTCTAGTCTGCCCTTGTCCCTGTTCTGTTCTTTTTGTCCTTGTAAGTTTCAGCTTTTTAAACCTTGTACATGGGATTCTGGGGTGTCTGGGAAGTAGAGGTTCACGTGTCCAGTACAGCATGTTTGATCAGAAGTTTCCTAACAGGAGCCCTGCTGTGTTATTCTCAGGGTTGCCTGTTAAATATTGAGACTCCCGAGCCTTTTATTTGACTGGTGTATCATGTACATACAAGAAGCATGTAAATCATACATGTACTCCTTGATGAGTGGTCACAAAGCGAATCTGCCCTCGCGGCCACTGCCTAGGTCTGGACATACGGAGTATTACCGGCACCCGGGAGCCTCCGCCCCCCTCTCCCTGTCACTACTCCCTCCTTCCTCCACAGGGCTGATCACTGACCTGGCTTTTAATGCCAGAGGGTCTGTTTTTAAATTGTAAATATGTAGGACCATACAGTATGTGTTCTTTTCGTCTGGTTTCTTTTGCTCAGCACTAAGCTCGTGAGATTCTCCCATGTCACTGCGTGTGTCACTAGGTCCTGCGGTTTTTCGGAGCTGTGTAGCGTTCCCTTGGATGAATGTGCTTCAGCTCATCATTTTACTGCAGCTGGACCTTGGGTCGTTTGTAGTATTGACTGTCGCGAGCTTTGTTGCTGTGCCTGTCCTTGTACGTGTCTCTTGGAGCACAGGTTGTGATAGCTAGAAACGGAGATTGTGGGGTGTGTCTATGTCACCTTTGGTAGATGCCTCCAAACAGCTTTTCTCAGTGGCTGCACGAGCTTACACCTCATCAGTGGTGTGTGCGAAGTCCAGCAGCTCCCTGGCCTCGCAGAATTGGAATTTTGGTCATTTTAAGTTTAGCTGTCTGCTGAGTGTGTTCTGGAGTCACAGTTTGGTTTAATTTCCATTTCCACTCCCTAAGTACTCTTGACCCTGAAGTGGAATGAAGTCCTCTTAAATATATGTCCTGCCTGCGTTTAGAGACGTGGAGCTATCTGCCCTGTAGTCTAGCGCACTTCCTCCTCTTAAGAGAAGAGCTTTTAAGGATGGTCTAGGTAACCTCCGGCCAGCAGCCTGCTACAGGGCGTTCTCGGGATTGTGGGACTTAGACCCAAGAAAGCCCCCTCGAGCTCTCGTTGCATTTTACTATTATTCCAAACTTTAAGTTCACCATGGGCTGACTCTTCATAGTAATGTTTAGCTTTCGTTCTGCTTAGAAGTTTGGACTAATATAGGATGATTCTTTACTTACTGTTTCAGTGATGTGTGTGTGTGTGTGTGTGTGTGTGTGTGTGTGTGTGTGTGTGTGTTCTCACTCAAAGGAGTTCTTTAAAATGTATCTTTCCTTGAAGCTAAAAAAGTTTGTCAGAGATAAGTTGAGTGGTTTTTCCGGGTATTGTCTGGGGAGAAACTGGAGGCCACAATCTACTAGGGGTGTCCTGTGGCCGGGGGTCTGGTCCTCCACCTCTCTGGTTCCAGAGGTCTAATCTGTGAATTCACTGAGCGTTGATGAGCCTCTGAGAAACAGTTTATACCAATACACAGTTAGGGAGAAGCTTGTTTAAGTCAGATGCCAGGCTGTTAATTGGCTGCTCTTGTGCTGGTGGTTAGACTCCCTGGTAGGGCCCCAGTGGTGTCCCTGACTTGCCCAGCGAGGCTCCGTACACGCCCAGCAGCAACTGGGCCAAGTCATTGCTCCGAGCATAGCTTAGAATGATGGGAAAGAGACGTTCTTAAGTGACATAGTCACCAAACTTCTGCAACTGGATGGTCACCCCCTTTCATTCTTTGGATATTTTTGTGAAGACTTAAACGGTCATCGTTAGCACTATAGCACCCCTACAATTATAGCACCCCTCCTTTGGGTTTTCTTGGAGGCACGGTAACAAGTCTTATTCTCTGAATTCTTAGGAAAATAGCTGTGAGGAGTGTGTGGTCTCAGCTCAGTTATGTTGCACACGTTTTCCAGACCTGAGACTGTCTCTTGGTGGCATTAGCAGCACATTTACAAGCCGTCGTTTAGGCTGGGACCTTGCTGTGATTGGCTAGCACTCTTCTCCTGTGGGTTTTTTTGTTTGTTTGTTTTTTACTGCATTTATTTTACCTTTTTTTTTTTTTTTTTTTTTTTTTTTTTTTGTTCTCAGGTTAAAAAGTTGAGTGAACAAAATCATTCCAGTCCTCAATTTAAAGTTTGGGATATAATACAGTGATTTTCTAAAGTAAAGTAAATTATATTCTATTAGAATAAATAATATCAGACTGGATTACCCAAATGAAATATGAAAATAATAAAACAAGAGCATGGCAACTATCCAAACATTTTAGGAAAAAAATTGAAATGAGAATGAAATAAAAGCACATAGCATGTAAAAAAAACAAAAAGGTCATCTCAGAATAGGGATGTAGATGCTGAGCAAGTCCCTACTCAGTCTATAAGGAAATAAATCGACTACATATTTGCAAACTGCTCTGAAATATCCCAGATTTGGTGTGCTTCCTTTCAGCTCTAGGAAGGTCTCAAATTGTTAATGCTTTATACTCTGCAAAAATTTGGAGCAAGTTATGCTTTTTGAAATACATGATGGTTTCTTTTTCTTTTTAATAAATTTATTTATTTTATTTAATTTATCTTTGGCTGCGTTGGGTCTTTGTTGCTGCGTGCGGGCTTTCTCTAGTTGCAGCGAGCAGGGGCTACTCTTCATTGCGGTGTGCAGGCTTCTCATTGCAGTGGCTTCTCTTGTTATGGAGTGTGGGCTTTAGGCACGTAGGCTTCAGGCTTCAGTAGTTGTGGCTCACAGGCTCAGTAGTTGTGGCTCGTTGGCTCTAGAGCGCAGGCTCAGTAGTTGTGGCGCATGGGCTTAGTTGTTCCGCGGCATGTGGGATCTTTCCGGACCAGGGCTCGAACCCTGCATTGGCAGGCGGATTCTTAACCACTGCACCAGGGAAGCCCATGATGCGTTTCACAGGAGCTTCGTCTTCTGTCTACTTGGACTTTGCTTCCACAGGTTCTGTTAAAGGCTTTCATAGCGAATCTGAAGTCCAGCTCTCCTACCGTGCGGCGGACAGCAGCCGGCTCGGCGGTGAGCATCTGCCAGCACTCCAGGAGGACACAGTACTTTTACAGCTGGCTGCTCAGTGTGCTCTTAGGTAAGGCGCAGGCCTGTTAGTGATTCTCCCCGTGGCGGGGTGGTCACTAGTGTTTACTTGAGATAGGCCTTTGAAATTCTTTAAAATCAGGCAGCCCCTCGGCTTCTGGACCGGGCCCTTTAGCCCTGGCCGGCTGGTAAATGTGAACGAGCCCCCGTGGGGTCTCAGTGAGGGTTCTGAGAAGGCTCCTCCCCCTCGGTACAGCGGTGCGGATGCGGCCGGGCCCTCAGACACCTGGCGGGGCAGTGGGCAGGAGCCTTCCCGGGCCTGGCCCTCTGGGCAGCACCACCGTACCACCTCTGCGGAGGCCCCGAGTGCAGGGAGTCCTCGTGGCCGGAAACTGAGGCTCAGGTCCCTGTGAGGAGCCTCTCTGGAGGGGTGTAGGCCTGGTGAAGGCTTCTCCTCTACTGGGGGCAATTGTGGAAATCTGTGCTGGCAGGTGCTGCCGGGAGCATGCAGACAGTCGATGTGAAAGAGCTGCGTGGCTTTCAGAGGCAGTGAAACTCACTCACTGCAGGGCCTCGCTGAGCTGAGGCTTTAAATGTTGCCCCTTAGAGCCAATCCTGGATTTTGGCCGCTACCATGATGTTTGTGCCATCTGTTTCCCTCCCGGCCAGCCTCATGATAGGGTTCTGCTTTGGATCTCTTCTTGTTAACAAAGGAAGCCACAAGTCTCCCAGCAGCGAATCCGATGTGACAGAATCTTGTTGCTGCCTTTGTAGGTTTGCTGGTTCCCGTGGAGGAGGAACGCTCCGCCCTTCTGATTCTCGGAGTGCTGCTCACACTGAGGTATTTGGTGCCCTTGCTGCAGCAGCAGGTCAAGGACACGAGCCTGAAAGGCAGCTTTGGGGTGACACGGAAAGAGATGGAGGTCTCCCCCTCGACGGAGCAGCTTGTCCAGGTGGGCGCCCCTCGCTTTACTCTAGTGCTTGTGCGCACGCGACCCACGTTCGGAGACTCAGCTAATTTGGAAGAGAAGTGGCAGAGCCGAGGCTTAAGAGCATGCACTCTGGAGCCAGACCCCGTGGTTCAGGTCCTAGGTCATGACCCCGGCTACTCCGCCTGTGTGTGGTAGTGATGTCAGATAAAAATGAAGGCGTCCCTTTACAAGGTCACCGAGCGTACTGTTTACGTGGACCTGCTCGAAGCAAACCCCAACCATCGTATTATTTTACTGCAACTATTTCATATGTGTCCCTATAGATGAGGACTCTTTTTTTAAAATTTTAATGACAATGCCCTTGTCATACCTAAAAAAAAGAACACTTTCTTAACATCAAATACCCACGTATCCCCTGTCAGTTTGTTCTTCTGCTCTTTGGAATCAGTACCCAGATAAGATTGGTTGATAAGGATTGTGATTCTCTTTGATCTGATGGTTGCCTTCTATCCCTATTTTTCCCTTAGAGTTCATTTTTTGAAGAAACAGATTGTCCTGTGGAACTCCTGGCAATCTGATTTTTTATTAATTGACTCTCTGTTGTATAAATTAACATGTTTCTTTGTTGTCTGTATTTCCTGTAAGCCAATAACTGGAGCTAGAGACTTGTCAGATTTGGTGCATATTTTATAATATATGTAATGTCTGAGTTCGGTAGTACCTGTACAATATTTTAAAATAAATATTATTGGAGTTGCATGCTCAGAATTTTTTTCTGATGTTTTTTTTAAAAAAAAGGCTGCTTAGTCAAAAGTTTGGAGACCATTGGTCTAGTGGGGGAAGCAAGCAAGCAGTCACTAAATAGCAAGGAGGGGGGTGTAGGGTACTGTAGAGCCCATGGCGGGGGGCACGGGGTGTGCATGAGCAAGGTCAGGGAGGCGTGCTGGGCAGGCTGTTACGAGCTGATGCTTTTGGGTGAGTAGGATTTGAGCAGACACAGGGAGCTGGGAGAAGAGAGTTTTATAGACAGAAGCTACAGCCTCTGCCAAGTCCACAGAGTGAGAGAGTGAAAGTGTGTGGGTGAGGGTGAGCTGGATCCTGTAAAGGTCTCCAGGCTTTCTCACAGGTCAGTAGGGGTGATTGGGGAAGATGGGGCTAGAGGGATATTGAAAACTGTGTTAAACTAAGAGAGCAGTAATCCTGGGAGGATGGAGTGAAGGAGTATGGGATGTGGTGCTTAGTTAATTACAGATTTTCTTAATAGATCATGTTTCTTCAGCATGGTTAAACAACATGATACCTTGTTGCATTAGCAAGCTAGATAAGATTGTCTCTAAAACATATCTAATCTATTTTCTTTTGACTGTTGGCCATTTTGAATGAAATTATTTTGATTAAGAAGTTCAACTCAGCTAATGTAATAATAGTTTGGCTAGCTATATTTAAATAGAATTTAAAATAATCCTGAGCCTGGCTAAACTGTTAAGCAAGCGTGGGCAAAATGTAGATACTTCTAGATATGTAAGAATTCAGTTTGCTTTTCATGTGCACTTACTTTTTCCATGTATGCTTTTTGAAAAAATTATTTGAAGATGTATTCCAGCAAAATGAGAAATAGATAACAAAAAAAGAGGAAGTCCTGAAATCCAAGAAACAAAGCACCTAACCCAGGACTGTGTTAGAAGCAGTTCTAAGAGGACTGGTACCGTGTGCCGTTCAGATTAGAAACAGGGAGTCCAAGGAGCTCCCTGTGACCAGTGTTATGGTTAAGTGCTGGGAAAGAGGGAAGGCATGTGTGTATGTTAAAAGGAGGGGAGAACCAGGAAGATTTATAAAAGTAAGTTATCCAATTATGAAACAAATTAAAATGTTGAATAATTTTAAGCAAGTAAGAGATTATGATAAAAGAGAATCCATTTAACAGTTATCCTTGGGACATTCTCTTTCCAGTGACACAGGACTAGTAATAATGAAATACTTCTTTCTTTTTGGGTCCAGTCACATTAACAGGCTTTGCGGTGAAGGATGTTAATGTACACGTGATGAGACACATACTGATTTTTTCTTTTAATTGGAGTATAATTGCTTTACAATGTTGTGTTAGTGTCTGCTGTACAACGAAGTGAATCAGCTGTACGTATACATATATCCCCTCCCTCTTGCACCTCCCCCTCCCCCACATCCCCCCTATCTAGGTCATCACAGAGCACCGAGCTGAGCTCCCTGTGCTATACCGCAGGTTCCCGCTAGCTACCTGTTTTACACATGGTAGTGTACTTACGTCGGTCGTAATCTCCCAATTCATCCCACCCTCCCCTTCCTGCCCACCGTGTCCACACGTCTGTGCTCTACATCTGCGTCTCTATTCCTGCCCTGCAGATAGGTTCATCTGTACCATTTTTCTAGATTCCACATATATGCCTTAATATGCAATATGTGTTTTTCTCTTTCTGACTGACTTCGCTCTGTATGACAGATGCTCAACATCTAGGCAAAGCACATGTGATTTTAAAAGTTACATCGTAGTAAATAAATGTAACCCTTAATATAAAAGCACTCAGGTTGCTAACAGAATTTGGGAGGAGGCAGGTGAGGTGAGGGAGTGTGGGTGCTCATTTCCCCCATTTACATAGTAAGAAGTCAAGAGATTCTTTGCTCAGAGTAGACAGCTCAGAAATCACGGTGTAAAGCTGATTACCTAGAGCAGGGCTCATGGGCCAACTACTCAACTCCAGCACCGTAGCAGGAAAGCAGCCACAGACAGTACACCCACAGGTGTTCCAGTAAAACTTCATGTGCAAAAACAGATGGAGGGCCAGATTTGCCTGTGGACTGTGGTTTGCAGATCTGTGACCTAGAGTTACGGAGGTAACCGTCAGAGGACCTAAAAACAAGTCAGTCAAAGTAGCCACCTTTGAGACTTTTACTTTTCATTCTATAAACTGCTATACTGTCTTTTTAAAAAACGTATATATGACTTTTATGATATTAAAGGTAAGGCTGCCCAACTTAGCAAATAAAAATAGGGGGTACCAGTTATTTGAATTTCAGATAAATCATCAGTAATCTTGTGGTGTAAGTATGCCTGAAGTTGCATGGGACACAGTTACACTACAGAATTATTTGTTTATGTGAAATTCAGGTTTGGCTGGGTACTCTGTATATTATCTGGCATCTCTAATTAAAGGGAAAAAGGATAAATACACTATGTTCATATAATGTGATACAGTATTAAAAGCACTAATGAAGTTAATGTCGTGAAGTTTAATGTCGTATTAAAAGCACTAATGAAGTTTAAAGCCCTTTCTCAGTGGCACTCATGGCACTACTTCTTGCTTATTAAGTGTGTGTTCCAGTAGCTGTGCGCTCTGTGTATTTTGGGCTTTTTACTAGTCACCAGTTTAGGGAGCTGGAGCTCTTCATTAGCATGCTTCTGCTTTTCTGGAAGTGCTCTATTTACTTTTAAGGAATTAATGTAACAGTGAAAAACATCCTGGGACTTTAGGAAACAGCATGGAAGCTGTGATCACACTGGTAGAAGGGATAGAGAAGTTTTTAGAGAGTGAAATTAAGGCACAAATTTTCCCGACGTAAGACAAAACAAAAACCTGAAACCTAGGACACATTTTAAAAACCATGGGAATAACGCTGGTGTTTCTGTTTCTAGGTGTACGAATTGACCTTGCATTATACTCAGCACCAAGACCACAATGTTGTGACTGGGGCACTGGAACTCCTGCAGCAGCTCCTCAGAACCCCTCCACCTGAGCTCCTGCGAGCGCTGACCGCAGCGGGCGGCATCAGGCAGCTCACTGCCGCTAAGGATGAGCCCAGTTGCCGAAGTCGTAGCGGAAGTATCGTGGAGCTTATAGGTGAGGCGTTAGGAAGGTGCCTCTTGGAGTCCACCCTGCAGTGTTCTTGGCCCCTCTCCTGACCCTTGTCCGATGCTGTGCTGAGCAACTTAGGAGACTTGCGATGCAGGTGTCGTCCTTATTGTGTAGACGGGGCAGGGCTGAGGTGAGAAGGCTAGGTGGCAGGGTGAGGCCAGCACGTGAAACCTGCCTCCTGCATCTGACTCGGCTGCCTCTGCGCGGCGTTTCATCTGTCGTGAAGTGGAAGCATTCGGGAAGGGATTTCCAGACCCTGTGTCCCTTTGCCAAAGGTGGGCTCTTCAGGTCTTCCTGGAATTCTGGACTCCTTTTCTGCCCTCTGGGCCCTTTTTGCTGTCACGCCCGATTCTAGAAAACCCCTTCTGTTCCTCGTGTCGTGGCGCCTCCTCCGCCCCATCTCTGCTCTTCTTCCCCCCGCTCTTGGGCACTGGGCCCTAATCCCGCCGCAGGATGCTGCTGCAGACCTACCAGTCTAATGTGGAGTTGCCCCTGGGGAGCTGGAAGAGATGGGTCCCTGAGTCGCAGCCTCTAGAACTGGGTCTGGCTCAGAGGCGGAGGCTTCTTTCTGCAGCCTTTGCTGACTGCACTGAGTAGGCCTGGTGCATGGGGTCCGTTTAGTGCAGTGTGGGTGTGGTATGGCCTTTACCCACAGCATCTGCAGACCAGGGAAGGTTGGCGGGAAGTCTGACTGCTGCCTCGTTTGAACACAAGTGTTTGCCTGAGCCATGAGTAGAAAATGTTGATCTGCCTGTCCACTGTCCTTTGTACTGAACAATCCTTTTCTCTGTGGAATGCATGCCTTACAAATAATTGCTGGAAATACTAATTTCTAATGATTGTTTCTAATGAAAATTTGTATTTAATTATTAATTGACCAAATAATCCGAGATTTCTAATGTTTTTAGTTTGACTTTTTAAATGCACTTTGAGCTCTTTTGCATTTTAGGTCATATCTTTAGGACTGTATATTTGAGTGTTAATATAATTTTCACGTTGAAATTAAAATTGTAACATGCGGTTTTCATGTTACAGTGTGGTAGTTAAGCACCACCTGTAGAAATATGTTCACATATTTTCTAGTTTTAAAGTTGAATCAAGCGTAAAGATTTTCTAATTCCTTCTGGATTTTAGCGGCTTGTTACCTTACTTTCATCTGTCATTTTCTGTGATTTACAGCTGGAGGGGGTTCTTCATGCAGCCCTGTCCTTTCAAGAAAACAAAAAGGTGATTATTTCAGAAATGATTCTTATTTTGAATCTTACTGCTTTTTCCATATTTCTGTAACGTAATTGGCTATGCCTATAACTCTTCTCAACAGGGTGATTATATGTATAAGTGTTGCTGGAATCTGATAACCAGGCCTGAATAGTCCTGTAGGATGGCTTTTTAAAGAATAAATAATTAATTAATTTATGGCTGCATTGGGTCTTCGTTGCTGTGCGTGGGCTTTCTCTAGTTGCGGCGAGCGGGGGCTACCCTTTGTTGCAGCGAGTGGGCTTCTCATTGCGGTGGCTTCTCCTGTTGCGGAGCACAGGCTCTAGGTGTGCGGGCTTCAATAGTTGTGGCTTGCGGGCTCTAGAGCGCAGGCTCAGTAGTTGTGGCGCACGGGCTTTGTTGCTCTGCATCGTGTGGGATCTTCCCGGACCAGGGCTTGAACGCGTGTCCCCTGCATTAGCAGGTGGATTCTTAACCACTGTGCCACCAGGGAAGTCCCTAGGATGGGTTTTAAAAGTTGCTTGTGTATCAGAATTGGTTTGTCATATATTTCCTTTTTTTTTTTTGGTTGTACCACGTGGCTTATGGGATTTTAGTTCCCTGACCAGGGATTAAACCCGGGGCCCCGGCAATGAGAGCACCGTATCCTAACCTCTGGCCCACCACAGAATTCCCTGTCATAAATTTCTAATGCTTTAGGCCAGGGGTCAGCAAGTGTTTTCTGTAAAGGGCCAGGTGGTACACATTTTAGCCTGTGGCCCTTACTGTCTCTTTTGCAATGATTCAACTCGGTCCTGTGGCAGGAAGGCAGCCATAGACAATACTAAGCTAATGGGTGCAACTTCATTCCAGTACAGCTTTATTTTACAGAACTGGGTGAGCTGGAGTTGGCCTTCTCCTGCTTTAGGGAATGTTATGTTTATAAAGGTAACTCATCTTCCCAATGAGTTTTGTTTAGTATTAGGAATAGTGTTTGGTTAATTGTTTGGTGAATTGGGGCCTGGTTGTCATTTTTCAGACATATTTAGCTTTGTACATACCTAAGTTTCTGATACAGTTTGTTTATTTTTATTTAATCAAAGTGTGTCTGACATGGTCTGATACCTTTGGTACAGGTCATCACTTATAGCACCAATTATGTTCTGTTGCAGTCTAGATTTCCATAGGAAAGAATTGCTGTTGTTTTCTATTTTGAAATCCTAAAAGACTTATACCGTTTTTGGGTTTTTATTTTTGAGGTATAATTGACATATAACAACTAATCTTTTACATACAACATACTAATCTTTTTTGTGTGTCATGTGTTGAGTATTTAATTGAGAGCCTAATGCCTAATACTATTTGTAGTATTGAATGGGATCTTAACAGGAATAATATTCTAGCCTTAACTGGATTAAGTAAGCATTTCCTAGAGGTACTTAGAATTAATAATATTTGGGCCATTGTAGTGTGGGATACTTAGTCAAGTTTGGGATTTTGGTGAAAACACTGAGATTGCTTGAAAACTGAAAGGGTTCCAGGAAAAGCTAGCCTTTCTATTCTTGAACTAGGAAGAGATTTTCAGGCATGTGACTAGATTGCTCTGGCACTTGCCTTGTTTGTTTCTCGGTCACTTTTTCTGATGATGATAAGATGACTCGTTGACTGGTAGAGATGTATTTTGTTTTCTTGGGGCTAGGACATGCGATTTGTCCTCAATCTCTTTTTTGTTTTTCAAGTGTTTTGTTGTTGTTGTTTTTATTTAGAGCTGCAGTTTTCACAGTTTCCTGTCATAGCTGCAGAACTCTTTTTTTCAAGTGAAATCTGCCAGTACATAGGAGAGAGAAAAACAGAGTTGTTGTTGTTGAATGTAAGGGTGAGGGCTGGGGGTTGTGGCCTGGCATCTTGGCAGCAGCCTGGCCCTTGCCCCCTCTTCGGGAGAACTCCTTGGAACATTCCAGATTTGCAAACTACTGTTTCCAGAGACAGAGACTGATTTCATTAACTCTGAATTCACAGGTTGGAATGTTATTTGCTTTCTCAAGGTAAATCACTTGTTCTGTAATAAAGGACCCTGTTATTTAGTAGATAAGCCAAGTTGCTGTGTTAGTTTCATCTAGATTTTGAGTTTCCTTTGCTTTTTTCTGGGGTGGGGGGAGGGCTTTAATGTCATATCAGTGTAGATTTATGGAAGTTATCACCCCTATGACTTAATCTTTGAAGAGCAGTGAAATCAGAAATTGGAACTTACCAGTAATTATATTGATAGTGTTGGTTAATGACATTTATATGTAATATAACCAGAATGATTTAATGATCCCAGTTAAATCATGTTAAGACTTTTGTTTTCTTTTTTCTTATTAATATAATTTAGAAACCATGAACTGTGAAATGTATTTTTAGGATTTTGCAAAAGGTGAAATATTATTCCATCCTCACAGATCATAACAGTACCTGAGTACTGATTATCAATGATAGAAATCTAGCAGATTAAAAGATAATAAAATAAAAGTGACTTTTAGCTATAAAAGTTTTATATATAAGTTTTGATGTGCCATTGGAGATATGACATGAATATTCCAAAGGCTAATAGAATTGGTTCTAGCCATAACTTACCATTTTTAAGATTAAATAGTAATATAAATTATTTAACATTAACAGTAGTCTAAGTCAATAAATATTAATTATTAAAGTACTTTGTAGTACAGATTGAGAATCGTTGCTTTTAATTCTTTTTCCATATAGGTTTATTGACTTTGATAATACTCTAAGTATGATATCTCTGCATTTTTTGTGTTTCACACTCTAGAGGTATAAAGGAACTTATATATAATGATGGACTGAGAGCAGGAATTAAATATGCTTACGATATTCCTCTTGGAATGTACATTTATTTGATTTTCAAAGTTCGTCCTTTTAGCAAAGCTTAAAAGGACTCTCGCTACATCATTTCCTAGGGAAAGTGCTCTTTGGAGAAGCAGCAGCCTTGGAGGATGACTCTGAGTCAAGGTCAGATGGCAGCAGCCCCACCTTTTCAGGTAGCTCTCTCGGAGTGGCCGTGGTGTCCTCCTTGCTCTCCCCTGCTGCGCCCACCTCCTCCCCTCCCCTGCACCTCCATGGATCTTGCTCCTGGGAGGCAGCAGTGAAGCCAGCTCGCTCAAATGGTGGATGATTCAGGAGTCTTTTATAGTGTTCACTTTGAAATGTGTGTGTTTTCTTGCATCAAGTGTTTGCTGTTTTCCCTGGTTTAAGCTGTTTTAAAATTAGGTTTGTACTCCCGGAGTATAAGTCTTTTGGAGAAGAGGATGGTGGGTGAATTGCATGGGTTGTGAGGGGGAAGATGGGGTTAAAAATTGTCTGAGGCTCTGAACCAGAAAGAAATAGAAAATATGAACAGACCGATTATCAGTATTGAAATTGAATCAGTAATTTAATAACTCCCAAGAAACAAAAGTCCAGGACCAGATGGCTTCACAGGTGAATTCTACCAGACATTTAGAGAAGAGTTAACACCTATCCTTGTGAAACTCTTCCAAAAAATTGCAGAGGAAGGAACACTTCTAAACTCATTCTATGAGGCCACTGTCACCTTGATACTGAAACCAGACAAAGATATCACAAAAAAAGAAAATTACAGGCCAGTATCATTGACGAACATAGATGTAGTCAAATAGGATTTATCCCAGGGATGCAAGGATTTTTGAGTATCCACAAATCAGTCAATGTGATAGACCACGTCAACAAACTGAAGAATAAAAACCATACGATCATCTCAATAGATGCAGAAAAAGCTTTTGAAAAAATTCAACATCCATTTATGATAAAAACTCCAGAAAGTGGGCATAGAGGGAACATACCTCAACATAATAAGGGCTATATATGACAAACGCACAGCCAACATCATACTCAATGGTTAAAAGTTGAAAGCATTCCATCTAAGATCAGGAACAAGACAAGGATGCCCAATCTCGCCACTTTTATTCAACATAGTTTTGGAAGTCCTAGCCACGGCAATCAGAGAAGAAAAAGAAATAAAAAGAGTCCAAGCTGGAAAGGAAGAAGTAAAACTGTCAGTGTTTGCAGATGATACTATACATAAAAAATCCTAAAGATGCCACCGGAAAACTACAAGAGCTCATCAATGAATTTGGTAAAGTTGCAGGATACAAAATTAATATACAGAATTAATATACACTAACAATAAAATGTCAGAAAGAGAAATTAAGGAAAGAATCCCATTTAGCATCTCATCAAAAAAAGGAAAACAAAAACCTAGGAATAAACCTACCTAAGGAGGCAAAAGACCTATACTCCAAAAACTATAAGACACTGATGAAAGAAATTGAAGACAACATAAACAGATGTAAAGATATACTGTGATCTTGGATTGGAAGAATCAATATTGTTAAAATGACCATACCCCCAAGGCAATCTACAGATTCATTGCAATCCCTATCAAATTACCAGTGGCATTTTTCACAGAACTGGAACAAAAATTTTTTTTAATTTGTATGGAAACACAAAAGACCCTGAATAGTCAAAACAATCTTGAAAAAGAAGAATGGAGCTGGAAGAATCACTCCCTGACTTCAGACTCTACTACAAAGCTACACTAATTAAAACAGTATGGTACTGGCACAAAAACAGAAACATAGATCAGTGCAACAGGCTAGAAAGCCCAGAAATAAACCCACACACTTATGGTCAATTAATCTACAACATATGAGGCAAGACTATACAATGGAGGAAAGACAGTCTCTTCAATAAAGTGGTGCTGGGAACACTGGACAGCTGGATGTAAAAGAAGGAAATTAGAACATTCTCTAAACCATATACGAAAATAAACTAAAAATGGATTGAAGACCTAAATGTAAGAACAGATACTACAAAACTCCTAGAGGAAAACATAGGCAGAATACCCTTTGACATAAGTCACAGCAGTGTTTTTCTGGGTCTGTTTCCTAGAGTAATGGAATTAAAAGCTTTTGCACAGCAAAGGAAACCATAAAGAAAATGAAAAGACAACCTACAGAATGGGAGAAAATATTTGCAAGTGACGAGACCGACAAGAGATTAATTTCCAAAATATACAAACAGCTCATACAGCTTCATGTAAAAAAATATACAACCCAATCAAAAAATGGGCAGAGACCTAAATAGACATTTCTCCAAAGAAGACATAGAGATAGCCAACAGGTACATGAAAAGATATTCATTATCACTAATTATTAGAGAAATGCAAATCAAAACTACAATGAGGTACCACCTCACACCAGTCAGAATGGCCATCATCAAAAAGTCTACAAATAATAAATGCTGGAGAGGGTGTGGAGAAAAGAGATCCCTCCTACACTGTGGGTGGGAATGTAAATTGGTCGAGCCACTACGGAAAAGTGGAAGTGTGGAAGTTCCTTAAAAAACTGAGCTACTATATGATCTAGCAATCTCACTCCTGGGCATATATCCAGAGAAAAACATGGTTTGAAAGGATACACGCACCCACATGTTCACTGCAGCACTACTCACAATAACCAAAACGTGGAAACAACCTAAATGCCCATCGACAGAAATGCTTAAAGAAGATGTGGTACATATATGCGATGGAATACTATTCAGCCGTAAAAAAGAATGAAATAATGACATTTGCAGCAACATGGATGGACCTAGAGATTATCATACTAAGTGAAGTAAGTCAGACGGAGAAAGACAAATATCGTATGTTAGCACTTATATGTGGAATCTTAAAAAGATGATACAAATGAACTCGTTTACAAAACAGAAACAGATTCACAGACAAAGAAAACAAACTTATGGTTACCAAAGGGGAAAGAGCAGGAGAGGGATAAACTGGGAATTTGGGTTTAACAGATATACACACTATTATATATAAAATAGATAAACAAGGACCTACTGTATAGCACAGGGAACTATATTCAATGTCTTGTAAAAACCTATAATGGAAAAGAATCTGTAAATATATATATATATATATATACGCATGTAGGCGAATCACTGCTGTACACCTGAAACATTGTAAATCAACTATACCTCAATTAAAAAAAATTGTCTGAGGATAATTTAACTTGAAAGAAATTTACATTTGTTTACAAATAGTTATCTAAGCTCTTTATTCGTCTTGTGAAAGATGAGTATTTAGTAAGATACTAATAATTGGATGAAATGAGAGTGGTTTGGGTTGTATAACCCTGTGCAAAATAATATTTTTAGATAACTGAAAATGAGGCTGAAATACTGGGGAAGGAAAATCTGAATAATTTCAGTGGTGATTACTTACTGATTGATTTAGTCTACAAAATAGAAATTGATTTTTTAACTTACAAAAATAAAGTTAAAACAACAAAAAACTTACAGCTATACACAACATTATAAAGCCCAAGTGCTCATTGACCCACTGGCCTACAGGAGTGACACTGCTAACAGCTTGGTGTAGATTTTTATGTAGTGGTAGTATATTTATTTATTTATTTATTTATTTATTTGTAAATAAATAATTTCATTTATTTGGTTGCACCGGGTCTTAGTTGCAGCAGGTGGGCTCCTTAGTGGCAGCTTGCCAGCTCCTTAGTTGTGGCATATGAACTCTTAGTTGAGGCATGCATGTGGGATCTAGTTCCCTGATCAGGGATCAAACCCAAGCCCCCTGCACTGGGAGTGCAGAGTCTTAACCACTGTGCTACCGGGGAAGTCCCCATAATGGTGTTGTTTTGTTTTGTTTTGTTTCTAACGGGAATTTAAAAACTAAAATAGGAAAATGTGAAACTTTATGCTACCAGAGAGTAGGACTGGCTTAGAGGTCTTGAACGGGGTCTGGGAAGAAGGAAAGCCCACCTCCAAGAGCACTGCTTGCTTAGAGCTCCAGGCATTTGGTTTTTTGTTTTTGTTTTTGTTTTTTTAAATAAATTTATTTATCTTTGGCTGCGTTGGGTCTTTGTTGCTGTGCGTGGGCTTTCTCTGGTTGCGGTGAGCGGGGGCTACTCTTAGCTGCTGTGCGCGCGCTTCTCATTGCAGTGGCTTGTCTTGTTGTGGAGCACGGGCCCTAGGCACGCAGGCTTCAGTAGTTGTGGCTCTTGGGCTCTAGAGCGCAGGCTCAGTAGTTGTGGCGCACGGACTTAGTTGCTACGTGGCATGTGGGATCTTCCCGGATCAGGGCATGAACCCTGTCCCCTGCATCGGCAGGCGGACTCTCAACTACTGCACCACCAGGGAAGCCCTGCTCCGGGCATTTGTGACCACCCAGCCTGTGCCCCTGACCAGGCTGCCTAGGAATCGCCCAAGTCTTGTCGCTGCTCCACGCTCAGGCTGGACCAGTTGCTTAAGAACTAGAGGTGGTAATGTTTCTGGGCAGGGTTCAGGTTTTGCACTGAAATGCCATTTGAGAATATTCACAGCACTTAAAAAATATCTACTTGTGATCCTTATTTTATCAATACCGTAATATAGTAAAAGGTAAGTAAATAATACAGTAAACATGTTTGAAGGATGCACTGTTGTCTTGCTTTTGAAATTGAGTAGTTCATATTTTCACTGTATTTCAGGGATTCTTGCAGTTAAAACATTTGCTGATAGTGAATTTTGGGGTATTTTGCAAATATTTGGTCCCATATTGAATGCTTTTCCTGACCCTTTGAAGAATGAGTGTTTCTTTGTCTTCAGCCTCAGTCAAGGGTGAGATTGGTGGTGAGCTGGCTGCCTCTTCTGGGGTCTCCACTCCTGGCTTAGCTGCCGACTCTGTGGGTCACGACATCATCACTGAGCAGCCCCGCTCACAGCACACACTTCAGACGGACTCGGTGGATCTGACCGGCTGTGACTTGACGAGCGGTGCCACTGATGGGGACGAGGAGGACATCTTGAGCCACAGCTCCAGCCAAATGAGCGCCATCCCGTCTGACCCTGCCATGGACCTGAACGATGGGACCCAGGCCTCCTCTCCCATCAGTGACAGCTCCCAGACCACCACCGAGGGGCCCGATTCAGCCGTGACCCCTTCCGACAGTTCTGAAATTGTGAGTGGTTGGAGGGGGCAGCCCAGTTTCTTCAGAGGGGCCTTCCCTGGAGGCCCAGACCTGGACCCTCCTGCTGGTTCACTCCATTCATCTGACCCACTGATAATAGTGTAGAGGTCACCAGCTCAGATCCTTAACAGGCAGCTCGGCCCCATCTGAGTCCTTCACTGAAGGAAACAGCCCAGTGTCTTTTGTGTCGAACGTGGAGGTCAATTAAAAGTGCATTAAAAATTTCTTAATATCTTGTTGGGCACAGGTTAAGTCATTATTTTGAAAGTCCTTGAGGAGCCTGTTATTAACAGATCTGTGGTCTTAATGCAGTATGATTAATAACATTAATACTGTGCATTATTTTAACACTTTTTGACTTTTCAAAACCTTTTACAACATATCCCATCTTGAGCATGGATCTGAGGGCCTCTTTGAGTTAGTGGACAAGAAACACCTCAAGACTGGTCTAAAGTTTGGTACAGGTATATACCAAATTTTACAGCCCCATTTTATCGAAACAGTTTGTACTATTAATTGTTCTGCTACTATTGAATGTATTTTATTAAGAATATATACATATATATTTTTTACTTAAATGAATACAGAAACTGTGCGTTACAAATCATGAGCTAAAGCACTGGCAGCTCTCCACTTGTCATGTGGATGTGGTTCCGAATGGCCGGGTGGATTGCCACTTACTCGTCTGGAGAAGTGGGCTCACGGTTGGGGTTTTTAACTAGAAGACCTGGAGGAGGATAGGACAGATAATGGGAATGGTGGGAAATGATTTTAAGTCAGGAAAGGGTGAAGAGTGCTAACCAGTAGGCCGGGAGAAGAGAAGGTTGGGAACGTGCTGGGCTCAGTAGCACGTTAAGTGTGCGGAGGCAGTTTCTGTTGTTTGCTTATTGCACCAGCTTTCATCTTGCCTTTTTACAGTAGATAATTTCTGGGCAGGTTTGCTAGAAGTAGGACTGAATGACCATAGGAGGTTGTGAAAGCATCCCGTCTGGGAGTGCTACAGCAGCTGTATGTTGTGTGGTAGGGCTGGGCCAGGGACCCACGCCGGGCTGTAGCCTGTAGGGAACTAAACCTCTTCCCTTGATGCTTCTCACACTGGCAGAGTTCTTTCTGATTTATGAGGTGCTTCCATGTCCTTTATTTAGTCATTAGTTATTTGCTGAACAAATGTACTGAGCATCTTTTATGTTCCAGGGATTGTCCTGCAAGCCGCAGATGAGGTAGAGGGCACAACATACAAAACTGCTCACACAAAGCTAATCTATATTTTTAAAATTTAATTAATTAATTAATTTATTTATTTTTGGCTGTGTTGGGTCTTCGTTTCCGTGCAAGGGCTTTCTCTAGTTGTGGCGAGTGGGGGCCACTCTTCATCGCGGTGCGCAGGCCTCTCACTGCTGTGGCCTCTCTTATTGCGGAGCACAAGCTCCAGACGCGCAGGCTCAGTAGTTGTGGCTCACGGGCCTGGTTGCTCCGCAGCATGTGGGATCTTCCCAGACCAGGGCTCGAACCCGTGTCCCCTGCATTGGCAGGCAGATTCTCAACCGCTGCGCCACCAGGGAAGCCCAAAGCTAATATTTTAGAGTGGGAGTCCTCAAACTCTTCCCATTTAGGGCCAGATAATAAGTATCTTTGGCTTTGTGAACCATGTGACCTGTGTTGTATACTCATCTGTGCTGTTGAAGTGCCAGAGCAGCCGTAAATATGTAAATGAATGAGCATGACTGTGTTCCAATAAAACTTTATTTACAAAAACAGCTGGTGGGCCAGGTTTGGCACACCGAAGAAGATGTAGTTTGCCTGCCTCTGTTCTAGAGGGTGTGCCTGTGTGTGGGTGGGGCAGATGATGAGCCAGTAATCAACAGGTAAATAAACACATAGTCAGATAGCAATAAGTGCCATAGAGAAAAATAAGCCAACTGTAGGGGGTCGGGATTGTCCTCATGAGATAGCCCAGTGTGGGGCTTGTCTTGGAGGGAGCCCACCACGATGAGAATTCTGGCTCGGCCATTTACTAGCTGTGTAGCCTAGCACAGTTATGGCCCTTCTTGCCTCAGTTTTCTTATCCACGAAATGAAGATGATGACAGTACTTATGTTAAGACTTACGAGGATAAGGGAAATAATACATGTAATTACTTTTGAGCCTGCCTGGGGTGTAGTATGATATTCAAAAAATGTTGTCTTTTATTGTGGTGAAACTTCTCATTTTAACCTGTATGGGTTCTTTTTTTTTAAACAGTCTGGAGAGTGGAGGAAATCATTTCTTTCTTGGTTGTTTTTGAGCAAGTAGCTCAGTTTCTTTTTAATTTAATTGGAGGGATTTGGGATGATTTTTTAAATGGTATAGAATTTATTTCAGTAATAATTTAACTTGCATACTGAAGGTACCTCACTCAGTTTTTCAGGTCAGTTACAATTGGATGTGAAAAATTTTGCTGTATGAAATCATAACCCACATATATGGCTAAATATATGAAATATTGCACCCAAAACTTAGTTGGGTCATTTCTAGCAGTTTAGGGGATAACCTACTGGTAGACTTTTGTCTAAAAGATTTTTCCTCATTTTTGACTTACTGTAAAATTTGCTTGTGAACACAAAGACTTTTGTTTGGATTTTTTTCTTTTTGTAATCAAAAAGAGAAATGTTCAGATTGGGATTGTTTTGGAATTTTTAGAGTTACAAAAGCTTTTTATAATGTAGCAGTAATGCGTGGTCAGTCAGCTCTTGATAATGTACACGCACGCACCCATGTGTACTTGAAGAAGTGACCTTCGTGTTGGCATGTGAGATGTGGTCCGTGTTATTTGTGGGGTTTTGCCGTTGCCTTCCACGTTGGAGGGCTTGCCCCTCGGTGGTCGCACTTCAGAACCCTCATAGCCCCTCTTGAACTGTTTAGGTATTAGATGGTGCCGACAGCCAGTACCCAGGGATGCAGGCGGGGCAGCCCCAGGACGAGGACGAGGATGCTGCTGTGGTTCTTCCTGATGAAGACGCGGAGGCTTTCAGAAACTCTTCCATCGGTACGTTGACTTCAGGCCATGTACCACAGAGCGGCCTTGTCTTCAATCCTGACCTCTTATATCTCAGCTTCTGAGAAGAAATCTTCTGGTGTCTTTGTTTCCTGAGGTGTAAATAGAAAATGAGGAAAATCAATTGAGAAGTTATTATCCTTTTTTTGATCTAAATCCTGTGGTTTCATATTGACTTTGTGTAAATATGTGTATTTGTGTTTTAATTGGAAACTTGTCACTTAACCTCTCTTTCTCTGATTTTGAAGCCCTTCAACAAACACATTTGTTGAAAAGCATGGGCCACAGCAGGCAGCCCTCTGACAGCAGTATAGATAAATTTGTCTCAAGAGATGAAGCTGCTGAGCCAGGAGATCCAGAAGACAAGGTGAGACCCTTAGGCCCGAGCCTGCTCAGCATCCCGAGCTCCCGTGAGTGTTCGGCAGCGCCCTGGCTGCTGCCTGTCCACCGAGCTCTTGGCTTTCCCGTCGCTGAGCTTTTGCTCAGCTGTTTCCCCTTCGCATATTGACCTCTTCCCGGGTCTGCTCTGCTTTTCTACCTCTCCAGGTGTGAGCGCGTCCTCGCCATCTGGTGGTCACGTATGGCCTTGCAACATTCTTGGTTTTGTTCCATTGAATTGATTTGTTTGTTTGTTTATTTATTGTGGTAGAATACTCATAACATAAAATTTACCGTCGTAACCATTTTTAAGTGTACAGTTCAGTGGTATTAAGTGCATTCACACTGTTGTGCAGCCATCACCACCATCCGTCCACAGAACTTTTCTCATCTTCCCAAACTGGAACTCTGTCCCTGTTAAACACAAACCTCCCGTTCCCCCGGCCCTCAGCCCCTCTCACCCACCATTCTGCTTTCTGTCTCTATGGATTTGGTGACTCTAGGGACCTCATATACGTGGAATCATGCGGGATTTGTCCTTTTGTGACCGGCTTGTTTCACTCAGCAGAATGTCCTCAAGGTTCATTCGTGTTGTAGCCGGTGTCAGAACATGTTTACTACATTTTGCTTTTCTCCTACATTTTGCTTTTCTCCTCATCTCTTGATGGACACTTGGGTTACTTCCACATTTTGTCTGTTGTAAATAATGCTGTTCTCAGTGAGTGTACAAATACCTCTTCAAGACCCCGACCCTGATTTCATTTCTTCAGCGTATGTATCAGAAGTGGAATTGCTGGATCATGTGATAGTTCTGTTTTTAATTTTTTGAGGAAACACTGTACTGCTTTCCACAGCAGCTGCACCATTTTACATTCCTACCCACAGTGCACCAGCGTTCCATTTTCTCCACATCTCCACCAGCACTTGCTATTTTCTGATTTTTTTTGAGTGGCCATCACTCTGGGTGTGAAGTGGTGTATCAGTGTGGTTTTGATTTGAATTTCCCTGATGATTAGTGATGTTGAGCATCTTTTCATGGGTTTATTGGCCATTCATATGCCTTCTTTGGAAAATGTCTATTCAAGTCCTTTGTCCATTTTTTAATCAGGTTATTTGGGTTTTTTTGTTGCTGCTCAATTGTCCATTGAGCTATTTTACGATGACCTCTTCTGCTTACCTTTTCCATGTAAGTGTCCTGTATTCCCAGTTAATTTTAGATTCCTTGAGGCCAAGAAGTATTGTTTCATACTTAGTCCCTCCATGATGCTCAGTCACTGTAGCGACCTCGGCTGTTCCTTCCGGGCCCCCTCGCACCAGGCCCACCCCTTGCAGCTTTGGGCTCCCCCAGGCTCTTTCCTGTGCCCGAGGAGCTTCCCCCGGATGCCAGGTCTCAGCTGCCCTCCTGTGTGGCTCCCTCCCTGCACGTTGGGCTCATCCCTGCCACAGCCCACAGGGCCCCGGGTCAGGACTCCCTCTGGCTGGTCTGATTCTGCTCTGCCGTGGCCCGTGAGGTTGGCCACCTGTGGGTGAAGGTAGGCGTCTCTGAATCCCAAGCGCCTGGCACAGCTGCTGTTCTGGAACTATTTGTTGGATGAACTAACGAATCAATGGGTGGGTTCCATGATTATAAGACAAACAAGTGTCAGTTTTTTTGTTCCAGCCCTGCCGGATCAAAGGCGACATTGGCCAGTCCAGTGATGAAGATTCTGCTCCTCTTGTCCATTGTGTCCGCCTTCTGTCCGCTTCATTTTTGCTAACTGGGGAAAAACACGGTAAGTGTAGAAAGGCAGGTGCAGAGTTGAAGGGAATGACTTTAGGTTTCAGAGGTCATCTTGGGAACGAGCTTTGTGCCTGTTTGCAGCAGACAGAGTAGAATCTGGGGATGAGCTTTGGTTTTCACTGACCGGTGGGGGAGGGAGGGGAAGACGGGAGCAGCTGGTTTAGTGGGTCTAGTTTTGTGTATTTGGAAGCTAGATATGTGCTGCTTTGAAGCTGAAGGTGACCCAGGTGTATTTGTTTGCAGCCTTGGTTCCGGATAGGGATGTGAGGGTCAGCGTGAAGGCACTGGCGCTCAGCTGTGTTGGAGCTGCTGTGGCCCTTCACCCTGAATCTTTCTTCGTCAGACTTTACAGAGCACCGCTTGACACTATGGAATACCCTGGTACGTTCAAAGTTTGTATCCTATTCCTCACGTTCAGTCATTATTTTGAAAACTATTTCAAACCGTCTTGACTATTTTAGTTTTAGAGCACTAAGTTTTCTTAGCTAATTTGCGGCATTTGAGGTGTGTTCTCCATGAAACACATAAATAGTCATGTTTTTAGCTTCCTGGACCCCCTATAGATGCAGTGTTTAGTTGAAACACATACAACAAAGCAATAGAAATCTGGGAACGTCAGAGCTGATTTGCATATGAGTTGGATTTATACCAAAAGCACAAATTGTATATAATCAAAATTGCTTTGGGCCACACCACCCAGGCCAGGTGTTCACACTGAGAGCCAGTGGGCACCGAGACCAGCTGGGGCAGCAGCAAGCCAGTCTCCTGTCATGCGTGTTCTGGGGCGTATTCTCACGATGGGGTGAATGGTGGGAAGACTCACTCTCCTAAAGTTATCCTCCCGCCTGCTCTCTGTCTTTCCTTGGGCAAGGGGACAACCCATGCTTTTGAATTTATATTAGGTAAGTATGGACAAGTTTGAGGTTCTCTAATAATTTTTTGAGATGAAACCTTGGAATTTTGATTATTGGCTGACAACCTGGAATTATAATCCAGAAAATCTATTGTGTTGAAGGATGAATATAGAATCTTTAAACCCCGAAACGTTTTTACCACTGATGGTTATTATATTCAAGTCTTTTCTAGATTAGGATCACTGCCTCGCCCTCTTTTTCTTTCCTGAGAATTCAGCCTTTGCCCTGAGTTAGAAAGTTGACGGTAGGGACTTGTACAGTGGCTGGCTGTCTCTCTCCACAGAGGAGCAGTACGTGTCAGACATCTTGAACTACATCGACCATGGGGACCCACAGGTCAGAGGAGCCACAGCTATCCTCTGTGGGACCCTTGTCTCCTCCATCCTCAGCAGGTCCCGCTTCCACGTGGGAGACTGGATGGGCACCGTCAGAACTCTGACAGGTAACGTCGAGTGTTCAGTTTTCAGTGTTGTCTCTTCCAGATGGCATTCTCATGTTCAGGTTCACATGAAGGTGTTTGTTCCTTGCTCTTCC
>NW_006784492.1:98550-112708 GCF_000442215.2 Lipotes vexillifer
CTTCCGATCAGGAAATACATTTTCTCTGGCGGACTGCATCCCCCTGCTGCAGAAAGCTTTGAAGGACGAGTCTTCTGTTACTTGCAAGTTGGCTTGTACAGCTGTGAGGGTGAGCATAGTCATTTGTGGAAATCACTTCTTTGATTAGTGGAAATTTTACTGATGTTACAGTTAAAATTGGAGCTTAACATTAAATATTTCCAGATATCCTAAACAATAATAAACATCTGTGTATCTACCACTCAGCCTTAGAAGGAAAGCATTGCCAACAGTTAAGGTTTAATAGACTTTGATTTAAATCTCAGAATATTTGTTTGAAGTATACCTTCCCTAAAGGGTGTCTGTACCTTGCTCACATTAAGTGTAAAACCTGTTGAATTAAAAAAACAACAACTCTTTCAGGCCCATAGAATGGATAGAGTTAAAGTGAGGCACAGGGGTTATTTAATCCCCTTTGTTTTTTTGTGTCGAGGGAGCGCCCCAGTCCTCTATGTGGTAGGAAACTTTATATCAGCTGGTTCATAAATCACAACTGGCTAGTCAACAGCAGTCCAAGTTAACCAGTAAAAATCAAAACAAAAACCCTACAATTGTCAGATTTATGGGATACCGTCCCTTTGGCCCAGCCAGAAGTGTTCCTTAGTTCGAGTTGTTTGCCAAGTTTCAGTCAGTCTGTCTTAGCTGGAGCAGAAGGAAGGGGGTTGGCAGCAGGCAGCAGGCCGTGTGTGGAACTGCCCACGAGTGTGCTCAGGGCTCGGGGGAGGGTGCAGCCTCGGAAGCCCCGTCCTGTCCGCTCGTGCAGCCCAGGGCAGGGTCACGTCAGGAAGGGCTTGGGTGCTGTGTCCCGTGTGCTGGGCCTGCGACTGAGCTCAGGTTTAGCGGTGGCGGTGTGGTGCGTGGTCGGTGATGGCGAGGTTGGTGTCTGGGAGGAGAGGCCAGGGTAGAGGCAGAGACGGGGGGAAGAAAACAGTTTTGTGAAAGGGACACATTTACTTTGCAACTCGAGTTTTTGGAGGTGAGTGTATATGATAAGTGTTTCTGAGAGATGTGGAAACAGGGCAGCATCCCTGTCGCTGTGAAAGGAAGACGGAGTGGGGACTGTGGGAGGGGTTGGCGTGGGAGGGGTCGGCGGAGGCCCACCTGCCGCCCGCTGTGCCTTCCAGCTCTGCGTCATGAGTCTCTGCAGCAGCAGCTACAGCGAGTGGGGGCTGCAGCTCCTCACCGACATGCTGGCCCTGCGGAGCAGCTCCTACTGGCTGGTGAGGACGGAGCTTCTGGAGACCGTGGCAGAGATCGACTTCAGGTGAGTGAGTCGGGCTCGTTGGGTCGGCGAACCACAGCCGCTCCCAAGTCTGAACAGGTGTTGGAAGGCCCGGTCCCCTGGTGCCTGTAGTGACACTTATCAAGTGACCCGTGTCAGCATCGGAGTGGTTTGCACGGCTGCCGCTGCCCGTCTTCTCCTCGACTTTGCCCCCTTCCTGGAATGTTTACGTACAGGCAGAGGAGTGGGGTTTTCTGGTAGTCTGTGAGTCATCTAGGTGTTTTGGGTGGTGTGAATAAAAGAGCTCGAACTTCTAAGACAGTGAAGCTTGTGTCACTTGTGCTTGTTTAAACGAGTGCACTTAACGCTGTACTGAACTTAGCTGATCTGTATTGTGTTGCAGTTAAAAATAACTTCTGATGCCTTGCAGTTTTCATTTTCTAAGAGTAAGTTTTCTTTCCAGATGATTTCTCTCTATGCCTTCTTTTAGACGGGAAATTGTCCTTTATTGTCCGGGAATATTGTGCTTTTAAGCCGCCACTTATAGAGTGCTTGTTGCGTGCCAGGCTGGGCTAGGTGACCTCTGTGGGTTACCTTCTCTCAACCTCACAACATCTCCATGAAGTCGGGGTTGCTTTCACCTACGTCTCACAGACAGGACCCTGAGCAGGGCGGGCGGGGACCTTCCGGTCTTCGGGAGGCGCCAGCGTCTCAGCCCCCTCCCCACAGTCTGCCCGTCTGAGCTAATTCTGTAGGGCACTTAGGTCTTTCAAAATAACAGCTGTTTATATCCATTTAGAAGAAAAATAGTTTCCCGAGTAGTGTCTGACTGAGTCTGGAGTCAGGAGAGCAGTGTAAATTCTACTTGTTTGGAAAACATGAGTCTTTCTGCTGTTTTAAGTAAGGCTGCCTCAGAGCCTTCCCTGGCTCTTGGTTAATGTGCTGGAACCGGCCGTCTTCCTTGCTTTGTCAGTTGTGCAGGCCATCAGTGGGTGTTTGTTCAGTAACTAAATTGTTTCATTGTGAAATATGTTCTTTTGTGTTAGGTTGGTGAGCTTTTTGGAGGCAAAAGCAGAAAACCTACACAGAAGGGCCCATCATTATACAGGGGTAAGCCCTTCATTTTTGTGAGGCCGTGATTTAACTTCCAGGAAGTGCACTTTCCTAGTGGAGTAGAATGTCTTGGAATGCATTCTGTCCTAGATTTATTTCACATGAAGTATTTATTGACGTCATGAAAGTTGTGATTGTATGCGTGACTTTAGGACTAGTGATGTTGAGTTCTTCCTCACCGGCTTTCCAAAATATCTGACCTAAAACTTAGTTAAACACAGAGATTATATCTGTTTTTATTATCCTTCTTTCCAAAGCTTTTAAAACTGCAAGAACGAGTGCTCAATAACATTGTCATCTATTTGCTTGGGGATGAAGACCCCAGGGTGCGCCATGTTGCTGCAGCTTCGTTAATGAGGTACTTACCAAGTATTTTATCTCTTTTCACTTTCTTGGTTAAAGTACTAAATGATATGAGAATGGGAAGAGAGGGGAAAATTCAGAGGACGTGGGGCAGTATTCCTAAATCTTTTGAGCTCACAGTCAGCTACTCTTAAACTATCAAAAAAGATTATTTTTCACTACCTTAAGGGTCTAAAATGAAAATTGAAACAACAAAGTACTAGCTTCATATTATAAAAGTAATGCACTTTCATGGCCAGAATTTTGAAATATGGAGACTAGCACTGGAAAAATCACCTTCAGTTCTACCGTTGGAGATAACCACTGTTAACATTTTTTCCTGTATATCCTATGTACAAGTTTCTTTTTCAAAATTGGGACAAAATGTACATGCAGTTCTGTTATCTGATAATTTCCACATAATGTATTATTAGCATCTTCCTGTTGGAAATACTCTTCTAAAAAAGAAATTTTAACTGGCATTGTTGTCTGGGGCGGCACCCTCTATTCAAATATATTCATATTTCCGTACTGAAGTGCATGACATTTCATATAGTGTGAGATAAATAAAGCCTGTAAATATTGTTTAAAAATTTTTTTAGTTAAACTGTGGCCACTTTTTCACTATGTAGTTGTGATAAATTCTTATATAAATATTATTTGGTTGGATCTTAAATCTTTATTGATTTAAATAATGAATAATGATTCAGTGACTATTGTTGTACATAAATGTTTATGTGTAATTTTTTTTCTTAGAATTAATTCCTGGAAGTTGAGTTAGTAGGCCAAGCAAGCTTTTTGATTTTTTTTCCTAATAGCTTTATTGAGGTATAATTTTATATCTCTTAAAATTTACTCATTTTAAGTGTACAATTAAATGATTTTTGGTAAATTTACAGAGTTGTACAACCTTCACCACAATCCAATTTTAGAACATTTCCATCATCTCAAAAAGATCTTCTGTGCCCATTTGCAATAATTTCCAATTCTCACCTGGCCACAGGCAACCACTAATCTGTTTCCTGACTTTAGAGATTTGCCTTTTCTACATGTTTTATATAAATGAGATCACATAATAAATAGATGGGACTTTTGCGTCTGGCTTCTTTTGCTTACTTTTTGAGATTCATCCATGCAACGTGGTGTGTTTGTTCCTTTCATTGTTGAATAGTATTCTGTTACGTAGATAATACTCTATTTTATTTATACATTCACCAGGTGGTATTATTATTTTCACTTTTTGACTACTAAGAATCATGCTTTTCATTTCTCATGGGTAGATACCTAGAAGTGAATTTTTATGGGTTTTGGTACTTATTGTGAAATTACTGTCCAGAAACAGATCAGTTTATGCTCCCACTCCCAGAATATGATTGTGCCTGATTCTTCTCACCAAAACAGTATGTCAAAAGAAGTTAAATATGTGTCAGTTGTTCAGGCAGTCATTGGTATTTCTTATTAAAGTAACTTTTATCTTGTTTTAAAAGTAATACATGTTTACTGCACAAAATTTAGGAAAAATGTAAAGAAGGAAATAAAAATCTTTGTAATCAAACCACTCAAAAGAAAACCAGTTACATTTCGGTGGATATTCTTTCGGTTTTCAATGTGGTCATTTGCATTTCTTTGATTACTTGTGAGGTGTACCTTTTCATGGATTTAACTGGATTTATATAACTTACTTGATCAAAGATCTTGGATCTTTACCATTTTCTGTGAATGATAGTAGTTTATTAAACCTTAGGAAAAAATTATACTTATGACCAGGTCTTCATGGAGGAAAGAGACTTTAACTAAAGACACTTGGTTTGCAAACTAATGTGATAAAACAGTTGACTGTTTCTAAAAGTTATGGGCCCATCTGTAGGTGTGTGAGTGCTCACACAGGGCGTGTGCCGAGTGCTGATTGCAGGGAGGAGCCCATGTGCCCCCTGCATTCTGCCTCTGAGTTCACTTTGGATTTGTGAGGGACCTCAGCTGGAGCTCTGTACCTGGGAGTGTGTGGGACGGTTTTGCAGACAAAATTGCAGAAGAGAGTAAGGGACAGCCCCTGGCATTCAGGTCTGCCCTGTACTCAGTGCTTCCTGTGCACCTTGGCTTCACGCACTTGTTGATGCTGATCAAGATGGTTAGAAAGAGAACTTTCAAGGTTTTTTAAATCAAAGCATTTAATTATGTGTAGAGAGATGTATGTAACTGTATGACAGACAGGAAGAGAGTCCAGCGCCTGGTCTTTTCAGAACGGGTGTGTGGGGGAGTGGCCCAGCGATCCGAGCCTCTGGTCTTAATTCCCCTGACGAAGGAAGTGTCTGTGGGTAGCCGGAGGGAGGGGAATCACAGGTGGGTTTCAGGTACTTTCTAAGGGAAATAAACCTTGCTTTTATGTCAGGCTTGTTCCGAAGCTGTTTTATAAGTGCGACCAAGGACAGGCTGACGCAGTCGTGGCCATGGCGAGAGGTCAAAGCAGCGTTCACCTGAAGCTTCTCATGCACGAGGCGCAGCCTCCATCTCACTTCTCCACCAGCACCATAACCAGGTACCCCTGCTAGCCGAGGAAAGCGTGCCCTGGGCTCACTCTAAAGCCTCGTGTTTTCTAGAGAAAACGCTTGGAATAGGCGTTCCTCCCTTGATGGGGCGCTTCTCTTTTTCAGGGTCTACCACCCCGCCTCTTTATTTAAGCTCTGCTGCAGCCACACAGCAGTGACCTTGTAAATCATATGATCTGTTTGTTATGAGCCACATACCGACAGCTTTATTTTTCTCTAGGACTCTAATGCTATGTCTTCTCTAAAAACTTGTCCTTAAAATTTTCACTTTATTTGTGTTACCTATGAAGAGTATAGTTATGTCATGACATTAATGTTTAGGTGAGCAGGTTGTTAAAGAGTGTCAGTGTTATTTAGGGTTATCGCTAGTTCAGTCATGTGCAATTATTATTATTCACATTTTTTTGTGAGAGTCTTTTAAATACAATTTCAAATGGTTGTACACAGCCCATTCTTTTCTATGTCTTTTAGACTAGAAGACTAACATAGACTATGTTTTTTATTGTTGAGGGCAGGACACTGAGGGAAACAAAAGTGAATCAACGCTAATCCTGCTTGGGCTTCATTTATATAGTTGGGGAATTAGAATTTGTATGTAACTACAAGGAGGGATTGAAATTGACACGTGCCATGGATGGAGTATGGAAAAGTGGCAGTACTGTAGTGGGAAAGGACTTTCTTTTGTCCAGAATCAGGAGTAGATTCATGAAGGATTTCTTTTACCTTAAATCTTGAAAAATGGGCAGCTTTGGACACGTAGAGAGATTGCAGGCAAGGCTGTGTTGAAGACAGCATTGCTCCAGTGCTGTGGTGTTGGGAACTGGAGGCGGAGAGGGGTGATTTCAGCCATTTTCCTAGAATAATGACCACATTTATTCCCAGTCTTTCTCTAACTTAAAAGTCAAGACGGCTTTAACCTCTTGTAGCCTTTAATCTTAAAATTTTAAGTGCCATTTGAATTTTGAAAATGTCATAAGCTTCAGTGGTAGATTATAAGTCTCCACGTCTCTTTCTCATTAGAGTATATAGAGGCTATAACCTACTACCAAGCATAACAGACGTCACTATGGAAAATAACCTTTCGAGAGTCATTGCAGCAGTTTCTCATGAGCTAATCACATCAACCACGAGGGCGCTCACAGTAAGACTCTTTTGGTTGGTCTTAATGAGGTTACTTTTCAGTAGTTTGTGTGGTCAATTCTTAACGGTAGGATGCTTGTATTAGAGCTCTTATATGTGCGGCTTACTAAGAAATTGTGCTTCTGTGAATAAAACCTGGGTTTATTCCAATGGGAGTGGAAACAACTTTTTTTTCTGAACATTAAATATGTTCATTGTAAAAAAAATTCAGCCAGGGGAACTCCCCAGTGGTCCGGTGGTTAGGAATCGGCGCTTTCACTGCCACGGGCCTGGGTTCAGTCCCTGGCTGGGAACTAAGATCCCACAAGCCACGCGTCGCGGCCAAAAAATTAAAATCAATCAATCAGTCAATCAATCAGCCAGTCTAGGAAGACATAACAAAGAAAAGAAAAACTACCATAATCTGAATTGGTAGTATATCAGAAGTTTAAAATATCTCTAGAATAATTGACTCAGTGACTTTATAATACATACGAAGCGGAAAAAAATCAGAAATGCCAACAAAGATTTTTGTGTAATGTGATTATCTGTATCATTTTTTGTGATGCTGAAATTGTAAAAGAACCATAATGTCCAAGAGTCCAAAACTGATTAAATTCTGATTATAACTAAATTCTGTATAGATGGTGATATGTTTATTATGCACTTATTAACATGATGCTTTGGAGGATTTTGAACAATCTGTAGAATGATCATCTGGATTATAATGAGTGAAAAAAGGCACAGTACAAAACTGTGTATGCTTGTGCACAGACAGATCTTGCTTATGAAAAATAATGTTCACATTAAACACATTTCTTACATACTTAAGAAAATGATTGGCAGAAAATTTCCAAAATTTTAGGATTATGAATGATTATGCTTTTTAAGATAAGATATTCACAAATTTTCTAAAATGAACAAGTCTAACTTCCATAATCAGAAAAAAAGACTGTTATACGAAACTAGTGCCAATTTGCTGATTACCAGGTTAAATCTTGTCATTTACTTTATGTGACAGAAGGAATGCTTTCATGTTGTGAAAACTCAGACAATTATGATTAGACTATCTTGATAAGTATATAAGTGCCTTTCAAACTTAAATATTGTTTGGGCTGTCTGCAGTTTGGTCTTCCCTTGATTTGTTCAAAATATTATAAACATTATTTGTATTTATTGTGGCCTACATATGTCAGACACTGTTCTAGGCTTGGGATATAAAAACAAAGAGGATCCCTGCCCTTGTGCTTCTTTCAGTCTGGTTAGGAAGATGGACATTAATCTGCTGGAGCAGATGGGGTGGGGTGAGGTGGGGTAGGAAGGGCATTCCTGGTGGGGGCGGGGAGCATGATGGTTAAAGTTCGAGGCAGAGGAGGTGCATCACTCCTGGCCTCTCCTCACTGGGATATAATCGACCCTCCTTAAACCTGTATCTCAGTTGTCCAGCCGTATCTTCTAAGGTATGAACTTGTATCATGGGAGGACAGATGTCTTATCGTTAGATACAGATCCCAATTTTGTTTTCATTGTTCATACTCTTTATAAAGGGAAAAAGGAGGTTCAACTTAATAAACTTTTTTGGTGTTTGAGTGTGATTTTCTCATTCCTTTCTTCTTTAGTTTGGATGCTGTGAAGCTCTGTGTCTTCTGTCAACTGCCTTTCCAGTTTGCATTTGGAGTTTAGGTTGGCACTGTGGGTATGTATTGTCCTCGGCGCATGGCTGTCTGCAATTATGTGATACAAACATAGTTATACGGATCCCTTTCTTTCTTTCTTTCTTTTTAAGTCTCACCTTAACAGTTTCACCTTTTGGAAAAATACCCATTGGAATATTTGCTTCTGCCCTGTTAGTTGTGTGGGAAGCTAGAGAAGGAGCTATTGGGAAATACTGAATTACTTGTAATTCTAATGGATGTCAGATGCTCACTCTTAAGCATTTTGGAGGATCTGAGGGTATGATTTGCAGGTTAATTTAAGGGAATATGCATATGCTGGCAAAAGACTTTTCTAATTGGCTTGATTCTCTCCAAAATTATTCACTATGTATTAAAAACTTAGAAACATTTTTCGTTTGAAATCAGATGTGAGCTATCGTGCAAAATCGTAAACAATTACAAGAGTAATTTAGGAACTATTGTATTTATATTAGCAGTTCTCATTTAAAGATGATTTTCTTCCAGTAGATGTGGCCCTCATAGCATCTGTGAGATAATTCTGAGTCTTCTGCAGCGTTAAGGAGTAAGCTTTTGTTATGTATACTGATAACTGAGACACATTTAGTAACTCACTGTCACATTTGGAAGGAAATCTGCAGATTTCTTGTGTGTGTCAGCGTATGGCCAACTAACTTTGCTTGAAGTAGGTGCGTTCTCTGGTCCTGGGTGATGGCTTTCCCGTGTCGTAGATTCAGCATTAGACCTGACTTCAGAGCAACTCTGGTGTTGGGGTAAACGTGCTAAGTCAGTTGAAAGAGAGTTAAAAGTTATCAGAGTAACCAGTTCCAATACTTCCAGTCAGATCTGCTACCTGATTTCCTGTCTCGGATGACTTTCATGGGACTATGGTTACAAGAAAGATGCTAGTTCACAGTAGTAAAATCGCTTTATGAGCTGGCATGAAATGAACAGTGATGTGCCTTCCTTTTGGTTCATAAGAGAAAGCAAGGCTGTTATCTTAAAATTTTTCTGTAATTCGATCTTGCAATTGTCTGCTTTCAGAGTGCCCCCACTGAGCGCCTCTGATGAGTCTAGAAAGAGCTGTACTGTGGGCATGGTCACGATGATCCTGACCCTGCTTTCATCAGCCTGGTTCCCACTGGATCTCTCAGCCCATCAAGATGCTTTGATTTTAGCCGGGAACTTGCTTGCAGGTATTGGTACTGAGTTGAAAGAGGGATTCTAGGTCTTTAACTTGTGATTTCCTTTGCGGGGTGGTGGCGGTGAGTGCATGGAGGAAAAGTATTGAGGTCATTGCCAGGGATGGCTTGTTCCTTTAGTCAGAATTTCAGACTTTACCGAGTGGCATAAATGTGTACTGCAGGCAGCTATCCTGTGCCGAGTATTTTAAAGCAGCCCTTTCCCGATCTAGCCCCTCAGTTAGCTATAGGTAAACTCATTTCTAATTTCATTTTAGCGGGCACCCTGTGGCAGGTACTGTCTCAGGCACGGGGGCCATGAGAAAGTATGGTGTGTGGGCTTCGTTCTCAAGTTGAATGTAGGTTTTTGGCGACACACGTCAACAGAAGTTCAGTGGCCGCACGGAGCGGCTGTAATCACTCTCTGTTGGGGATTAGGACAGGAAGCGAGATTTCTGGCTGGCAGGAGAGGGGACGCCAGACAGGGCACAGCACACGTGAAGGCATACAGACGTGAGAGATTGTGTGACGTTTGAGCACTAAGTAATTTTGGATATCGTGTGAGGGCGAGGACGACGATGGAGAATGTGGCTGGTGAGGGAATGCGTCTCCGTTAATGAGGACTTAGTCTGTTTGCTCTGGGAGGTCATCGAAGGGCCTCATGAAAGGGACTAACAATCTGCGTAGTATTTTAGAAAGATCACTGGGCTGGCGTGAATGTGGATTGGAGGAGAAGTTAGGGAAGCCCGCACTTAAGGCAAGATCAAGAGTCTGAACAAGATAATGGCTGTGGGTTGTGTGGGAAGAGACCCATTAAAAGAGAGTGAAGGGGGCAGAGTCAGCACGTCTGGACCAGCAGTTGAACTTCAGTTGTAAAGATCAGGAGGGGCACTGTCACATCCTGGGTGGGTATGTGACGGCGGCCTTCATGGATGTTGGGGACACAGATTCGGGGGGAGATGTCGGTTTCCTGTGGAACCTGAGGCATCAGTGGGCCCCCAGGTGGAGGTGTCCAGCAGACTCTCGACATAGCTGGGTCTGAAGGACTTACGTCTTGGCCCCATGCTATGGAGCTGGGGAGGTGACGTGTGTGCCCGTATCACAGCCAGTGCCCCCAGATCTCTGAGGAGCTCGTGGGCCTCCGAAGAAGAGGCCAGCCCTGCAGCCACCAAGCAGGAGGAGGTGTGGCCGGCTCTGGGCGAGCGGACCCTGGTGCCCATGGTGGAGCAGCTTTTCTCTCACCTGCTGAAGGTGGCCAACATCTGTGCGCACGTCCTGGACGATGTGGCTCCTGGACCAGCAATAAAGGTAACTCCTTGCTTGGGCAGCTGTTTTCAGCTGGTCCCCATGGCTCCGTGGGCTTCCAGGCGTGCCTCTGTTTATTCATCTGTCCCTTCCTTATCCTTTTTTGCTTTAAATAAACAAAATTGCTCATGTCGTGACACTAGATTTAACACCTAGATGTGCTCATCCAATTTATAGCCCATTTGGTATCGTCTGTCATTTACTATCACCTCTGAGAGGGAAATAGCTGGCTTTGTTGTTGGGCTGTCGGCGTTGGCCAGGAAAGCTCAGCATCGAAGCTGGCCTCTCCTGAGATGCTTTGCTTTTCTTTGAAGCACAGTTCAGTGAAAACTGTTCACACAGTGAATGTAAGATGGGCCAGTTCACCCGTAATTGTATCTTGACGGCTCGCTCTCTCCTGTGGCTTCCACCTTGACAGCTCAGGTTCTCCTCTAGCTGCCAATTTGGTCCCCCTGCGGCTACAAGCTTCCCTCGAGTCCTTCCTCCCAGCGTAACCCCTGAATTACTGTACTGCTTCTCTGGCACTGGGCTTCTTTGCAAAACCTCTCGGGCCCTGGCCTCAGCCCGCTGCTTCGGCCCTCGATTCTTTAACCGCTGCTGGCCTGATCTCTGCCAGCTCCCCATAGCAACGCTCCCTGCCAAGACCCGCCTTTGACTCTCGTGGGTGCTTCGCAGACCCTGTCTCACCTCCCCTCTGCATCTCCCAGGACCACCTCTGCTGTACTGAGGCATTCTCTCTGCCTGGCTTCCGAATCCTCTGACCCCCTTCTACCGCCTGGGTACCTGCTAGTTTAGTCTTCTTCCCACCATCCGTGCCTTCCAGGGCTCTGTTCTCAGTCGGCCCCTCTCCATATTCTCCGGCCCAGGGCTGTCCAGCACAGCTCTCTGTAAGGATGGAAACGTTCCATCTACACCAGCCGGGACAGTAGCCACCAACCACATGTGGCAACCAAGCACGTGAAATGTGGCCGGGGCAACTGAGGAACCGAACTTCTAATTTTGTTTAATTGTCATTAAATTTAAATTTAAGTAGCCACCTGTAGATCGTGGCTCTAGCGTGGGACCGGGCAGTCTTCAGTATCTCAGCGGGGCAGACCCCAGACCTGTCTTCGGAGTCCAGTGTGGCCAGCTGCCACGGGTCACCTCTACTTGGGCGAGCCCTAGAAATCTCATTCGGCCTAAATCTGGACTTCTTGGTCTCCTCCCCAGCCGGTGCCTCTCCCCGTCTCTCACTCCATACTTTTCAAGCTGGAAAATGGGAGTCATCACAGCTCTTCATCCCGCTCACCAAATTCTTTGTTTTCTCTCCTAAGTATCTTGCAGAAAGCCCACATATGTACATGCATGCATGCATGTACATTTACACATATCCATACACGCACATGTAGGTGCACACACACATACACACTTTTCTCTATGCTCACTGCCGCTGTTCTGGTCCAAGCTGACGTAGTATCTCCTTTGCACCACTGCAGTGGCCTCGCTGAAACAACATTATTAACATATCATACAGTTACGGTGCAGCTCACATACCATGCACCTCACCCATTTAAAGTGTATGACTGTTTTAATACGCCCAGAGTTATTTGGCCATCGCTACAATCCATTTTAGAACCCAGAAAGGAACGCTGTACCATTTGGCTGTCACCCCCCAGCCCTCCCATGCCCCCCAGCTCCAGGCAACCACTAAGCTACTTTCTGTTTGTGTAGATCTGCCTGTTCTGGACATTTCATGTCAGTGCAGCTACACAGCTGGTGTCCTTCGTGACTGGCTTCTTTCACGTAGCGTGTTTTCCAGGTGCAGCAGCTTCGTTCCCGGTCTCTCTAGCCCTTCCCTGTCAGCCACTGTGCCCTTTGTGCAGACAAGGCTCCGAGGTGTAGGGTGGCCTTTCTCAGATCGCGGAGTGGGTGAGCAGCAGAGCTGAGGCGCCCGTGCCACTGCCTCCTGCCGTGTGGGGCTGGGGCGTTCTGTACTGTCCTGTGTATGCAGAGTGTGGGCTTTGTGGAGGGTCCAGGTTTGTTGCCTCCTACCTCTGCAGCGTGTTAGCTGTGACCTTGAATAAGTCACTTCATCATCGCTGAGCCTATTTCCTCATTTGAAAACGGAGTTCAGAGCATTGCTTTGTACCCTGTTTCACGCCCTGGCTCCCAGAGAGAGCCCCATTGCTTGCTATTGGAGGTGGCATGCCGGGGCTCCGGGGGCCTCCTGAGACCCCGCCTGACTGCCTGAGGGCTCCTCCATTTCTGAGCGTTCATGGTGCTCCTGTTAGGAAGTGCTCCTGTTAGGAAGTGCTGGGTCAGTTCCCACCACGTGCAGTTGTTGTGTGGGCTAAAGTGGATGGTACGTGTACGGAGTCTGAGCTTCATAAATGTGGATTCAAAGAAGAGAAATGGATTGCACGGGTGAATGGCAGAAGCACATACCATAGTTTTCAGTTCTGTGTTGGTTACACTTCCTTCACAGTTTGTTTTCTATTTTAGGCAGCCTTGCCATCTCTAACAAACCCGCCTTCTCTGAGTCCAATCCGACGGAAGGGAAAAGAGAAGGAACCCGGAGAGCAGGCGTCTGTACCCGTGAGTCCCAAGAAAGGCGGTGAGGCCAGTCCAGGTGTGAGGCCACGGCGGGGGAGTGGGAGGGGGCGGGCTTGGGGTGCCTGTCTGTATTACAGTGGTTTAGGACTAAAGCTTACGTTCGTGTCAGCTTGGTAGTTTCTGGAAATAAAATACATAGCAACGAAGCCAGAGAAATGGTTTCCCCAGGTGTGGTTTCAGGTATTGAATATTACTTACTGAGTGTTACACAGACCACATTTTGGTCTTAACGCACGTCTGAGTGTTGCTTGCCAACGTGGGGTCCCAGCCGTCTCCAGGCGTCTGGCCCACAGCAGGGCGCTGCACCCTGTGCTTCCCATGCTGTGCCTCCCCCCTTCTCCTCTTCTCACTGACTTTCAGTAAGGGAGGGGGTGTAGATGGCTAGGAATAGAGTGGGGTGACATCGTTGATTCTGATGCATGGAGAATTCTGAAACAGGAAGTGGAAATTTTACCTGTGGAAGGGCTGAGGGAGAAGTAAAGTGGGGATAAAATCATCTGAGTGAGACGAGCCTGAGAAATTGACACACGCTTGGAGGGGAAAGTCTTGGAATAGAAGGGGCCAGAGTGACCATGTGACTCTGCCTATGACATATGTGGTCCGTGCCACTCTTGGTGGGCACAGAGCAGAGGCTGCCACCAAGTCCGTTCACATGTCACCTCACAGTGCCGGGGCCGGACATGATTCTCCCGTTCATTTTGCTTATAAAGCGTTTATGTTAAGCATTTTATTAATTTTAAAACTTTATTTAATTTTTTGACTGCACCACACGGCTTGTGGGATCTTAAGTTCCTCGACCAGGGATTGAACCTAGGCCCCAGCAGTGAAAGCATCAAGTCCTAACCACTGGACCGCCAGGGAATTCCCTATGTCAAGCTTTTTTTTTTTTTTTTTTTTAGGGTTCTGAAAATGCTTTTTCATTCAGTTCAGCAGAAAAGCATTTTTTTTTTTTTTTTTTTTTTTTTGCGGTACGTGGGCCTCTCACTGTTGTGGCCTCTCCCGTTGCGGAGCACAGGCTCCAGACGT
>NW_006784492.1:112764-126204 GCF_000442215.2 Lipotes vexillifer
TTTTTTTTGTGGTACGCGGGCCTCTCGCTGCTGTGGCCTCTCCCGTTGTGGAGCACAGGCTCCAGACGCGCAGGCCCAGTGGCCATGGCTCACGGGCCCAGCCGCTCCACGGCATGTGGGATCCTCCCGGACCGGGGCACGAACCCGTTTCCCCTGCATTGGCAGGCGGACTCTCAACCACTGCGCCACCAGGGAAGCCCCAGCAGTAAAGCATTTTAAAAGAAACTATTTTCTAAGTATTGATGACGATACCAGTGGAAGATTTATCAGCTAAAAAGCTTCAGAACTTTATAAATGCAAAGTTATCAGTATGTGACTGATCATCTTTCTGATGCATTAAATAAACTAAGGACCCCAAATCATAAATCTTTTAAATCTTACACGGTGCTTGGCATTTAATATTTAATATCAGCTTAATGATAGTGTGTGTACCCTTACAGTTTTCAGAGCATGTTCACATCACCCCTGTTTGATTGCTTACAGGGCTCATGACCTAAGTTGACCAGAGGTCAACCCCATCGTGCCCCTGGGAGCCTTGTGCTCCGAGATGTTTTGAGATTGACTGAAGGTCACGTCAGTTGTTCCTCTGATTCACAAACAGGCAGCCAGGCCAAACCAAACACATAATAGCATCACACTGCTTTTCTTCTTTTTCTTCTTTCTATTTTATTTTGTCATCTTATGGGCGGTACTCAGAGTCTACTTATGTTCATTAGTCAATTTCTTGTTATTGTGAATTAATCAAAAAGTCAGGAAAAATTTGAATTTTATCCTACTAGAGTACAATAAAAATAATTATTATTGGCAATCTTTTTTAAACTTGGTGTGTGTTTACTTTTGATCTAAAAGTTTATTTTGTGTGGTGTGTTTAAAGCCTCTCGACCGTCTGAAACCTCAGGGCCTGTTGCAGCAACCAAGTCCTCGTCATTGGGGAGTTTCTGTCACCTTCCTTCTTACCTTAAATTGCACGATGTCCTGAAAGCTACACACGCAAACTACAAGGTACTGCTGCTTTTGTAAAAATACACTCACTCACATTTCAGAGGATTGTCGATGTTTTCCTTAAGATTGTAGCTTCTAGACATACATATATAAGTAAGTAAGTTAGACCTTTGGGATATGAGTTACAGTTAGCTTTTTCAGGTTTGTCTTTCAGCTTTGTTTACGGTAGCTTCCATCATACAAAAGTTTAGGATTTTCATTGGGAAAGTGGTGTCTTTATGATTTATTGATGTCGTGTCTGTGCGTCCCAAGATCGCCCATGTTCAGAGATCCGCTAGAAGGTCTTGTGGGACTGAGCATGTGGTTGTACTCACAGCGAGGGTTCCTCACGGCAGGGCGGGGAGGACACATAGCCAGCCCCTGAGGGGAAGGATGCCGGCGGAGTCTGGAGCAACCTCTGCCCCCCATGAGGGCCACTCGGAGGACCCCACCCGCCCCCGCCCTCAACTAAAGTGCAGCCGCGTGCTGGTTACAGAGGCTCCCTCTGCCTTCACAAACCAAAATTCACACTCACAGAGGAGAGCAGGGGTCCAGCATCAACACATTGTTTGATAAGGCAGTCCAGGCACAGTGAGCCACCCTTAGTGCTCAGGGAGAGTCTGACGTCAGTCTAGGGAACTGTTTACTGGCTGAGTTCCCAGGCATCCCCGAGGGCCAACCTTGCAAGCAGCTTTCTGGAAGGATAGCGTTCTGCTCTTTTGTTTCTCTTGCACAGGTATGTTTCTTACTTAGGACTTTCTCATTCTGAGATGATGATGATTATTATATTTTATTTATTTATTTTTTTGGCTGCGCCGCGTGGCTTGCGGGATCTCAGTTCCCTGACCAGGGATTGAATCCCGGCCACAGCAGTGAAAGCCCAGAATCCTAACCAGTAGGCCACCAGGGAACTCCCCTTATTCTGAGATTATTAAGGAAAATCTCCCACGGTTTCATTTAGGGCTTTTCATTGTTTTCTTCCATTCAGTGTTTTGTGTGTTTAGACTATTCTGTCTGCAATTTGTTAGATATGAAGTATGCATCTAACAGGTTTTTTTCCCAGCTGCCTAACCAGTTGCCCCTACAGTTTCCCAAATAGTCCATTTTCCGGCACTAGTGGGTTTTGAAATACTACCTGTATCACATACTAAATTCTCATAGTTCTATGTTTCCATTTACAGCTTTATTATATCAGTCTGTCCCTCTGTTCATCCATTAGAAGCACACTTCCTGATTATTGTAGCTTCATAATGTATTTTTGAGGAGATCAGTTGCCCCATTTTACTTGAGAATTTCCCTGGATATTCTTACTTATTTTTGCATATGGACATGAGAATAAGCTTATTTAATTCCAAAGAAAGTTGAGAGTTTTTCCATTGGGATCGTGTTAAATTTGTAGATTAATTTGGGGAGAACTGATATCTGACATGCTAAGCCTGCCTGTCCAGAGTGTGAGATGCTTTTTGTTGTGTTGGAAACTTCCTGTTTCCTCAGAAAGGCACCTCAGAAGCACAAGAAGTTTAAAGAATTTTAAAAGTAATTTTAAAAGATACCTCACATAGACCTTGCACGTTTTTTCACAAACGTGACTCGTAGTCATCCTTTTTTTCATTACTAATAGATACATCTCAGTTTTTTAAAAACCATTTACAAACTTTATCTGGTTTGTTTTCTGAAGGATATAGATAATTTTTAAAGATAAAAGATTTGGAGGCTCTCTTTAGCCGGATGTTTCTCACATCAAGCTCTAAAGTGGAGGAGGGTATGTTTAAAATCCCGCACAGAGAAGATGTTTCCTTTCCACCTGTTCTCAGTGGACGTCATCTTCGGCTCTGGGGGACCCCCCGCCCATGTTCTCTGCAGCATCCCTCCATCCTCTCTTCCCTCTCCATCGTCTCCCTTCCTGAATGCCCCGGACTCCAAGGTGGACCCCTTTACCTTTGGCCTCCCTGGAGTCTCGGAGTCCCGCCTCCTGGTTGAGTTGCTGTGCGCAGACTGCGTGTGTGTGTTTGGAGCGGCTGGCGTGTCCTGAGGTCTTTCATCACTGCCTCCTCACCTCCGCTGCTGCCCCACTGGGTGTCCTGCTCTCCTGCTCTGCATTGTTTGCTTGACCCCTGGGCTCCCGCTGCGTCACTCCCAGTGTCCAAGTCCTTCCTCAGCTCTCCTCAGAGCCCTTCGACCCTAGTTCTCACATCTGTTCGCTATTCAGGAAAGGCCTTCCCTGCTCTCTCCCCGACCCCCATCCAACGCCCTGTGCCTGCTGGAGGTGAACCCCTGCCCGCCTGCTTTCCCTGGGACCTGGCGTCGTGCAGCCGCCTGTCCCTGGGTCTTAGGGGGTCTCTCTCCTGGATTTTTCCTTCCTTCCTTGGCCTGTTGTGAACACCCTCAGGTTGACGTGACAGTGGTCACAGTGTTGGGATACACTTACATGTTCGTTTTCTGTGTCTGTTTCTCACCTGCTTTCCTCTCCCTTTGCCCAGAAAGTGTTTCCTCTTTCAACAGGGGTGGTTAGATTTTATTTCAGTGAGCAAATTCCTATTTACTTATTGTAATGTTTTTGTAGGATTTTTGCCGGTTTTTATTTTCACAGTCAATCCCTCCCCCTCACCCTTGTTCTTACATATTATATCTTTGGCCCTGACCCTTCTCTCAGTCTGTTAAATGGGGGAAATTGCTACATAATTTAATTCAGTTGGGTCCTTTAGGATCTTAACTTAATACCTCTTAAGACTAATTTAATATTTTGTTGTAGCCAGACTGAAAGGTTGTGTCTGAATTTGATAATGATTTCCCCCAGGGATCTTAATGGGTGGAAGAGGACATGTGTTTTATATTTTTTGATATGCTGCTTATCAGGCACTGGTTATGATGGGCATTAAACATTCTTTTTCTCATTATGATAGAAGGTTAGGAATTATTTCTTTCGGTAGCATCAGTATACGTTGGAAGACACCTTTGAAAATAGTGTTTATATAGCGATCCGGAAGAGTAATTTCCTTTCCGAGGCATTTCCCAGTGCTAAAAACAAGCAAACAAACAGAACCCCACCCCCCCCCCACCCCCCCATGGTGAGTGTCGCGCTGCCTAGGGAACACACCACAGCGGACAGTGTGTGTCTGTGTCAGGTGACCGGGATGCTGCCAGCAATCATGTGTGCCTTCTCTCCCTCCACTTTCCCAAGGTCACCTTGGATCTTCAGAGCAACACCGAAAAGTTTGGGGCTTTTCTGCGCTCTGCCTTGGATGTTCTCTCTCAGATTCTAGAGTTGGCAACACTGCAGGACATCGGGAAGGTTTGTGTTTCCTTTCTTCTCGTTGAGCTGTAGCTGGCACGCTTGAGGTGTACCCTGGGCCGAGTGCCTCCAGGGCGAAACCCCACCATCCCGGCACATTCACAAAGTGGGGAGAAGGTTCTGCAGTCTGGGCCCTTGAGTCTGATTCTTGTCTTAGCCTGAAGTTGCCGGGGGCGGGCTTCTATTTGTATCCTGTTTTCACTTTTGGCTCTAAATTAGCTCAGACCCAGATGAATTTAAAAATGGGTGGGTTTAAAACTGTTGACAGAGTCCTTTACTTTATTTGACCTTCGCACATGGCAAGGTCAGAGCAGTCTCTGGGGTGTGGCTTGTTCTTCTGGTGCCTCAGGAAGCAGCAGAGCTGTGCTTGAGGCTCGTGGACTTCGGTTCCAAGCCCAGTAACCTCCCTGCACCACCCACGTGTTGTGGGGACATGTTCAAGCACACGGGAGAGTTAAGAGGTCATGTGGTGAGTGCCCGTGTCGTGTCCGCGACCAGATCTAGCAGGTACCGTTTTGTCCACTTGCTCTACTGTGTTTGGATCCACCTGTCCAGCTACCGGGGCATCTTAGTTTCTAATGAATTTCAAAGTGAGTTACCAATAGCCCTCCTTAAACGTGTGTCTCTTAGAAGTGGAATACAGTGAAGTTCCTTTGTTTTCATTTCTCTCCATCTTTTTCTTTCTTTTTTTTTTTTTTTTTGGCGGTACGTGGGCCTCTCACTGTTGCGGCCTCTCCCGTTGTGGAGCACAGGCTCCGGACGCGCAGGCTCAGCGGCCACGGCCCACGGGCCCAGCCGCTCCGCGGCATGTGGGATCTTCCCGGACCGGGGCACGAACCCGCGTCCCCTGCATCGGCGGGCGGACTCTCCACCACTGCGCCACCAGGGAAGCCCCATTTCTCTCCATCTTTTTCTCGATTTGCGTAAAGCTTACCTGGCTTTAATCACTGTACACGTTGTCTTCTGTTTCTCCTCACTGTCCCTTTCACTTTTTCCACATGTCAACTCAGTGGGTGGGAGCAGTGCTTAGTCCAGGGCCAGTTCTTCCACCACCGAGGCAAGGCCTCCCTGGTTCTAGCTGGCGCCCCACAAACCCAGTTGGGGAGAGCAGTCACTCTTCCAGCCCTGTGTGAGTTCGGAGCGCTGTGCCCTCTGACCCTTCCTTACGCACGTGTTGAGCGGCTCCCAGGGCCTCCCCCGGTCTACAGAGTCCTCTCTGGGTGCTCTCTCTTCTTTGGAGCCCTCACTGTTCCCGCTTCCCCGGACTCTCAGCTCCTCCCCGACTCGGGGGGGTCCCCTGAGCTCTGCTCTGTCCCTTGCCCTTGTGCCACCACCCAGGAGCTCTCTGAGGGCAGTGACCTGGGGCAGTCGTAGGACTGACTTGCTGGTTTCCCATTTCTCAGGGATGCCTGTCCTCCAGTGCCTCCTGGTCACTGTCTTGGAACTGTGGTTTCATATATTGGGTTTTTTTGGTTGTTTGGCTGTAGGGTAAATGTGGTTCCTCTTACTCCATATTGGCCAGGAGTGGAAGTCTCCCTTCATTATGTTGTATGTTAATATCCGTGCCCGGGACTTGTTTCCTTGAAGGCCGCTAACAGCAGCATCCTCTTCTCACCTGTTTTCAGTGCCTGTAACTCAGCTTCTGTTGCACACGGAGCGTTTCATACGTGTTTGTTAAGAGACGTGGTTGTTTGTTAGGCAATTTGTGATGTGAAGGCTCTGGTTGTAATTCTTCCGGTTCGCACTTCTTAGTTGCCTGCTATGAGCTAGTGAAAACAAGGTGACGTGGAACAAACTCAGCCCTGCAGAGTATAGCCTTGGATATCTAGTCCAATAGGAATAAATCAGAATCTTAAAAAGACATGGTCCTGAGTATTTGAAATCAACAGAAATCTGTTGCTTTTTAGTGCAGGAAATATACCAAACAAATGAAGTGAGAGGCCTTTTCATTCTAGTTGGTCTGATAGAAGCAGTGTCTGGGGACCAGGTGGGCGGTGAGGGGGGAGCTGCTGATGCTGGTGCCTGGACCGTTCATGTCTTCAGGGACCTTGGATAACATGGACCTCATTTCTGAGGCTGGTAAAAACAGTTTGTGAGAACAGTCGTTTGAAGGCAGTCATTTTGGTCATTTTTGCAGGTTGCCGTCGGACACAGGACCTTACGCTAAAGGGAAATGTCTAGGGCTTTTTGTGGTAAATCACACTTGATGTAGTATGTGCTACGTTCAGCTGAACCTCTGCAGGGGCCCCACAAATGCAGGGCTTTCACTCCTTTGTAGACTCTGAGCTCCTGCCCTGACAGCAGGGCTGGATGCCGAGGGCACAGCAGATCCTTGATGCACAGTTTCTGGATGAGTGAGAGAAAGAAAGAATGTATAAATGCATGAAAGGAAGGGTGAGACATGGCTGCTTAGATTTCCATGCTTTTTACTGACTTTCTCTGCTGGCAGTACGTGAAAAGCTTCTTCTGACTGTCCTCTGATGTTTACTGTTATACACAATTTAAACGGAAGCTGTCCAGTGGCCTGCTCTCCGTGCAGAATTCACCACAACAAGTATCTGTGAATTGCTTACTTTAATGTCTTGCTGCCTGTCCTTTGCAGTGTGTCGAAGAGATCCTGGGGTACCTGAAATCCTGCTTCAGTCGAGAACCAGTGATGGCAACTGTTTGTGTCCAGCAGGTCAGAAAGCAGTTTCTTTTAAGCCCTTCACCCCGGCACGCTGATGTAATGCTGCCCGTCGTTCAGAAGGTGGTGCTGGTGGCGCGTCCGGCAGCCCCACCTGTCCCGCCTTTGCTCACTCCGCTGTTCTCCGGCCAAGAGGGCTGCTCCTCCCTCGTGGTCCAGGAGGAGGACGCTCGCCCCCATGGGGGCAGAGGATCTCAGAAGCTGTGCTGGCCTCTTGTCACTTAGCTGGTGTCCTGGTCTCCCTCCACTGTCCTGTGCGAGCTGAAGTTTTGCTAACATGCCCAGTTATATATAAGGCAGGTTTGATATTTGTGTGGGAGATTCTGTGTTACTTCAGATGTTGATGGCTGCAATTCTTCCACTCTAGCTGTTGAAGACTCTCTTTGGGACAAACTTGGCCTCCCAGTTTGATGGCTTATCTTCCAACCCCAGCAAGTCTCAAGGGCGTGCTCAGCGCCTTGGTTCCTCCAGCGTGAGGCCGGGCTTGTACCATTACTGCTTCATGGCTCCGTACACCCACTTCACCCAGGCCTTAGCCGACGCCAGCCTGAGGAACACGGTGCAGGCAGAGCAGGACCACGACACTTCAGGGTAACCTTCTGATAGTCTCCTGTGTTCAGAGAACTCTAGAAAGTGTGCTTGCTGCAAGGATGCTGAAGGCATGGCCCTGCCTCCAGAGAAGCATGTGGTCCAGTGGGTGAGATTGCGGGCGCCTCAGTGTCTCGGCAGGGCTGGGCTGGGGGAGAGGAGTGCTGAGCGGGCTTTCCGGGAAGCGCACTCACTGCTGATTCGTCAGCCAGCCAGAAAGGGGACACGCTATTCCCCAGGGCGCATGACGACATTTCCCTTTAGAGTAAGGTCCTGTGTGTTGGTGGCGCTTTGGGGGCCTGTAACTCAGGTGGCTCAGTAGTGCTAGTGTGTAGAGGGCATAGGTATTATTACTCTCTGTTTTGTAACTTTATGGCTAAAAGTCTGTTTTCACTCAAATTTATAGTTGTTTATGGTGCCTGGAATTACAGTAGTTTCTTAAATTACCATCAATTATTAGTGCATATTTGAGTTACTACTCTGTAGTAACAGTAGAATTCTTGGTTTTTCTTTATGTAGATGTAGTGATAAAACAGCTACAGTTAAAATACTAGAGTATTTTAGGAAAATGTCCACGTTTCGGGCTTTAATTGGTCATGTACTTACTATTTTTCCAAGTCTCGGGAATAAGATTCTTTAAATACTTTGTCTAATAATATGGGGTATAAATAAAACAAGCAAGTGTCTGATTACTGTCATTTAATATTGTGTTTCTTAAAAAGAAAAGGGTATAATTGATGTAAAGAAATTTTTTCCCAAGGAAATCAAGTGGTATCTTCTAAATCACTGAATCTTTCAAATGACCGTCACCTCTCTGGCCCCACTACACATGGGGCTGAGTGGTGATTTTTCTGTAGCAGAGGAAAGCTCTGTCTCGGGTAGCCTGCTGCAGGTGACAAGGTTTGATGGCTGTCGGTCAGCTGTAAACTGTTTCACCTGATTATCTTCACTAAAAGAGGAGCTTGATGCCGCTACGTTGAATGGCTATTATCGTTCTTTCTGACTCTAAAGCGCTCTGATTTTGTGAAATTGAATTAGTTTGACCTGGAGTATAGCTGGATACATAGGAGAGTATTTAAGGGTATTCTTTGCTCACCTTTCTTTCTGCCTGGCAGGTGGTTTGACGTACTCCAGAAAGTGTCTACCCAATTGAAGACAAACCTCACCAGCGTCGCAAAGAACCGCGCGGACAAGGTAACGGGGAGCCGGCAGGTGCACGCTAGGCACGTTCCAGGTTGGGGCCTCCAAGCTGCCTGCAGTGGAAGACTCACTTACAGATTCTTGCTTTCTCTATTTTTTCGTAGAATGCTATTCATAATCACATTCGTTTGTTTGAGCCTCTTGTTATAAAAGCTTTAAAACAGTACACGACAACCACCTCTGTGCAGTTACAGAAGCAGGTTTTGGATTTGCTGGCACAGCTGGTTCAGTTACGGGTTAACTACTGCCTTCTGGATTCGGATCAGGTTTGTGGCTTTTATCTTTCATCTACTGTACCTGTTCATAATTTAACAAAAAGAAACTTGGAAAGACACTGAAGTCTACCTTAAAGAAATGCGCCGTTTTTTTTTCCCCACCAGCGGCTGCGTCTCATCTGTCTCACTCACTGGTTGACACAGAAGGCCTGGCGTGCACAGGCCTCAGCAAGCATAGCACCCTCGCCCAAGCTCTCCAGGCTAGGGTCAGCGTTTACAAACCTGCCAACAGCTCTTCCCGTCCACTCACCCTCCCCCACTCCAACGTTAATTCAAGCTTACATTGTAATTGAGGTTTACTGTTGGGGGGACATTTTTGCAGAATCCAGTCTTATTTTAAACAGCTTATCAAGGAAGATCAGTTTCAAGCGATCTAAAGTTAGCTCACCTGTTTGAAAGGGAATGTGATCTGTTGGGCAGTGGCTGACCCCTGGCCCCTGGGTCCCCGCGTGGCGACTGTCTGAGCCGGCCCTGAGTGTCTGTGCTTGCTTCCACCAGGTGAGACCTCCCTGCCACGGGTACGACTCTGGAAAGCTGTGTCATTTTGTGATGCGAATTCTCTTAAAGCAAGTGTCATGCCAGCCAAGTTCACTGCAAAGAAAGTTGCCTTTAGGTCGTCAGAATGTGACTGTCATTGTTGGGCTGTGATTTGGCGCTGCTTTCCTATGAGATAGGAAATACTGCAATTCTCCATTCCCTTCTAGACACCACTGTATCTGTGGTGTAGCACTATCGTTGAGGTGATCCTCTCTCGACGCTTATGTATCAGATGGGGACTTTAGAAAGATAGAAGAAAGCAACAAAAATCACTCCGTTTTGGAGAAGGGCTGTGTGTGGCATGACTGAAGAGAGAATTTGATAAAGGCCTGTCTGACCAGGGCACGGTTGAGTGTTCTTTCTCTGTCCCCTGACGGCAGCCCCAGCAGAGACCGGTCTCTAACCACCCACCGGCCACGCACCTTGAGAAACTCACCAGGAGAAGCGAGCAAACACATTCAGGACGCTGGTTTCCCCACAGGTGGTGTTGGGGGGTCACCTGATGAGAGCGGACTTGGGGCAGGGGCTCTGTTTTGACCCAGCATTTTCATTGTCCCACCCCCTGCTCTCGTTCTCCGAGGAAAATCACTCAAAGAGCCGTTTCCTTCCTTGGGGATGACGCTCACTGCGGGACGGTTCCCGGGCTGTGACGCAGGGGCTTGGGTGGAGAGAAGCCCTCATCTGAAGTGGGGGGCAGCCGTGGCCGAGAGGGAAGCAGGCACGGGCACACGAGGGGAGTCTGGGAAGGTGGGTCCTCCCTGGGCTTCCCCCGTGCCTGCTGCTCCAGGGGAGAGCAGAGCCCGGGCTGGCTGCACTCTCAGAGGACACGGGCCGCCTTTCTCAGTTTCCCCCTTCTGACTCGTCGTGGGAGGAAACTGATTCTCTCAGGTGGTGGTTGGTCTCTGCAGTGGCTGCCGTCAGTGGACAGAGAAAGAACACAGCTCTCCACTTGGCCGTACCCTGGTCAGACAGCCCTTTATCAAATTCTGTCTTTAGGCATTCTACACAGAGCCCTTCTCCAAAACGGAGTGATTTTTGTTGCTTTCTTCTGTCTTTCTAAAGTCCCCATCTGATACGTAAGCGTCGAGAGAGAATTCCGTGCTGTGCTCGTCTCTGCGCACGCGCACAGGTGGTCTGATGTGCGGGCCTCGCTGCGAGCCCAGCACTTTCTGCCTCTTACTTGGTGGCGTTAGGTTTTCTTGCCATGGGCGCTCTCTCCCCACGTTTGTTCCGATTTGTTTCTGTCACTCAGCGCCCTTTCCCCCCAATTCTTAGGGTTCAGTACCTTGACAGTTTTTTTTTTTTTTTTCTTGCGTTATGCGGGCCTCTCACTGTTGTGGCCTCTCCCATTTGCGGAGCACAGGCTCCGGATGCGCAGGCTCAGCGGCCATGGCTCACGGGCCTAGCCGCTCCGCGGCATGTGGGATCCTCCCGAAACGGGGCACAAACCCGCGTCTCCTGCATCGGCAGGCGGACTCTCAAGCACTGCGCCACCAGGGAAGCCCCACCTTGACAGTTTTTATGGACAAGGATAGAAAACTATCAATAGAACAGGCAAGTGATTTAACTCAGTTCAGATAGTGATTTACTGAGCACCTGTATCACACCCGGGGGCGAGGAGGAAACTGGAGGTAAGCTCCATGCTTCAGGTTGGAGGGTGAATTTGGGCACTTGGAATGTGACACAGAACTGGCTGTAAGCCAGTCGTGAGGGTCCTGCCTCTGCTTCTCAAGGCCACCCTCCCCTCCGCACCCCTCGGTACCCAGCTCCTTTGAATGTTGGGGGCGCTGGGGGAGAAGTTGGACTCACTTGGGCATCTTTATCCCTAAGCCAGTTTCAGGAAATCCGTGCTGTGCGGCTTGCCGTGAGCTGGAGCACACGAGGCCTGCCGCTGTGCCTTTTGGGTGCTGCCTGGGGCTCCTGGAATTCATCATCTGTTTTTCCCAACAGGTTTCACCTCAGTGTTCAGTAAATGTGTTTAGAGGGATTTCTGGAAGTGTCCTGAGATTATCTAGTCTGACAGTAGACCACGTTTGAGTCCTTGTGCACAAACAAGTTTACTGCCAGGAAACTTGTTAAAGGTTTATACAAATGGGTATGAAGAAGCGTAACCTAGTTTTTTGCGCGTTTTGATTCCTGATGTAAAGCGTTTATTCTTCTGCCTGTAGGTGTTCATCGGATTTGTGCTGAAGCAGTTTGAATACATTGAAGTGGGCCAGTTCAGGTAACTCTGCATTCCTTGTCCGTGTCACGTAATCACACGTAACGTTATGTTGTGTTATTTGCTGCACTGCACAGCGTACGGGATTTCAGTTCCCCCGACCAGGGACCGAACCCGTGCTCCCTGCAGTGGAAGCGCGGAGTCTTAGCCACTGGACCGCCAGGGGAGTCCCTGCACGTAGGATGAGCGTTTATCTTAAAGGATTGTTAGGCATTTTTGCTAAGCATTATTTTTAATGGAAATCTGATTGACACGCTGAGGATTTTTGTTTCTTCTAAAACTGAATGAATAAGTATCTCAAGCCGTGTTGAGAAGTAATTCTGCATCTGATAATCACGTGTTGTCAGTTTTCATTTCGTATTTCAAAGCGTTGAATTATAATAGTTTTTCTAAATGAAGTCTCATTTGATAGAGCACTAATTTTTCTAATCTTAGAGAAGACGGTTTTTGAATACAGTTGTCTTTAATAGAGGTAATTACTATGCACTGTACTTATATTAACTGCAGTTTTTCTTTGCTAGACTGTAAGGTTTGAATACTTCCTCCTATAAGTATAATTATAGAAAATTAAAATTCTTCAGTTTCTGAACTAACTGATAACTAGTTAGGGAAACATAGCGCAGAGGAAAGTGTTCTGAGAGTCCCCTGGGTCTGGAGGCATAGTTTCTTGTTCTCGACCATGTGATTTGAGGCAGGTTACTTTTTCTCCTTTGGGTGTCAGTTACTTTTTCTCCTGTTGGGCGCCTTCTCCAGGCCCTCACTTAGCCCAGGCGCCCCAGAAGACGTGCTGGCCCCATCCCGAGCCGGGAACACGGGAGGACGTCAGCTGGACTAAACTGGGTCCCGAGGGTCCTTGAGCTCAGCGCCCGCTCATTCCTCCTCGTGCTCTCCCGTTTTCTCACATGTGCTCTCTCAACTCTGAATCGAGAGTAATTTCATGCTGTTTATATTGGTTATGTTTCTTCATTTTAAAAGGAAGCGTCTAAATGGATGTTTTTGTTTCTAGGGAATCAGAGGCAATTATTCCAAACATCTTTTTCTTCCTGGTATTACTGTCTTATGAACGCTATCATTCAAAACAGATCATTGGAATTCCTAAAATCATCCAGCTCTGTGACGGCATCATGGCCAGTGGGAGGAAAGCTGTGACACACGGTAACGGGACAACCTTTCACTGTGGTCTTCAGTGGTCATCATGTGCTGACACCACCTTCCACCTGTGTGGACAGCTGCCCAGTGCTCTGTAGGCTGTGCGTGTGTACGCGTGCACATGTGCACTCTGGTTAGAGATGTTTAAAAAAAGGAGACAGCACACTCTTTACTCTCAGGAGTGTTTGATCCACTTAGGTAAACACAGACAGTGAGATAATCTAAGGTGCACATAGAGTCTGACATAAATACTCTTGTCTATCCATGTGAAACAAAGAATTTTAAAGTCCAGCTTCTGTAAGGACATTGGATTTCTCGTCCAGTGGTATTGGAAGATATAGTTTGGCCTTGATTCAGGGCCTTCTGTTTTGCCTGGTTATTTCATAGCAGGTTAAGTGAGGTCCACAGACGACAGTCAGCTGCTCAGGCAGCCTCCTTCCCACCTGTGGAATGAGGTGGTGTGCTTTAGGAAGGAGCTGTGAATCTTTCTTTGCACTTTTTAAACCGCTCT
>NW_006784492.1:126214-145382 GCF_000442215.2 Lipotes vexillifer
CTCTTCCTACCGACTCCTCTCTGGCTCCATCGTCAGGAATCTGTAGGCTTTTGAACTGTGATTGGGGTGCCTCCCAAGACCTCGGCTGGCTGCTGCACCCCGGGTCCCCGTTCCACGTACCGCAGTAGGGTGACCAGCGAGCCGTGGTACCGGGGGTGTGGAGGGGCTCAGCAATCACCATTTCCCGCACTAGCAAGACGGTCACCTTAGCCACGGCCTTGCTAGGGCTCAAATCCATGCCTCAGCACAGGGGTACATGACTGCACGTATGGACTTGAGGTCACTGGATAGAGTTGAAAGTGCAAACGGCAAATAGAGGGGTGACTGAGGTTTCCCAGATCAGAGGGTCTTTGGATAGAAAATTGATGGGAAGCCAGACCGCCCCGCTCTCTACTGGGAAGCCTGGTTGTCTGTAGAAAACTCAGCAAGTGTGGCGTGTGTGTGTGTGTGCGTCACTGACGGTGAGAGAGTGTGCCTTTCAGCAATCGTGGTGACATGACTGGGCTGATCCTTCTCAATGAAAGGCCTTGCTTAGTTTATTCAAGTGGTGGTGTGAGGCAAATCATTTACTTTGCCCTTTTGGAGAAAGACACGACTTGGGGGAAAACACATTGTCTAATGAGAGAGTGACTTTAATTGCTTGAAACAGTATAGAAATCTAATACTTTGACTAAATGTTTTCCATTGAAAAAGCATTTGTTCTCTCTTCAGGTAAATCTTTAAGTAGATTATGCATGAGGATAGAATGTTGCTATTTTGGTTAGTTAGAGTGTTTTATTATTTTGAATTTGACTTTTGAATTTGTGTCTCTTTGTGTCAGAAATAATGTTATGTCACAGAAACCCTAGTTTTTTGTTTATTATTATTATTATTATTGTGTGTGTATGTGTGTGTGTGTGTGTGTGTGTGTGTGTGTGTGTGTGTGTGTGTGTGTGTGTGTGGTACGCGGGCCTCTCATTGTTGTGGCCTCTCCCGTTGTGGAGCACAGGCTCCGGACGCACAGGCTCAGTGGCCATGGCTCACGGGCCCAGCCGCTCCGCGGCATGTGGGATCTTCCCGCACTGGAGCACAACCCCGTGTCCCCTGCATCGGCAGGTGGACTCTCAACCACTGCACCACCAGGGAAGCCCTGTTTTTTTGTTTTTTAAAAATTTCACAACATTATCAAGTGTCAGAGGAGGACCCATGGCCTTCCAGGATGGTATACAGGTAATTTCACGGCACTCATTGATAACCTTAATTTATGTCTTATCACAAAGCCAAGTATGGGTCAGGGTTTTCTTTATTTCTTGAAAATAATTTGGAGGTGTTAGTGCTGTCTTCCGAATGCATCTGTCACATACTGCCTTCTTAGTGGGCCCTTTTGTGCCTACAGCCATACCAGCCCTGCAGCCTATAGTCCACGACCTCTTCGTTTTAAGAGGAACCAATAAAGCTGATGCAGGAAAAGAGCTTGAAACCCAGAAAGAGGTGGTGGTGTCAATGTTACTGAGACTCATCCAGTACCATCAGGTAAGGGGAGGTGTGGGGTGGTCACTGACCCTTCCTTGTCCCTGCAGGGACAGGAGGAAATGCCACGTGGCTGCTGTCTGCTGTCAGTGAGTGTGGCTTTGTGCCAGCCCTGGGCTCTTGGGCGGGGAGACGCAGGGGGACATAAGGCTTGGTGGGGTCTGTCTTTAAGGCAGTGTGGCCTGGCTGACGGTCACAAGGTCGTTCAAGGCGGTAAACATGGTAGAGGCCCTCTTTTCCAAAATGAGGATCAAATACCAGTCAGCAGTGTCGATCAAAATGGTTGCGTTCTAAAGAATGATTTTTAAAAATCTCAACGTGAAATAATTTAACGACTTCATCTGTACATTTATTTACCACTCTGTTGAGGGAGGGCCAGCGTCTTTTTCTTGGCGCTGATTTCTGGCTTCGTTTTCCTTAAGGTGGAGTAGGAATTTCAGGTGGTGTGTGAGGCAGTCTGAAAACAGAAGTCTGGCTTTTTAATGAATTCTCTTCTGTAGCTGGTACAGTTGCCTAGCCCTCACTTATTTTGGTAATTCTTTTTAGCTATTTGTCTTTGAATCTTTATAAAATCGTAAGATTTTCTCGTAGAAACACATTTTTTGTGCATTCTCATTTTGGTTAATCTAGGTAATGTTTAATTAAATACTTAGTGTTTAATTAAATACCGTAATTACAATAAAAAGTACGACTGCCATAAAGAGGTTTGAGAACCAATAACCGGCTCTTGGCAAGCATGCAGTTTAGTGGGAGGCCTGGAGGGTGGCTCAGCCGGCACAGCGTCCCCAGAGCTCCCAGCCTGGTTTACGGAACAGAGAGGGCGGGTCTTGGGTTAGGAGAATCGGGATGAGCGCAGAGTGGCCGCTGTCACGCAAGTGCTGCCCGAAGTGCCTCTCGAAGGGAGAGGTAGCCTGTGGAGGCGGCCGGGCGGCTTTCCAGGGAACGGGCTCAGCCTGGCCAGTAGTTCACAGATCAGGCTGCAGGCTTTTCTGAGAACAGGCGGGTGATAAGCATTTTCAGCTTTGCAGGAGCTCCTCGTGTCTGCTGTCGTTCTGGAAGCCTTCCTGGCAGCATTTTCACGGTGGTCGTGTGCCAGGGAGACCGTGTTCACCAAAACAGGCTTTTAGGGGTCTCTGTTTAGAAGGGATCACTAACAAACTCGTGCTCACCCAAGGCCAACTCTTCTAAAGTATGGTGTCCTCAGTAGAAGGTGACCTTTGCACAGATGTTAGTACACACAAAAGCCAGAGGGTGTCTGCACAACAGTTTAGTGAAGGCCGTGCTTGTGTCCTGCCAAAGGTTGCGATGAGTTTGGCTCCGTTCGTGCCTTTCCTCTGGTGGTGAGTCTTGTAAAGCCGTAGAGATAGATGACAGTGCTGTGGTCCTCCTGCGTGCCCCGGGGCCAGGGCTGCATCGGCCCTCCTTGGGGGTACGTGGGCTGGGGTCCGAGTGTCTTCCGGCCCTTCCCTCTGTGCAGGTGTTGGAGATGTTCATCCTGGTCCTGCAGCAGTGCCACAAGGAGAGCGAGGACAAGTGGAAGCGGCTCTCTCGGCAGGTAGCCGACATCATCCTCCCGATGTTGGCCAGGCAACAGGTTTGTCCCCCTCCCCCCCGCGTGTGCGGTCACTGCGACACCGTGGAAGTGGGTGAAGATGCTCGTGAGAGGTGGGCGCTTGTGGTGGGCTTTTCGTCAGATCGTGGCGTGTACATTTTATGGTCGTTACTGGTGCCTTCCGCGCGAGTGCGAGGCTAGAGGTAGAGACGTCCCCTGGGTCCCAAGGCGCCCTTGGGGAAGTGCCTCCAGAGCTGCGTCCTTTCCTGCTTACACCGTGTCGCCCTCATTCTGCTCAGTCAAACGTCTTCTGTTTGCTCTGTAGGGGAGTGTTTTTCCTTATCACGTATAAAGTAAGTTGGCAGTTATCCGTCATTTAATCAGGATTTCTGTGGTCAAACGATGCAGTCAGTGGTTTCCACAAGCTCAGTGGAAGGCACTGGTCTGGCGGTGTGTGTGTAGGATGGAGCCCAGTAGTTACATGGCTTCTGAACCACTTCTGCCCCCGCCCCCCGTCCCCCCAACCCCCGGGGTTGAGGGCAGGGCACTGTGCTCCGGGTGCTGCACCACCCTGGGAACCGGGCAGCAGGGACGCGCTGAAGACGGTCCCTCCAGGAAACCGCCCCAGCTGCTGGCAGAGCTCTGGGTCTGAAGCACTTTGGATACAGTCAGCAGATGCCTGTTTGTTCATCTGGGTCGGCCCGGCTAGGGAAGCGGGCACCCTCAGATTGAGCATTTAGTTGGAACGGGGTGGGGAGACAGACAGCAGAGGGGAGTAAGCTAGTTACGTGTATAAAATGAGTGCTGGAGGGAAGGGAGGTGTGTCGGCTGGGGGTGACAGTGTTGAATGGGTGACATCCGCGGGGACTTGAAGGAGGTGAGGGATGAGCCGAGCAGATGCCTGGGGGAGAGCTCTCCGGGTGGAGGACTTGGGGGAGCCCTCGGAGGGTTTGGTACGAAGGGGGTCAGGGTGAATTTGAGAGTGGAACAGGCGGGCGGGGGTGTAGGGAGAGCCACTCGTGGCTCAGGGCCTGTGTGGACCAGGGGTGGGAGCGAAGGGGCGAGAAGGGGCGTCTGCTGGACGCAGCTCGGATGCAGAACCAGTGAGCTTTGCTTGACGGCTTAGGTGAGGTGAGGGATGTGAGAGGAGGGGCGGGCAGGTGGCTTATAGCGTGATGGCTTTGGGGGGACCGTGGAAGGAGCGGGTTTCGGGAGGAGGTCAGAGCCTGGTTTGGATGTGTTTGGTTGGGACACCGGGTGGTGCCAGGGAGGCTGGAGGAGGCCTTTGGGGTGCGAGCTGGAGGGCAGGCCTGAGGGTGGACGAGGTCGCTGCAGGGCCCAGGGTAGCTGGGCAGTGGGAGAAGGCCGAGCCCGGGAGGCGAGGGGGCCCGTGGACGAGACGGGCAGGAGCAGGCGGCGTGGTATTCTTACAACCGAGGAGAAAAGGTGTTTCCCGGAGGAGGGACTGATCGCTGGGAGCTGCTGCCGGGCCAGGCAGACGGGCCCTGGGAACTGACCCGCACTTGGCCGCACACAGGTCCCTGGGGAGCGGCTTTGGTGGAGCGGAGGGAACAGAAGCCCAGCCGGCGTGCGCTGGTGAGAGGGCAGGAGGAGAGAGGGAGAGACGTGGTGGCAGCCGGCCAAGCTGGGGGGCACGAGGGCCAGTGTCCACTCCGAGGGCAAGAGCAGAGGGGCACTGCCTCTGCAGGACAGGCGGCTGTGCCGTCGTGGCATCCCTGAGCACCACCAGACCCAGGGCTCCGTGGCCGCGTAGCTGACAGGTCACGGCCGGAGGGTCTTGCCAGCGGGTGGGCCCCGACAAGAGGCTCATCTTCCCACCGCAGAGGGGTGGCTCCACGCCAGGCAGGGCTCAGACCTGCACCTTGAGAAAATTGCCCTCTGTGGAGATGTTACTGTATGTATACACACTCGTTAGTAGTGACGAAAGTCATCAGTAGGGGAGTGGTTGAGTGTACTGTGGTAGAGACTTAATTTGGAATATTTTGCAACCTTTAAAAATAATGTTAGGAGGATCTCCCTGCCGGTCCAGTGGTTAAGACTCTGCCCTTCCATTGCTCGGGGGGCCGGGTTCGATCCCTGGGTGGGGAACTAAGATCCTGCATGCCACACGGAGAGGCCAACAAAATTTTAAAAACGTTAGGTTTTAAAACCTGTTGCCTTGGGAGTTCTCCATTATATTTTTAATGGAAAACAGAGACATTTATAGCATGATTTTTCAAAACAACTTAAACAAAAATCTCTCTACATGTATAGGAATGTGGAGAAAGTTAATGAGAAATACACTAATTTGCTAACATTTGTTACTACATAGTGGGGTAGGGATGGGGTGCCAGTAAAGAAAGAAAAAAGATACAGTGTGTATGATACCCATTTAGGCACATTACATGTGTGTAAAGAGATGCGAGAGAGGCTGGTTCCTGAAGTGTTGATGGTGACTGGGTCATGGCGGTGCGGTTTCAGTTGATATTTTTCATACTTTTACATATTTGAACTTTTTACAGAAAACATCTATGGTTTATTTAATAAAAATCTAAATGCAAAGATTTCCATCGTGGAAAAAATACAGCTGTGTTACAGTGTTGTTGTAAAAAACGTTTGCTTGGTTCGCTACTGAAGTTAAAATGCATTTAAGTGCGGGGGTGGGAATGATGCATGGTCAAGGTTATTTGACCTTGAGACAACTGATGTGAGGTATAAAAGTTGACATTTCTGTTGGCTTATGGGAAAACATCTTTGACGTTTAATTGCAACAGATGCACATTGATTCTCACGAAGCACTTGGAGTGTTAAATACGTTATTTGAGATTTTGGCCCCTTCCTCCCTCCGTCCTGTGGACATGCTTTTACGGAGTATGTTCGTCACCCCAGATACCCTGGTGAGTATCCCGCCTCCTGATGGCATCTTGGGTTCACCACTGTGTGGGGCACCTGGGGGTTTCTGCTGGGGCCAGGGTGGAGCCTTAGTATTTGCATTTTAAACAGGTTCCCAGATGGTACTGATGCTGCTTGTCTGGGACCACACTTTGAGAACCAATGAGACAGATTTATTGGTGGAATTGTAAAATCAGGGTGATTTTCATAAATGAAATTTGAAATCAGGAAAAACTTAATCCTCTTTTTTCTTTAGCTATAACTTACTTATTTTCCTTCCTTTAGGCATCTGTGAGCACTGTTCAACTATGGATATCCGGAATCCTAGCCATTCTGAGGGTTCTGATTTCCCAGTCAACTGAAGACATTGTTCTTTCTCGCATTCAGGAGCTTTCCTTCTCTCCATATTTACTCTGCTGTCCGATAATTAATAGGTTAAGAGATGGGGACAGTAATTCAGTACTGGAAGAACACAGTGAAGGGAGACAAACGAAGGATTTGCCAGAAGAAACATTTTCCAGGTACGCTCTATATCAGAGCCTTCCGTGTCCGTGTCCCCAGGCCGCTGTGTGGTGTTTGGGGTCACTGAGTCTCGCTTCAGCTCTGCAAGGCGGGTTAAGGAGTCTGTGTCGGTGTGGTTTCTCTGCCCAGCCTGCCTCACCTGTGGCCCTTGGTCATGCCTGTCGGTAGGCTCTGTCACATCCTGAATCAGACCCTCGTTAAGACTGCACGGTGGTAGTGGGTGGGTGCAGGCGATAAGGGCGTGGTTGCCTGCAGAGAATTTGAAAACCTAGGAAAACCCACTAAAAGTCAGTCTTATGTTTATTCCCGCCGGGTTCTGGCCACCCTAAACACTGTCAGTAGTAAAATCCCCCTCCCCGCCAGGGTGGAACGCTTGTACTGTGCTCCCCTGGGTGTACTTGTGGCATCAAATCACATCTGCCCTTATCAGTTCTTGAGAAGCTCCTTGAGGGTGGCGATCACAACTCAGGTACTGAAAAGGCTTGTTGTGTAGACAAGTGTGTATCCACCTTTGCTGGATTCGGGGTGCAAGCTGACTTATACCTTGCAGAGCGTGTCCAGGAAGCACAGTTCCTAAGAACGTGCTCCTTCCTGCCGGGTCCACCGTAATGTCCACCGTGATGTTGGTCATCAGGGCCTGGGGCGCCATTGTGTTTGTGGAGATAAATTCAGTGAAACCGCACGACACCCGTTTGTCCGCAGGTTCAGCAAGGCAGCCTGTGGCTCCTGCTGTTATATTAAAGCAGGGGGCTAAAGTGCAGGATACATTAAATTCCTGTGGTGGGTTATCAGCCTGCTTTATGGTTTATGAAGTTTTGAAGAAACACTGCAGGTCATTTTACCCTCCTGACAGTCCTTTAAAGGTGGTATGATTCCTGCCATCTCATTAGTGAGGAAAGTCATACGCAGAGAGATAAAGTGATTTAATCCAGAGGGCTGGCATCGAACACTTTACTTGCGTTTTTACCCTACTACCCTACCCATATCTACTGTGTGTATTACTTTTACGTGTGTGCCCCCCTCCCAGAAGTGCTCCGCAATAGGCACCTACTTCACTGTCACCCTTCTCCCTTTCTTTGAAGGTTTCTGCTACAACTGGTTGGCATCCTTTTAGAGGACATTGTTACAAAGCAGCTAAGAGTGGAAATGAGTGAACAGCAGCATACTTTCTACTGCCAAGAACTAGGCACGCTGCTCATGTGTCTGATCCACATCTTCAAGTCTGGTAGGTGCATCACACTAGTCTTATTAGAGCATCTGTATATTCCCTGCCCTGCCCTGCACACTCTCAGGGTGTAAGGAGGTGCTGCCCAGTGTGAGCTCTGCCCTGCTCAGTGTGCCTTTGAAGACGTTGTGCTGATGAAAACAGTAAACCTGGGCGCTTCCCCCTGTTTTAAAGATTTGGAAAGTCAAGATGTTTTTGTTACCTTTACGTACGATTGCGGATTAAGAAAAACAGTGCACTCAAGAGAGCGGTCACAAGATCCCAGCCATGTAGCAAGCATAGGAAGCAACCAGCCCGCCTTAGGACAGTCAGTGTTTTTCAACAGGAATGAGTGTTTTCAAAAGGAATGTCTTGCTAGTTACAGGGTACAGGCATATCCTTTTCTCAGCAAGAAAAATGAAAGGCAATTCTAATCTCTAGGAAAAACAAACGGCAAGGAAGTCACGGTCCAGATACGAAGCGAATCTGGAAGTGGTTTGGGTCCTGGAAGTGCGGGGGTAGGTGCTCTCTTTGGGTGTGACTGCGTCTGGTGTGTTTAATTCTGTTGCCGCATCGTGTATTTCCACGTCTCAGCTCTTGTACTGTGTTGGCTTTGTCTTCTGTGGGGCTCCTTCCCCGCGGCAGAAAGGATGGCCTCTGGTCTCAGCCCCTGCAGGAGTCCTGTGAGGGACTCGTGAGCCCTGGGTGCTCTGGCCAGCCTAGGCTGGGTGAGAGGCGGGACAGCATTCCTTTGGGAGAAGGGGTTACTTTCAAGTAGTAAGGGAAGGGGAGCAGACAGAATAACTGACGGTCCACTGCAAGTGATGAAAGCATACCAAGGCAAGTTTGGAGGTAACCACCACAACTGAAAACAGAATGATAACAAATAGTCGCCTTAAGAGGGATGGGGCAGGGCACTTGTAAAGTCAGAAGCCCCCATCTGTTATGGGATTTAAAACTCATGTGTGCATATTACTTTAATACAAATTAAAACACACACATACCCACATACATACCATTAAAGCAGAAGATAGTTACCGCTGTCAACCTTTATTCATTCAGCAAAGATGCACTGAGTCTGCCGCCACTGTGCTGGGCCCTGGGTGTGTGGTGGTCAGTACAGCTGACGTGATTCCTGCCTCTGTGGTGCTCAGTCTAGCGGGGCAGACAATACACAGATATGTCACCACAAGCCTTGCCATCTCCTGAGAAGGAAACAAAAGCACAGTGACAGCCAGCACAGGGGTGGGCAGTAGGGGCAGGTTCTCCTAGGAGGCTGCTGAGCTAAGGCCTGAGGGAGAAGGAGCTGGCCCTTCAGAGAGAGTGTTCCTGCCGAGAGGGGTGAGGGCTCGGAGGGGCTGAGGAGGCGGGCAGGGACCTGGACTCGCGTGGCCTGGGAGCGATGGAGAAGGGCACCTCTTCATGGTTGCTCCACGTACCTGCCATCGCCCTCGGCACAAGAGTGTGGCCAGAATTTAATTTTGATGATGGTTTACAGCTTCAAGCCACCTTGTTTACATACCATTGAAATAATTTTCTTTTTGAGGATCTTTTGATTTACGTCCCACCACTGCGATAAGTCTAAAGTGGAGAAAATAATTGAGCCATGCGAAGAATACGTTGTTTTTAGTATATGGGCCACTTTAGTATTTGGCCACCGGTTGGTTTGGACCTGACACCAGAAGGGCACCAGTTCAATCGAAGGACGGCTTTCTACCTTCTTTGGATAAGAGCAGTGCATTCTGCGGCCTTAGGCACGTCCAAGTGGATTTCCATGGCGTCCAAGTGGATTTCCGTGCTGTTCACTCACCCGTTGCTCTAACTTCCTCTTCCTTTTCTCAGAAATCAGGGGAAATACTTATATGGTTGGTTGCAGTGCTGTCAAGTCCAGCTTCCTGCAGTGTGCAGATGTTCTGTGTCTGCACTAATCCAGTTGCTTCTGGCCACACGTGGCTGATGGGCACTGGAAGTGTGGTGTTGTGACTGAGGAGCTTTTAATCAATCTAATTTTGGTTAAATTTGAACAGCCATGCATGGAGTGGAATATTGAGAAGGCCGCGCTCTGCTCCGGAGCCCGGGCTGGGTATCGGGGCATGTGGGTTTTGCCACTCGTGTCTTTGGACATTGTTCAGTTGGTCCAGTATTTGTAAATAAGGGGTGTATGGGTGTGTACAAATGTCTATTTCTATCTCCTCGTGTATTTTGATGCCATTTCTTTTAAAGACACTGGGCGGCAGAATTACTGTGTTGGTTGGTTTTGAGATAAAATAAATCATCTTGTCTTTTATATAAATAAGGTGTCTTTAGCATCTAAAGTTGGTAGTTTTTATTTATGCATTGCTTAAACAATGACAATAATTTCACCCCTCTGTTGAAAACTGAGATCTTTGAATTTGCCCATTTGAGGTATTATTTCTTAGAACAGGAACTAGTCTGAGTAATGGCCTTGACCTCTCATTTTCTGTTACCCCTGTTGTTGTTGGGGGGCAGTTATGAATCCCAAAGTCGTTTGCCTATTTCACATTCAATCCAGCATAAACAGAAGAGCCAAGAAAGTTACTTAGTCTCCATTTTATAGGTTCTGGGTAACTAACACCTCATCCTCTCCACTGAGACAGGCCAGATAGAAGCAGAAGGTGGAGCCATGGCAGGAGGCTGACAGTGTCCATTGCTTTGTTGCAGGCAGGGCTGGGTTGAGTCCTCCGGCTTGTGGCCACAGTAAGGCTTCCTAACTGCTCACCGTGTTTTCCAGTGCCCCCCCGCACCCCCGCCAGCCCCCACCGTGTGCCCTCCCCGCTGCCGTGCAGTGCTCACCCAGCCGAGGGCAGCAGTGGGCGGTGGAGCCATTCCTGACCCTCTCCCTTCCTTCCTCGCAGGCAGAGCTCTCTTCCCAGTGTTTTATGTGTGCGTCAAAGTAGGATTACTAGAAGGAAGAGAAAATGGTCTTCCTGCAGTGATAAAATGGGCACTGCTTCAGATTCGTGCTTGGGCCAGGATGGGGCTACTGATGGTGTTCTCTTAGGGGTGTGTGGTACCTCCATCAACCCTTAGAACAACTCTGTGAAATAGTTCCCCATTTCTACTGCTGAGAGGATTCAGGTTCTGAACGGTCATATGGTAAAACCAAGGGCGAAAACCCAAGAATTTTTCCTTGCCCATTATGTCGTGCTGCTTCTTGGGTTGGTGATGGTAAGTATAGCAGCTAATGTTTGCAGAGCACTTGCTGTGGGCCTGGCACACGCCATGATATCCATGTTCTAGCTGAAGTAACTGAGTCACGGGGCTTGTAATGCGTGAGCTCCCAGGTGGTGGGATGGTGGGGGGAGGTGTCTAGAGCCTGGGCCAGTCCTCGTACGTCGCACACCATCAGCAGTGCCGGTTCCCCTGCGAGAGTCTAGCCCCAGGCCAGCACCAGTGTCCGTCCAGTTCCTCCGTCTGACATCTCGTCCCCCATCCTGGTCCCCATCCCCTCTTGTGTTTGCTCTTCCCATGATCAGTTCTTCCAGTTCGTGTCTTGAGCGTCTCCTTCGTTCACTCACACCCTCTTCGCTGCACACTACGCGGCGAGACATATACGTCTGTCTTTCCTTCTCGCCTAGAGCTGCGCTGCTGATCCAGCCTACGAGGCGGAACAAACCCTTTCTTTGCTCTGCAGCTTCCTGAATTGTCCTCCTCTTCTTGTTTACTACACAGTTTTTCAAAAGAAATGTTTGAGGAGTTTATTGTTGCTTCTAGCGCTCTGCTTTCCCTCTTTCTCTCCATCCTCAGCGTTTTGCCTCTTGATCTCATTACCGGAAATGCCCCTGCAAAGGCCACCTGTGGGCTTTCCCAGGTCCTCATCTTCCCGGACCCTGCAGCCCAGTTCCATGGACAGACTTCTGCTCGCTGAAACTCCCTCGTCCCTTGACTTCTCCTTCAGTCTTCTCTTTCCAACCTCTTAATTGCATGTGTTCTTGTGCACTGTCAGTCACCCCAAACAGGAGGAGATGTGCGCCTACTTGGCGTCCCTTACTTACTCTCCAGCAGGAAGGAGACACCTTCTCCAGCAGGCGTGAGAGCTTCCCCTACAGGCCTGTCCCAAGTCCAACTTGAGCTGAGGTTTCTGTGGTTAATTCCACACTTGTAACTGAAAGGTTGTACCTTTTGACCACCTTCACCCATCCCCCACCCCCACCCCCCACCTCTGGCAGCTGTCAGTCTGATCTCTGTATCTATGAGTTTGGTTTTTTTAGATTCCACATGTAAGTGAGATCATACAGTATTCATCTTTCTCTGACTTATTTCACTTAGCACAATGCCCTCAAGGTCCTTCCATGCTGTTGCAAATGACAGGATTTTCTTCTTTTTTTATGGCTAAATAATATTCGTGTGTGTGTGTGTCACACGTTCTTTATCCACTCATGCTTCAGTAGACACTTGGGTTGTTTCCGTGTCTTGGCTCCTGTGATTGATGCTGCAGTGAACATGGGAGTGCAGGTATCTTTTTTTTTTCTTTTCTTTTCTTTTTAAGGAACATTTATTTATTTCTTTATTTATTTTTGGCTGCGTTGGGTCTTCGTTGCTGTACGCGGGCTTTCTCTAGTTGTGGTGAGCGGGGGCTACTCTTTGTTGCAGTGCGCGGACTTCTCATTGCGGTGGCTTTTCTTGTGGAGCACGGGCTTCAGTAGTTGTGGCACGTGGGCTCAGTAGTTGTGGCTCACGAGCTCTAGAGCATAGGCTCAGTAGTTGTGTTGCACGGGCTTAGTTGTTCCGCAGCATGTGGCATCTTCCCGGACCAGGGATCGAACTGGTGTCCCCTGCATTGGCAGGCAGATCTTAACCACTGCGCCACCAGGGAAGTCCCGCAGGTATCTTGTTGAGTGAGTGATTTTGTTTCTTTCAGGTATATACCCATAAGTGGGATTGCTGGATCATATGGTAGTTCTATTTTTTTTTTTAAATAGATCTTTATTGGAGTATAATTGCTTCACAATACCATGCTAGTTTCTGTTGCACAACAAAGCGAATCAGCCATATGCATACACATGCCCCCATATCTCCTCCGTCTTGAGCCTCCCTCCCATCCTCCCTATCCCACCACTGTAGGTCGAGCTGATCTCCCTGTGCTATGCTGCTGCTTCCCACCAGCCAACTGTTTTACATTCGGTAGTGTACATATGTCAATGCTACTCTCACTTTGCCCCAGCTTTGCCCTCCCACCCCATGTCATCAAGTCCATTCTCTATGTCTACCTCTTTATTCCTGCCCTGCAACTAGGTTCATCAGTACCGTTTTTTTTTTTTTTTTTAGAGTCCGTATATATGTGTTAGTTAGCCTACGGTATTTGTTTTTCTCTTTCTGACTTACTTCACTCTTCATGACAGACTCTAGGTCTATCCACATCACTACAAATAACTCAATTTCATTTCTTTTTATGGCTGAGTAATATTCCACTGTAAATATATGTACCACATCTTCCTTATCCATTCATCTGCCAGTGGACACTTAGGTTGCTTCCGTGTCCTGGCTATTGTCAATAGTGCTGCAGTGAACATTGTGGTACGTGTCACTTTTTGAATTATGGTTTTCTCAGGGTATATGCCTAGTAGTGGGATTGCTGGGTCATATGGTAGTTCTATTTTTAGTTTCTTAAGGAATCTCCATACTGCTTTCCATAGTGGTTGTATCAATTTACATTCCCACCAACAGTGCAGGAGGGTTCCCTTTTCACCACACCCTGTCCAGCATTTATTGTTTCTAGTTTTTTTGATAATGGCCATTCTGACCGGCGTGAGGTGATACCTCATTGTAGTTTTGACTTGCACTTCTCTAATAATGAGTGATGTTGAGCATCTTTTCATGTGCCTCTTGGCCATCTGTATGTCTTCCTTGGTGAAATGTCTATTTAGGTCTTCCACCTGTGTTTTAACTGGATTGTTTTTTTTGATATTGAGCTCCATGAGCTGTTTGTATATTTTGGAGATTAATCCCTTGTCTGTTGTTTCATTTGCAAATATTTTCTCCCATTCTGAGGGTTGTCTTTTTGTCTTGTTTATGGTTTCCTTTGCTGTGCAAAAGCTTTTAAGTTTAATTAAGTCCCATTTGTTGATTTTTGTTTTTATTTCCATTACTCTAGAAGGTGGGTCAAAAAAGATCTTGCTGTGGTTTATGTCAAAGAGTGTTCTGCCTATGTTTTCCTCTAAAAGTTTTATAGTGTCTGGTCTTACATTAAGTCTTTAATCCATTTGGAGTTTATTTTTGTGTATGGTGTTAGGTGGTTTTCTAATTTCATTCTTTTACATGTAGCTGTCCAGTTTTCCCAGCACCACTTATTGAAGAGGCTGTGTTTTCTCTATTGTATGTTCTTGCCTCCTTTGTCATAAATTAGATGCCCATATATACGTGGGTTTATCTCTGGGCATTCTGTCCTGTACCGTTGATCTGTATTTCTGTTTTTGTGCCAGTACCATACTGTCTTGATTACTGTAGCTTTGTGGTACAGGTTGAAGTCAGGAAGCCTGAGTCCTCCAACTCTGTTTTTCTTTCTCAAGACTGCTTTGGCTATTTGGGGTCTTTTGTGTTTCCATAAGAATTGTAAGATTTTTTGTTCTAATTCTGTAGTTTGGTAGTTTGATAGGGATTGCATTGAATCTGTAGATTGCTTTGGGTAGTATAGTCATTTTCACAGTATTGATTCTTCCAGTCCATGAACATGGTATATTTCTCCATCTGTTTATGTCATTTTTGATTTCTTTTGTCAGTGTTTTATAGTTTTCTGAGTACAAGTCTTTCGCCTCCTTAGGCAGGTTTGTTCCTAGGTATTTTATTCTTTTTGTTGAAATGGTAAATGGGAGTGTTTCCTTAATTTCTCTTTCAGATTTTTCATCATTAGTGTATAGGAATGCAAGAGATTTCTGTGCATTAATTTTGTATCCTGCAACCTTACCAAATCCATTGATGAGCTCTAGTAGTTTTCTGGTGGCATCTTTAGGATTCTCTATGTATCGTATCATGTCATCTGCAAACAATGACAGTTATACTTCTTCTTTTCCCATTTGTATTCCTGTTATTTCTTTTTCTTCTCCAATAGCTGTGGCTAGGGCTTCCAAAGCCATGTTGAATAATAGTGGTGAGAGTGGACATCTTTGTCTTGTTCCTGATCCTAGTGGAAATGCTTTCAGTTTTTCACCATTGAGTATGATTCTTGCTTTGGGTTTTTCGTATATGACCTTTATTATGTTGAGGTAGGTTCCCTCTATGCCCACTTTCTGGAGAGTTGTTATCATAAATGGGTGTTGAATTTTGTCAAAAGCTTTTTCTGCATCTATTGAGATAATCATATGGTATTTATTCCTTAATTTGTTAATATGGTGTATCACATTGATTGATTTGCGTGTATTGAAGAATCCTTGCATCCCTGGGATAAATCCCACTTGATCATGGTGTATGATACTTTTAATGTGCTGTTGGATTCTGTTAGCTAGTATTTTGTTGAGGATTTTTGCATCTATGTTCATCAGTGATATTGGTCTATAATTTTCTTTTTTTGTGATGTCTTTTTCTGGTTTTGGTATCAGGGTGATGGTGGCTTTGTAGAATGAATTTGGGAGTGTTTCTCCCTCTGCAAATTTTTGGAAGAGTTTGAGAAGGATTCGTGTTAGGTCTCCTCTAAATGTTTGATAGAATTCGCCTGTGAAGCCATCTGGTCCTGGGCCTGCCTCTCCTGTTCTCCCCTCTGCTGCCTTCCTATGCCGCCAAGGACCCACGTGATCTGGAGGGGGTTTGGGGGGCAGGGGACTGGCCTGGGAGCTCAACAGGCTCCCCGGGCCCCAGTGGGCAAGGCAATCGCCCACCGCTGCTTTCCCGCTCCTCCCGGAGGGCCCCTCCCGCCTGCCTCTCCTGATCTCCCCGGCCTCAGGGGTGCCGATGTTGTCTGGCCTCCACTTCTCCTCCCGCCTTGGTCCCCCTACATCCTACTGGTTTACTCTGGGGTTCCTCCTGTCTCCTCGGGGGTCAGAGTCCCCCACCAGCGGCCGGCAAGCACCCTAGTTGTGGTGAGAGGCTAACTCCGCGTCTTCCCACAGTTCTACCTTGACTCCTCCTCTGGTAGTTCTATTTCTCATTTTTTAAGGAACCTCCGTACTGTTTTCCACAGTGTCTGCACCAATTTACATTCCTGTCATAGTGCACAAGGGTTCCCTTTTTTTCGGCAGCCTCACCAATACTTGTTATTTCTTGTCTTTTTGATGATAGCCATTTTAACAGGTGTGAAGTGATATGTCATTGTGGTCTTGACCTGCAGTTCCCTAATGATTAAGGATGTTGAGCACCTTTTCATGTACCTCTTGGCTATGTGAATATCTTCTTTGGAAAAATGTCTATTCGGATCCTTTGCCCACTTTTTAAAATTTTTTTGAAGACTTTTATTTTTGCTGTGGACCATGTTTTGTTTTGTTTTGTTTGGCAGATATAGTGCTCACTTATTCTCTCCATGTTTAAAAAAAGAATTTCAAAATAACAAAGTAATTTTATACACCATACAATTCAGGGTAGGGTTGGGCTCAGGGGACCATTTCGTTGTTCCCAGTGTGGGCAGAACCCTCTGTCTCCAAACATTTTTTGAGCTAGTTTAACTTTCAGCTCTGAGTCCTGGTCCCAGTCTTGAAACCACAGAAAGTTAGGGGCTGGAATTTTCTCAGCCACAGGGATGAGGTTCTTGTTCAGATGGGAGGAGAGAGCTTCCTGCACGGGACCAGTAAAGCCTCTGATGCAGAAACATGAGGAAGCAAGGGCAGGGGGCACCGGGGCTGAACCAGAGGGGCCTGTCGTGGGGGTGGGCAGGAGCCCTCTCCCGATCCAGCATTTCCCTGTGCTCACCCCTGTGTCTCCACTCAGTAGAACAGGGGCTGCCTTAGAGCAGCAGCAGCCAGTAAGTCTGATGGAGGAAATTTCTCCTAGTAGCTTCCAGAACCTGAAGACAGGACCCAGTAGGAACTTTGACTGGATTCATGAGATCCCAGGATGCCTGGGAGCTACAAGCCCTTGATTACTGAGATGGCCCTGCCAATGGGCCCAGCTCCTGGAAGGCACGGTCAGGTAGTTTTGCAAGGGCAGCCCTTGACTAGGGCAGATGGACCCGCACAATCACACTGGAGTGGGACAGATAGACTCCTTACTGCTCAGACCAGAAATCAATGTCCCGGACCAAGTGTTCAAAAGACACAAAGCGGACAGCCTTCTTAAGGCTGGAGAACACGTGGCTAGCCTCAAAGGAGAAGCTCTTTCTACCCTGCTGGATGGGAAAAGGCAAAGGAGAGTAATGATGCAGGACGGCCTGGTTGGCATCTAGAGGTTGGACAGTTAGCCCATGTAAACTGTCAGCGTACTGTTGGTCTGTCCACCAGTCAGAGACAAAAATCTCAGTCTTTCCACTGTCCAGGAGCTCTGGCCACAGACCCTCCTCCTCCAGGTCCGACGCCTGCTTCTTTTGACACCACCTGTAGGAAGACAGGAAGCTGGCCTGTATACAGGCCCTGGGAGTGACCTCCCAGTTTTCCTCTGCCCCCCAGGCATCTCCTCCAGTCGGCACCGTCCATTTCAGGAAGCCTTCGCCATTGGGGTTCGGGAGGAGGTTGCGTCCTAAGGGTGTGCTCTCGCAGAAGCGGCCCAGGACACAGGGCCTGGGGTCGTTGGCGGGGGCAGGTAGGTGTGGAGGATGGGTGACAGGGTGGCGTGGCCTTGGGCCAGGATTCTCAGCCACAGGGCCTGGCAGTCCACCAGGTCGTGCCAGTGCCGGCACCCCTGGCGGTAGCACCCGAGCAGAATGTGTTGGGGCACGTGGCTCAGCACCATCACAAGCAGCTCCGATGACAGTTGGCCCAGACCCAGCACCTCCTTGGGTTCGGGGTCCTGAGTGGGGACCCCGGCGGGCAGACCCCTGGAGGCTGAGGTGTACATGGTCTCCTCTCCAGGCCCAGCTGCCACTGCTTCTAGTGGGAGAGACATAGTGAACAGGAGGCATAGTAAGCAGATTATGTACTGTTGGGAAATTACTAAAAATAAAATCCCAAGCTTCTCGAGAGGGCGGAGTCAAGATGGTGGTGTGAGAAGACGCGGAGTTTGCGTCTCCCTACAACGTCTGCCCACAGCTAGGGCACCTGCTGGATGCTGCTGGGGGACCTCAAGGCCCAAGGAGATGGGAGGAACCCCCAAGCGAACCAGTAGGACGTGGGGACACTGAGGGGGGAAGAGAAGTGGAGGCCGGACAGGACTGGCACCCCTGAGGGGTGGCTGAGAGGGGCGAGGGGTTCCCACACCTGGAGGGACCCTTGGGGGCTCGGATCGGGGTGTGGGGGGAGCGCGCCCAGCGTTTGCCCCGCCCAGTTGGCCGGGGAAGTCTGCCCAGCTCTCGGGCGGGGTCCTACGCCCTCAGAGTTCCCGTCTGGGCTGCGCTGGCCTTGGGGGCGTAGGAGGGAGGCAGACGGGAGGGCACTCCAGCACCTGAGGAGCAGCAGAAGGAGCGGAGGGCGTTTGCCCCGCCCACTCGGGCCCCCGAGAGCCTGCTGGGCTCCCAGGCCTGGTCCCCCGCCCTGCAAGCTCCACCATACCCCCGCCCCACCACACTGGTCCTCTGATGGGGACCATTTTTAAAGTCTTTATTGAATGTGTTGCAGTATTTCTTCTGTTTTATGTTTTGGTTTTTTGGCCATGAAGCATATGGGATCTTAGCTCCCTGACCAGGGATTGAACCCACACCCCCTGCATTAGAAGGCAAAGTCTTAACCACTGGACCGCCAGGGAAATCCCACTTTGCCCACTTTTTAATTGGATTTATTTTTGTTATTAATTTATGTGTTCCTTATATATTTTGGAAATTAACCCCTTATCAGATGTATGGGTTGCAGAGTTTTGTCCCATTCTGTAGGTTGCCTTTTCATTTTGTTGATGGTTTCCTTTGCTCTGCAAAAGCTTTTTAGTTTCATGTAATCCCACTTACTTTTTTTTGTTTTTGTTGCCTTTGCTTTTGGTGTCATATCCAAAAAATTATTGCGAAGACCAATGTCAGGGAGCTTAATACATATGTTTTCTTCTTTATGGTTTCACGTCCTACATTCAAGTCCTTAATCCATTTCTAGTCGATTTTTGTGAGTGGTGTAATAAGCTAGGGGTCTAGTTTCATTCTTTTGCGTGTGAAGACCCAGTTTTCCCAGCACCATTTGCTGAAGGGACTGTCTTTCATCCACTGAGTGTTGTTGGTCTCTCTCCGTTCTCCCCTCCCGCCCTCTGTCTCCCGCCCTCCTCCTCGCCTCGGTTATTGCTGCAGAGCTGACTGGTAACTGCCTCCTTAGGTCCTGTCACTCCACCATCACGGCTGCCTTGGCCTCGTTTGCACCCTCCCTCTAGACACGTGTGTGCTGCCCCGCCCGCGCCTCAGGCTGACCCTTATGGTTGGACTTGTCGCCTGGCGCGCTGCGCTTCTCCAGCTTCCTCTTCCTGTTGACGAGCTCGGC
>NW_006784492.1:145392-147309 GCF_000442215.2 Lipotes vexillifer
ACCCCAGCGTCATTGTCGCCCCCCGGCGGGCTTCCTCCTGCTGTCGGGACGCTGCCCTCCAAGGCCGGGCACTTCCCTGACGTCCTTCCGGCAGCAGCGGCCACTTGCTGGCCGTTGGCTCTGTCCAGTGCTGTACTGAGCCCTTCACTTGGGTTTTATGATTTGATCCTTACTGCAGCCCCGTGAGCGGCTGGTGCTCTGAATTCCATTTTACAAGCGAGGAAACGAAGGCCACAGGGGACGTACGGCCAGGGTCACCGAGCAGGCATGCCAGAACCAGTCTGATTTCAAAGCCCACCTCGACACTCCATCACCTGGATCTCAGCTCTGACCACGGTTTCCTGCTCCCTGTTCAGTAAAACCCCACATCCGTGGTCTGCCATTCCCCCCGCGTGCCTTGGTCTGGCTCCAGGGTTCCTTTGCAGCAGCACCTGTCTCTTCCCTCGTGTCCGTGACCCACAGGGAGCCCACACGGTGACGGAGGCACAAGAGGGAGCAGGCCAGGGCAGGGTGGGCCTGAGGTGGGCGATGCTGACACGGCAGCAACCCGAGAGAACCCAGCCAGTGCGGCCAGAGAGGAGGTGAGCACTGGAAAGCTCCTCGTCGGATGTTTCTGTTTGGCGAGCTTTTGTCAGCTCTCCCCTTGTCTCAGGGCGTGGGTGTAAGCAGTCATGAGGAGTGAGAAGAAGTCTGTGGTCTGTTTGTTTCTGCCTGTTTTAGGGCCCTTTTGCGTTTGCATGTGTTGAAATTTAGAGCAGAAATAAGCTTTTGACTCGCCAGCAGTGATGCCAGGAGTCCTCAGCTGGGGGGACAGGGAGCCCCTGGCCACCTCCTGTCATGTCCAGTCCTGCTGCGTCCCAGGCTGCACTTCACGGCATGCACGTGTCCCCGTGTCCCTGGGGTGAGGGCCAGTCTGGGTGCATCCGGGGCGGGGTGGAGAGACAGGCGTGTGGAGCTGGCTTCGTGTCGTTCCAGAGGTGGGGTAGAATGAAGTCGTGAATTCACTCTCTCCTAGGGGAGAGTTTTCCCGGCCCTAAGGAGGATGCTGTGGGAAACCGGGGCAGAGCCTGGCTGGGTCTGCTGCTGACGTGCGGGTCTGAGTGTGGGTGCCTGCCTGCGCGGCCATCTTGCCCCGGGTGGTCACCCCGTGCTGGGTGCAGAGGCCACCTTGCCCTCGGCTCTCAGGGACCTGCCGTTCCCACCCATGCGGCTGTGGCTTGGGCTGTCCTGGGTGCCGTGACCTGATGGGCTGCATGGTGGCTGCTGCCTTCTTGGTGGAGCTGCGTCCACGGTCAGCACCACGGAGGCTACCGGCTCGGAGCCCCTGGAGAGCTGGTCACTCAGTGGGGAGGACGGGACAGCGGGGGCACCGGCTTCCTTGGCTGCTCCATTGAGGAAGCAGAATGTCAGGCTGGAATTTTCTAGGTGCCAAAGGCTGTGAACCTGTCAATGTAGGAAAGAGCCCTGTGTGTATCTTTTTTGTGTAAAAGCTTCACGTGGTTGCGAAGCGTTGGACCGTGATGTGTTTCCCCGTAATCGGTTTTATGTTTGGCTTGTTCCTAGGGACATTCCGGAGAATCACCACAGCTGCCTCGAGACTCTTGACGGACGGCGCGGACGGCAGCTTCTATGGCCTGGAGAGCTTGAACGCGTGGGTGCGCTCCATGGTCCCCACCCACCCGGCCCTCGTGCTGCTCTGGTGTCAGATCCTGCTGCTCGTCAGCCACACCGACTACCGCTGGTGGGCAGAGGTGCAGCAGACCCCCCGGTACGTGCGCTCTGCTCCCCGGGAGGCCGTCCTGGGCTCTGTGCCGGGGCTCGGAGCAGCTTGAGCTCTGGCTCCCATTTCACGAGGCTTTGTAAAGATTCCGCCGCATGTTAATCTTTCTTTCATGGACACTCTATTGTAGGGGAAAC
>NW_006784492.1:147332-169425 GCF_000442215.2 Lipotes vexillifer
AAAACGTGGTCTGACTACAGGCATTCAGAATAGCCGCTGCTTTTCACATGTGATTTCTTTGACAAGTTCTTTGACACTGTTCCATCTTACGGGCCGTTTTTGTCATGCTGTGTCCCTGCTGCTGGGTTCTCATCCTTAAATTGGTTCCAGAGCCAGACAGTGTTGCGATGGCTTAACTTCATTATAAGTTAAATGTGGTTCCAGTTATTCTTTGATAATGAAGAAATTATTTAGCAGCCTTTCAAAACTACTTGGAAATGCCTCTTTTTTTTTTTTTTTATCATTCAAGAAGACTTGTTAAGTATCTGATTGTGGGTGGCCCTGTTTTTGCAAAAAGTTGTCAGGTCTGAGTCTCTGTCTCTAGGCACCCTTTTGCTCAGCCATTTGTACATATGTGGAAAGAAAAGATTGGATTTCCGACCCCCGCCCCGCCGCCCCCCCCCCCCCCCCCCCCCCCCCCGCCACGCCTCCGGTTTCACGCACCTCCCCCGCCGCCGCAGCTGAGTCCTTAGTGCAGTGTTTCTGGAAGACTCAAGAGCCGATGGCGAGGAGAGAAAGCTGTGGAAATAGGAGACTGCAGGGGCTGCAGGGTTGAGGTCAGCTCCTCTCTCCTCAGCATGGAAAGACAGCCAAGTGAGGCCGTGGGTCCCGCGTTGGCTGGTCCAGTGCTCTTGGTGGAAAAGCCAACGTGAGCAGCAGTATTACACCTCTACCCTGTGCTGTGTGTTGTGGGACGTGCAAAGGAAAAATAATCGCTGCTTCCTGCCCTCCAAGTGCTTACAGTTAGTTGGGGAGGACAGAGCAGTGAAAACATTCGACACGCTTGGAGAACAGTTTAAGCCTGTCATGAGGACTAAAGTATTGTAAGAGTCGGAAACAGAAAATCGGTGTCTTCTACTTCAGAGCTGCCTCACTGTGCGTAGAAATCACCTGGGGAGCTTGTTCAAATCAGATTCTGATTCAGCAGATGGCTGATGGTGCCTGGGACTCTGCATTTCTGCCAGGCTCCTGGGGCTACCAGTGCTCTGATCCATGGAGTACGCTCTGAGCAGTGAGGCCCTGGGTCCTTGAGGAATCTGCCTCAGAGCACCCAGGGGGCTGTTCCAAGGACCAAGCCTGTGCTCCAGCCCACTGTCGGACTGGATGGCTGGGCACCGTAGGAATTAGGGTCCTGGGCTCTTGTGTTATTGCCGCCTCCCCAGTAGCCTCCCTGGACACCAAGGGCAGGACTTGAGTTAGCTGATAATACTAACAGATGTTGGGTGGGCGGACGGTAAGTGAGAAGGTACCCACCGCCCAAACGGATCCTCAGCCAGTGCTTCTTAGCTTCTGCCCCACTCTCCTTCTCCTCTTCCTCTTCCTCTGCCTTTGCACGTATGGTGGGCAGTGAGGGCAGAGGCCCACCTGGAGTGGGTTCAAGAGCAAATGGGAGGGCAGACCCAAGTCTGATGAATGGAGGGCCTTCCACAGAAGACTCACGTGGACTCTCCAGCAGTGTCAGTCAGTGTCATGGAAGATACAGAACTGTTTGCTTGGATGAAAAGACGTAAGAGTGCATGACACACAGGTACAGTTTTATGATCCTTGATTACATTCTGGATCTGGGGGATGAAACCACTAGAAAGGACATTATTGGGTCAACAAGCTACATTTGAATGTGAGCTCTACATAACTTGTTGCTTTTTGTTATGAGTAGTACTCAGGGGACACACTTGCTGAGGTGTTTAGGGGTGCAGTCTCTTGACCTGCAGATTACTCTCAAATGGTACAGCCCCCCAAGTTGCGTGTGTGTACAGTGTGCATGAGTGTCGAGTGTGTGTAGGGTGTGTGTGTATGTGTGGAGCACGTGCATGTGTGTGGCGTGCATGCCTGAGCGCAAAGGTGGTGACTTACTAGTAGTTGAATCTAGGTGAAGAGTATGTCGCTGTTAATTGAATTATTTTTTTTTTAAATAAATTTATTTATTTATTATTTTTTATTTTTTTGGCTGCATTGGGTCTTTGTTGCTGCGCGCAGCTTTCTCTAGTTGTGGCGAGCGGGGGCTACTCTTCATTGCGGTGCGCAAGCTTCTCATTGCGGTGGCTTCTCTTGTTGTGGAGCTCGGTCTCTAGGCTCGCGGGCTTCAGTAGTGGCGGCTCGCGGGCTTCAGTGGTTGTGGCTCGCGGGCTCTAGAGCGCAGGCTCAGTAGTTGTGGCGCACAGGCTTAGTTGCTCCACGGCATGTGGGATCTTCCTGGACCAGGGCTCGAACCTGTGTCCCCTGCCTTGGCAGGCGGAATCTTAACCACTGCGCCAGGCTCAGTATGGCGCACAGGCTTAGTTGCTCCACGGCATGTGGGATCTTCCTGGACCAGGGCTCGAACCTGTGTCCCCTGCCTTGGCAGGCGGAATCTTAACCACTGCGCCACCAGGGAAGCCCTGAATTATTCTTTGAGCCTTTATATCAGCTTGAAAGTTTTCAAAATAAAAGTTAAGGAAAAAAGATGACAAAAGAGGGACATTTAGAGAGCAGCTCTACACAATGGTTAGGAGGAGCTTCGCTCTGGAGGGAAATAGAGACATGGGAAATGAGGACATGAGAGAGTTTCTAGATGAGAGAACGAATGGCATGGGTGACCCCTTACAGAAGAGAGCGTTATCCTAGAGTTGGCAAGAGCAGGTGGGATCTAAGGGACAGACATTGGCTTTATGATATTGATTTATTTTTTGCCAGCTTTTTATAGTTCAACTTACATTTTCCTGATTTCTCTCCATATATTAGCAGATATGGGAAACTCACTGATCCTGGGTTCTCAGCTCAGTCATTATTTCCTCAGGGAAGCCTTCCTGACTTCTCTTTGATTGGTGAAGTCTCACTATCTGCTCTTACCCCAACCTTTGCCTCTTTTTTGGTGGCATGTGTTGAGACTGTAATTTGACATTTATTTGTGTGACAATTTGGTTAATATCTCTCCCTCTAGATCATAATTCCCACAAGGGCCCTCATTGTGTCCCCAGCACTAACATGAGTTAGTGATTTAATTACCCTGATAATAGAAATCATAATAATGTATTGGTAAAGACCTTTTATATATAGATCACTAGCACTTATATAGCATTCAGTGCCAGATATTGTTCTGTGGGCTTTCCACTATGATAAGTTATTAAAATCTCTTGAAATGCATGTATATTATAGACAAGGAAACTCCTTTTCCCAGAGAAGTTAAATAACTTGCCCACTATCACACATTAACAGACGTGTGCATGCATGATCCCCCAACTCGATTATTTTCACCTATTATAGCTGAAACTGTCATATAAGTGTGGGTTTATTTCTGGGCTCTCTATTGTCTGTTCCATTGATCTGTGTGTCTGGTTTTATGTCAACACCGTACTGCTTTGATTACTGTGGCTTTGTAGTGTAGTTTGAAATCAGGGAGCGTGATACCTCCAGTTTTGTTCTTCTTTCTCAAGATTGCTTTTGGCTGTTTGGAGTCTTTTGTGGTTCCATGCAAATTTTAGAATTTTTTGTTCAAGTTCTGTGAAAAATGCCATTGGAATTTGGATGGGGATTGCATTGAATCTGTAGATTGCTTTGTGTGGTATGAACATTTTAACAATATTATTTCTTCTAATCCATGAGCATGGAATATCTTTCCATTTATTTTTGTCTTCTTTAGCTTCTTTCATCAGTGTCTTTCAGTGTATAGTTTTTTCACCTCCTTGGTTAAATTTATACTAGGTATTTTATTATTTTGATGCAGTTGTAAATGGGATTATTTCCTTAATTTCTCTTTCTGATAGTTTGTTATTTGTGTATAGAAATACAACAGATTTCTGTATATTGATTTTGTATCCTGCAATTTTACTGAATTCATTGATTACTTCTAACAGGTTTTTAGTGGACTCCTTAGGGTTTTCTGTGTACAGTATCATGTCATCTGTAAGTAGTGAAAATTATACTTCTTTCTGACTTGAATGCCTTTTATTTCTTTTTCTTGCCTAATTGCTTTGGCTAGAACCTCCAATACTATGTTGAATAAAAGTGGCGAGAGTAGGGATCCTTGTCTTGTTCCTGATCTTAAAGGAAGAGCTTTTAGCTCTTCACCATTGAGTATGATGTTAGCTGTGGGCTTGTCATATATGGCCTTTATTATGTTGAGGTATGTTCTCTCTGCACCCATTTTATTGAGAGTTTTTATCATAAATAGATGTTGACGTTTGTCAAATGCTTCTGCATCCATTGAGATGATCATATATTTTTTATTCTTCATTTTGTTAACATGATGTGTTTTGTCGATTGACTTATGGATGCTGAACTATCCTTGCATCCGTGGAATAAATCCTACTTATCATGGTATATGATCCTTTTAATGTACTGTTGAATTCAGTTTGCTAATATCTTGTTGAGGATTTTTGCATCTATGTTCATCAAGGATATTGCCCTGTGATTTTCCTTTTTTGTGGTGTCCTTGTCTGGTTTTGATGATGAGTGTCTCTATTTCCAAAAGATAATAAAATTGAATTACTAGAAGTTTGGAATACAAAGTACAAGTCATTATTTTCTATCTGTGTACTCAGCAGATATAGAACTGCTCTATCAATTGTTACAGAGGTTCTGTGCAGCTCAGCACTGGCTCTCAGATGAGCACAGGCTCCCAGGCCACACTTCCTGGAAGTACCCATGGTTGCCACAGTGGGGTCTGTTTTTGTCTGCTTCTTATTTTGGGGATTAGATCATCATAGTCTTATGATTTGCTTTCTACCTGTCCTACCTTTTGGTGGACGGTTAGGGTCCTGCATACGCAGTCATCTTTTATTTGGGAAGTTCATTTGCTATCAGTAGCTGGCAGTGTGTGTCCTGAGGTCTTGGGGGCTTTTGCCCTCCTCCTACAAACTGGGACTAAATTTGGGTTGACGTTGGACCTTCTTTGTGTCCACTGCTAATATTTGAACTGCAAATTCTCCCCTTCTCTTTCAGAGGCTTTTTCCCCTATAGCTATACTATTGCAAACACAGAATTACAGCTTGAATGTAAGTCATGTTGGGGCTGGCAGGAGGGCTGACTGAGAAAGGAAAGTTTTTTGTTTGTTAGTTTTTAATTGACATATAACTTACAGTACAGTAGCATGTACTCTTTTGTACCCGATATAGTCAGGTCACCACCACCACAATCAAGAGTTAGACCAGGGCTTCCCTGGTGGCGCAGTGGTTGAGAGTCCGCCTGCCGATGTAGGGGATGCGGGTTCGTGCCCCGGTCTGGGAGGATCCCGCATGCCGCGGAGCGGCTGGGCCCGTGGGCCGTGGCCGCCGGGCCTGCGCATCCGGAGCCTTGCTCCGCAACGGGAGAGGCCACGGCAGTGAGAGGCCTGGGTACCGTAAAAAAAAAAAAAATAGTTAGACCAGTATCATCGCTTCAGAGAATTCCCTCCTGTCCCAGTGCAGCCACCCCCTCCCCCTGCCCCTCCCTCGGTAACCACTGATCCATGTTCTGTCGTGATAGAAGTTTTTAAACAATTCTCTTCTAAATCCTGAGGCGTTAACAGGAAGAGTTGACACATTTCAGAATATTCTAGTCCTGGTGTCATCTTCGTCTCCACTAAGCCTTAGCAGAGACTTGTAGGCTCTTGGCCGCCGAGGCGAGGATATTGTCTTACCCTCAAGTCAGAGGGCTGTTGGTGAGCATGGCAACTACTGTGTTTTAAGAGTTGTGGCCAGTACTGAGAGTCCCGAAGTTTGTAATTCTCATCTCCTTAGAAAGAAAAAAGACAAGGTGAGAAGAAGTAAAGATGAAGTGAAATAACCTTCACTAGTGGGGAATTAATTTTGCAGAAATGCTTTTAAACAGGGTTTCCATAATAGCATAGACGCTGTGGGCATGCTTAGGGTTGTAACGTTTCGTTGGTAATTGAAGAGTAAAGTGTGGAAATGCAAAGGTTTTCTTCTGTCACTTGACGGCTTTCGTAGCAAGCTAAAACCAGGAATTTCAAAAGCAATAGCTCTGCCATCAGACATAGCCAGTGAGTTAAGAGCGCTGATTGAATGTGCAACTTCGTGGTGGATTTTGCCTTTCAGTCAAGCATTTACATTTTCTGCCTGTTAGATCCTCTGTTTATTTTAGTTTTCCATATGTGCTTTATCATAGCTCAGAAACAGATCACTAAGAGTAGATCTTACACATCATTCTGATGTGGCAGTATTTAAAGTAACTGTCTGCTTCAGAACTGGAACTAAATGACAGTCATCTTCAGTGTTTTGAAAATAAGCCGGCTGTCATCTCAGAAACACTGTCAGAGCTTCTGTTGCTCCTTCTAGAAGACGCAGTCTGTCCAGCACGAAGTCACTTAGTCCCCGGATGTCTGGAGAGGACGAGGATTCTGATGTGGCTTCCAAACTGGGAACGTGCAATAGAGAAATAGTACGAAGAGGAGCTCTCATTCTCTTCTGCGATTATGTCGTAAGTTTGGAATTGCGAGGAGGGGCGTGTTGGGGGCTGGAAAACACCTCGTGCGGATGATACCTCTACAGGCTGACTTCCACCGTCCGTCACTCCACCAGAATGAAAGACTAAAATTAAAGTTGAATCCTACTCCCAAGTATAATTGGAAATCAAGCTTGGCGTCCAGCCCTGGGAGTTTAAGTTTGTCTGTAAAAGATTCAGTGGGCAGTCACTTGCTCTGCACCACTCACAGTGCCGGGCGCCTTTGTTGTTCTGAGGGACACCATGGAGTCACAATGATAATAAAAAGAAGTTACAAGTTTGACTGAGTGAGGTTCTGATTAAAAAACTTTTTTAATCTGTGGAAAAGGTGTTAGAATGTTAATTGCTGCATTTTTAGATTCCTATTTGAATGACATTCTTTTACAAAATAACTTTTGTGGAATTTTTGACCATAAAACTAACATCTTTGTTTAATACAAAAAATTTACAAAAACCAAATAAGTAAACAGAAGAAAATAACATCTGTAATCGTATTACTCAAGAGAGAACCCGTCGTTCCACTGTCACTGGGATCTGATACCTTTTCCAGGCTGATAGAAAGTGCTGCCTTCCTTTGGTGCAGACATGGTGCCATGAAGGCCGCTGTCACTCAGCAGCACATCGGAAAAGGAGTAGACTCCTTCACCTGAGCTGCTTGTTGAGATCTTTTTTGCCATTGTTAATATTCATGTTAATATTCATGTTTTGTTTTACATTCTTTTTTTTTGTAAATTTATTTATTTTTGGCTGCTTTGGGTCTTTATTGCTGCGCGTGGGCTTTCTCTAGTTGCGGCGAGCGGGAGCTACTCTTCGTTGTGGTGCGCAGGCTTCTCATTGCGGTGGCTTCTCTTGTTGCGGAGCACGGGCTTAGGCACGCAGGCTTCAGTAGTTGTGGCACGCAGGCTCAGTAGTTGTGGCTCACGGGCTTAGTTGCTCTGCGGCATGTGGGATCTTCCCAGGCCAGGGCTTGAACCCGTGTCCCCTGCATCGGCAGGTGGATTCTTAACCCCTGCGCCACCCGGGAAGCCCCTTGCTTTACATTCTTGATGTTGAAATAGTTTTTCTAACTTGTTTCGCTTCTGAGGAATAATCTGATATAGTTATAATGCGGTTTCCACAGAAAAGTAAGAAAAATATTTACTTTACAAGTTCATACTATCAAATTATCCCACAGTAAAAGTATCAAGCATTAACTAGGTGCCAAAAAATTTATCTTGCTTTATAATTTCTGCCTAGGGTCATGAATTACAATGAAAAGGCAACATATGTATTGGGTTGGCCAAAAAGGTTGTTTGGCTTTAAGTAAAAATAAGAGTTTTCGGGCTTCCCTGGTGGCGCAGTGGTTGAGAGTCCGCCTGCCGATGCAGGGAACGTGGGTTCGTGCCCCGGTCCGGGAGGAGCCCACATGCCGTGGAGCGGCTGGGCCTGTGAGCCATGGCCGCTGGGCCTGCGCGTCCGGGGCCTGTGCTCCGCAACGGGAGGGGCCACAACAGTGAGAGGCCCGCGTACCGCAAAAAAAAAAAAAAAAAAAATCAAAACAAAGAAAAAAATAACATGTTTCACCAAGAACTTTTAAAATATATATATATATATATTTATTTAGGCTGCACTGGGTCTCAGTTGAGGCATGCAGGATCTTTTAGTTGTGGCACGCGAGCTCTTAGTTGCAGCATGTGGGATCTAGTTCCCCGACCAGGGATAGAACCCGGGCCCCCCTGCATTGGGAGCACAGACCACCCCACACTGGACCACTAGGGAAGTCCCACCAAGAACTTTATTGAACAACGTATTCATTAACTGAACAAACTTTTTGGCCAACCCAAAATTTAAAACTGTATTTTTCTCATTTCCTTATAAATCTTACATGAAATTTCTTCCCTTAAGATCCATTTGATCTATGGGAACCATCCATATTTTGGATTCAGGAAATCTATCAAAACTGTGACAGTTACAGGAAATTCTTTTTTTCCGCTGACCTGTCACAAAGCTGCAGCGAGGGTAACTGGAGAATTCCCATCAGGAGGCTGGACTGAGGCTTGGGCGAGGCAGGACTTGCCCTGGCCGGGAGCACCACCCGCTCTCGTGTCTCAGCTCGGGCCGGTCACGCCGTTCCCGCTGCCCTCGGGAGGCGCCGGGCTCTCAGGTGCCCCAGACCCCCCGCGGCCCTGGGCCACGCTCTTCTCCTGTGTCCCTGAGCTGTGCCGCTGGGGCGCGCCTCCCTGGGGCCTGACTTTGGACAGCTCAGCTGTGGTGCACAGTTGCGGGTGCCGGCTCTGTAAAGTGTGTTGTCACCTCATCAGTCATGGTGCTCAAACACTAAATCCTTTCAGTGAGGATCATAATTCGGAGTTGGTTTTCTCCTTCCTACCACTTCCAGCCTTTTCTATGACGCTAGTGTCTGCCCTTGCCTTGTCCACTAGAAGATGTCCTTTCATTGTTGTCTTGTCCTCAGTGCCAGAACCTGCACGATTCAGAGCACTTAACGTGGCTCATCGTCAACCACATTCAGGACCTGATCAGCCTGTCCCACGAGCCTCCTGTGCAGGACTTCATTAGTGCTGTCCATCGGAATTCCGCGGCCAGCGGCCTTTTCATCCAGGCAATTCAGTCTCGTTGTGAAAATCTTTCAACTGTAAGTCTCCCTGGTGCTGGCTGTCGCCAGTTTTCTCTGCCTTAAAAATGGAGGGTCGGCATTTTTGAACTGCTCTTTCCAGCGGGCAAAACCCTCCTTCTCTCAAACCGCAGCCCACCACGCTGAAGAGAACCCTCCAGTGCCTGGAAGGGATCCACCTGAGCCAGTCGGGCGCCGTGCTGACGCTGTACGTGGACAAGCTTTTGTGTACTCCATTCCGTGTGCTGGCTCACATGGTCGACACCCTTGCTTGTCGCCGGGTGGAGATGCTCCTGGCTGCAAATTTACAGGTACTGGGAGAAAACATGGATGTCGTTTTTTACTGAAAACCTGGCAGGGCAGGCGGAACACTTGGCTGGCTCCTCCCCCACGGGGATAGTCTTCATGTGGCCACCGAGGGGAGCGTGCACCACGGATGAGCTGGTCCTTCCTTGTGTGTCCGGTATGGGTGCTTCCTGTACTTCTAGTCCGCCTTTGCCACCAGAGCCAGACATGCCCCTTTATCGTCTGTAAATGAGCACAGGTGACTTTGACCCTTGTGCGTTGCAACCCCACTGACGTGTTCTTGTCTGCTTTAGAACAGCACGGCCCAGCTGCCGGCGGAAGAGCTAAGCAGGATCCAGGAGCACCTGCAGAGCAGCGGGTTAGCGCAGAGGTAACGCCGGGGCCCGGTGCTCCTTGCTTTCTGAGTGTACAGACTAGGGTTTGTGAGGGCACAGACTTGCAGGGTGAGAGGCTGGCGTGCTGTATTGGGTTCACTGCAGAAGGGCCTTGAGAGAGAGCCTTCCGAAATTAACACAGTTGGATCTCAGCGTGTACACAGTGAGGACCAGCTGGCAGTGTCAGCTCTGCCGCGATAATGCGCCGTGGCTGTGTGAGGGTGGCGGGTGTTCCTGTGACCTCCACTCACCATCTGCGATGAGTCATCAGCTCTGTCTTAGCAAAAATCAAAGCCTGTGATCTAATTGCTAAATAAGACCTGGCAGAGCTGAGAGACGTTACCTAGTTCTCGGCGAGAATTGTTTCTACATCTTGTCAACATTTTGTCTCTCTATGGCTGTTTATCACCTAATTTTGTTTGCAAAGTCTTTTTGAGGCCTTTGCCAGAAATCCTGATGTCTGTTACATGAGTGTGTTTCCGTGACTGCAAAATAAATGAAGAGGAACCTTTATCTTCTCTCCTCCACAGCAGGGAAAACGTGTGTGAGAGAGAATCTGGTTACTGTGACTTCAGTCTTAAGAGTAGCTGTTGCTGGTTTCTTTAACCGAGAACGGGTAGGACTTGGGCAGTACGAGGCTTTAGGTGACTTGTCAGTGTGCTGGGTGACTTACGTTGTAATTTGCATCATGAAGTTGTTGTTCTCGTAGCAGGTGGTGAGAGGCGACACTATCCCTATTTTCGACCCTAGACTTATTCAGACAGACGAGGAGGGGTAAAAATACTTTGTGCCAGATGAGGTGATTCTTATATGAAATGAATGTAAATTGGTATAGATTGTGTATTGTGGGGAGATAAAGTAGGAGATTTTGTGCACTGGGATCTTAGGTGGTCCGTTTTGTGTTTATGAAGAGTGCCTGTATTAGCTGTTATGCCATGTATTGCCTGTTGCAGTGTTTGAGTATAAATGAAATTTCTGAAAAATACTTAGGGGACATAAACTGTGGTTGTTACCAGTAAACTGGGGCCTGAATTTGCATCATGACTTGAGTGTCGATGAGAAATAGCTCTGAACAGAAAGTTTCAAACGTGTCGCCTCGCTGTAAGAAGCCACTGTTGCTCCCTCCCGTGCAGCTGTGCCCTAACCCATGTGTGATTGGATTCCAGACACCAAAGGCTCTACTCCCTGCTGGACAGGCTTCGTCTCGCCACCGCACCGGCATCGCGTGGCCCCGCTCCTCTGGTCACGCCCCACCCGCTGGACGGGGACGGGCCCCTGGCACTGGAGACAGTGAGTCCTGACAAAGTAAGTGTCCAGCACGTCTGGGTGTGACACACAGGGCCCCCTCGGGGCACTGAGTGCCTCTGCAGCGGGTGGCTCAGGCGGCAGGGCATCCTGGTGCTCAGCACAGCCCCTGAGGGCTCTCGACCTGCCCTGTTTCTTGCCAGTAATGGGCACAGTCACATCAGCGACAGGACCCATGAGGTCCAGCCTGGGTCTTTAGCAGGGGGCGTGGGGTGAGAAAGGAAATGCTGACTCAGGTCATTAGTAGGGGGCTGAGGATCATGGTGATTAATGGAGAATCAGGAGACGGGTGGCCATGGCCTGCCCACCTGGCCTGTCTCCCTCTCCTTACGCCTGCTGACCCGCTGCATATTGACCCCACCACCCCAGGGGACCTGGTACCTTGTCATCACCCTCACTGCTCATACCTCAGAGCTGGGGGCCATCTGGGGCCTTGGTGGGGCCTTGGTAGGGCCTTGGTGTGCTTCTTTCCTGGAGAGAGTTCATTTTAAATATGAACTTGGAGACCAAAATCCAGCAGCCCAGGTGTAGATAGCGGAGTCCGGGCCGCTGTTCTCAGGCATGGTTTGTTCAGCCCCTCCTCCACTGCACTGGCCCTGGGGAGAGAAGAGCAAAGCAGACCCCCCAGTAGAAGATGATCAGCACGATGCCCAACAAGGGGTGGACAGAGGGGTGGGCCCGCTACCCTCAGTACTTCACTGAGTTTGAGGGACAGTGGAGCGATCACCAGGTGAGGGGAGAGGGTGTCCAGACAGGTAACAGCAAGTGCAAAGACACAGCCAGTACCAGTTCCCGTGGAAAAGGCCTGTGGGGCGCTGAGCAGCCCGCACAGCGACAGCGTCCAGTTTTACCAGAGCTGTATTCCTGGTCCAGGGAGGCCACTTGTCCTTTGGTCTGGGGCCACAGGACATGAGGGTCAGTAGGAGAAGAAACAAGGTGTATCCGGTCAAGTTGAAGCTCCTTGAGAGCCTGCCCAGCCTCATCCCATCATCCACCTTTTCTCCTCCCCAGGACTGGTACGTACGTCTGGTTAAATCCCAGTGCTGGACACGGTCAGACTCTGCACTGCTGGAAGGGGCGGAGCTGGTGAATCGGATCCCTCCGGGTGACTTGAGCGCGTTCATGATGAACTCGGTACAGTGGAGCCGCGGGACCCTTGGGAACCCTTTCTCTTGTTACTCATACGTGTTTGATGTGTTTCATTGTCATGTGACCGAACAGCAGTGTGCACCACTTACCTTTGTGCCTTAACAGCAGAGACCCTAATCCAGACAGGACAGGATGTTATTTCAGCCACGTTAGAGTCTAAAAGGAGGGGAATTGTGTTTAACTCACCTTTTTGTGCATTTAAAGAAAATAGGTTCCCTTAGGTTATAATGAGTTCTGATTGCCTGTCTTGTGCGCATGAGCAAAAGTACTGGGATGGTGCCATGGTGCGTGATTTAACTGACTTTTTCATGATGTTGTGAAAGTTAGTAAGCCCCTCCCTACCTGGAGCAGGGTCCCCTCCCCAACTATGTGCAGTGAGGCCCCCCACCCTCACTAGGTGTCACACAGGCCTGCTGTGCGGAGCTGGCCCAGGAGCCCTGGCAGGGCATCCATGTTCCTGTCCTCAGCTGTTCGACTGGTGCTGTGAGGGGTGGAGCCCCCTTGATGGTGTTGGCACAGCCTTGGCAGGGTCCTTCTTAGACCTCCTGGGACCAGCAGCCGACAAACCTTTAGGTGTTAATAGTGCTGCCTGGAAATATGCCAAGCGGGAGTGACGCAGGGACGTGGGGGATGGCAAGGACCGCCAGGTGTGGCGTAGAGAGCTTCAGGGTGCAGCCACATGTTCCCAAGCACTGACCCTCCCTCAGTTTGAAGGTAAGAGCTACATGGGGAAAACAGGAGAATTGGCCCAAAACCAGTTTGCCAAACTCATTTGAAGAGCCCTTCAGTGAAAGCTGATTTGCTGATAAGTGATAAATTTGCTTAATAACCAACTGAATTTTCCAAATTTGCTCATTAGACTTTTAACAGCATTAAAGAAAGGCTCAGCTGCAACGGCTAGGGGTCGATTTTGGTCGCTGACAATGACATGCGCTTTTCTGAATATTAACTAAATTAAGATTGGCCAAAGAGATCCTTAAATGGCTTTAAAAAGTTGGCAAAGCACAGTACAAATTGAAACAGTATCGTATGAAATGCTGTTTTTCCAATCAAACTTGTGGCATTTATATGACTGCTTTGATTTATTTCAGCTGCTTTTGAACATAACTTGTCTTTTTCAAACATTGAGATGTTTGGTGTTTCACTCTTTCTTGGATGGCACATCAGCTTGATTTTGTATCTTCATCAATTAAAATTTCATCATATTAAATTTTGTATTTCAAATAAATCTGAAGACATAAAAAAATATTTCTTTAAAATTAAAGTACCCGAAAGCGACCAGAAATACACTTCACTGATCGTATGTTCAATGGAGATGTTCATTTATTTGTAACAGAAGTAGAATAAGGTATTCTTTCAGGTGTTTTGGATGGCATAGTCATCTCAGAAATGTTTGCGTTCTCCTCTGCTGTGTTTCTCTTGCCCGACTGAAAGCTCATAATCGTCATTGTTGAACCTTTAATGCCCCGATTCAGGAGTTCAACGTGAGCCTGCTAGCCCCGTGCTTGGGCCTGGGCGCGCGTGAGATCTGCGGGGGCCAGAAGAGCCCCCTTTTTGCAGCAGCTCGCACGGCAACTCTGGACCGCGTGACCAGTGTGGTTCAGCAGCTGCCCGCTGTTCACCACGTTTTCCAGCCGTTCCTGCCTGCAGAGCCCACCGCCTACTGGAGCAAGTTGGATGATCTCTTTGGTAATTAAAATCAAAGTCCCCTTATTTTTAAAAAATGCTGCAGAGCCAGTGCCATGCTCTGTACCGAGTGAAAATACAGTCAACGCTGTCGATCTGATACACCAAAGGCACTTCCAGAGGCCACCGAGAACCTGCACTGGGGCCCTGGCTCTGCGCGTCTTTTGGTGTGTTTGCTGCTTGGCCGTTCCTTGACGTGGCCTGGGCTCAGGGCCTGCGAGGAACGCGGGCTCAGCCTCGGGAATGTGGGTCCTGGTCTCGCGGGGTGGTGGGTTGTGTGCCCGTGTGCTTCCGGGAGCCATGTCTTTAGTCCCCATCAGATTCTTGGCGGGGGGGCCCGACTGCCTGTCTTTCGGAGGTCAGAGTCTCTGCTGAAAGCTCGTGCCCCCATGGAGGCCCTTCTGTTTCAGGGGATGCCGTGCTGTATCGGACCCTGACCACTCTGGCCCGGGCCCTGGCCCAGTACCTGTTGGTGTTCTCCAGGCTGCCCGGCCACTTGCGCCTTCCTCCCGAGAAGGAGAGGGACACCGTGAACTTTGTGGTCATGACCCTCGAGGTAAGAGGCAGCTTGGGAACTTGGCGCTCAGTGCGGAGGCAAGAAGCTCCTCCACCTGAAAATGCAGAGCTGTGTGCAGCCCGGCGCCTGCGGCCTGTCCTTCCAGCAGTGACCGCTGTCACAGGTCACATCCGTCCCCTGCTTTGCCGAGCTCCGTCACGCCCCTTATTGCTCCATTCCCCACGGTTGCCTTGTGAGGTTGACAACACAGCTCTTCTTGTCTCTGCCTCAGGGCAGGGGAGGGGGGGCACCCTGAAGAGTCAGGTCTGGGACCTGGGCTCCTGCCCAGGGTCTCCCGAGCATAGCATGGGGAGTCGTCATGCACTTATATGTGAATCTTGTTTCCTTGATGCTAAGATACTTTTTTGATTTAGTACAGACCATCCATTTAAAAATTTTTCCCAGGGAAAAAGAGGCCGTGCAAATGTAGTATGTATCCTAATTTTAGATACTTAGTAAATAATCATCTGAGAAATTTGTTATATTTTAAATTGAGCAATAAACCTGATATTTCAGCTGTGGGGAATTGAACACTCTGTGTTAATACTTATAAACACCCCCAAAACGTGTACATACATGTGTGCATTGCCTTTTTATACAACTTCTGGAGGAGAGAGTTTGGCCTGCACCCTTGGAGGCAGAGGACACGGCTGACCCAGTGCCGACACCCCCTGCCGCCTCCCAGCAGGGAGGGGGAGCGTCCAGAGGGCATTCGCCCAGCTGTTCAGAAGGCGACAAACAAGCGCCTACTTGAGCCAGGCCGAGCCAGATAGCTGTGACCCCTGCCCTTTAGGCTTCAGTGTAGTAGAAAGGCTGGCAAACACGCGTACGGTTACAGTACAGAGTGGCCCCTGCCAGCCGTCACGTGCCCGCTGCGTGCAGGACCATACGCCCTGCATCGTCTCATCCAGGTCTCACTGCAGCCCTGTGAGGTGGGCCGTTATTCCCGTTTTGCAGATGAGAGAAGCAGGGCTTAAGGGGCTCGGCGGCCTCACCGGGCTCACCCACTGGGAAGAGTAGCCATTCCAGCACTTGAGCCCCAGCGCGGCCGTCAGGTTCAGCCTCTGTGACTGCAGCTGAGGCGAGGCCCTGGGCAGTGGGGGCCCCGAGGGAGAGCCTAGCCCGCAGGCTGTGCAGCCAGGGCAGGATGCTGGGGGCGGGCAGCCTCATCAGGTTGGGCATTCTGCGTTCCACTCCCAGAGTAAGCAGTGAGCGGGTGGGTCAGGATTGAACCGGAGGGAGCTGGGGATGGTGGCCCGAGAGCCATCCCTCTGGAGGGAGCTTTGGACAGTTCCTCGTCGGCAGGGGGTTCTCAGCTTCCCTGCCAGCCCCTGTGGCAGGAAGGAGGTGTGGGTCAAACCTGCATTAACACGCACCTGCCCCTCCAGGCCCTGTCGTGGCATTTGATCCACGAGCAGATCCCACTGAGTCTGGACCTGCAGGCGGGCCTGGACTGCTGCTGCCTGGCTCTGCAGCTGCCCGGCCTCTGGGGCCTGCTCTCCTCTGCTGAGATGGTGACCCACGCCTGCTCCCTCATCCACTGCGTGCGGTTCATCCTGGAAGCCAGTGAGTCCATGACCGTGACGGTTTCTTTCCTTTGTCACTTGAACCAGTAATCAGCTCCGCAAATGTAGTCACAGACGTTCATTTTGTGCCACCTGTTTGCCAGGTGCTAAGTTGGGAATTGGGGGTGAAGAGGTGGATGAAATATGGGCCTTGCCTCAATCTCCAGTATCTTGGGGTCTACCCTAGAATTTAACTTGAATTTGCTTTTGCAGTCATTTTGTTTAGATTTTGGAATTCTAGCTTTCATAAAAAATACTTCCAATTTATGTCCCTTTGATTTCTGGTCCATCCTTTTAGTCCTAGATGATCATAAGATTAATAAGATTGTATTCAAAAAATTACTTGTTCTCTATTATAGTTGAAATGCTTGTTTCTATACTGCATTGTAATACGAGTATATTGAAAAATAAAAGTGACTTACTCTTTTCAAGGGACAGTGTCCTTAACGAGGGTCATTAGCCACAATTTAAAAAAAATTGGACATTATAGTTTAACATGTTAGAGGGTGTTTTGCAGTTTTGTATTTTTAAATTAAGCATTATGGAGTGTGGTGTTTTGAAGAGTCATTGTTTAAATTGTTTTCATCTGTGCGTTTGTAGTCAACTTGAAAACGAAGGTCCGGGGGCTAATTTATCAAAGCCAGACTTTTGGGGGCTGCATTGATGCCTTTAGCAGTAATGAATCATGAACCATCTGATAAAGACTTCCCAGGTTAGAGGTGGCAAACAGCAGACAGTGGGAAGGACTTGGAAATCCGAGTGTAGAAGCCCAAATCCTTGTGCACTTTGGATTAGCCTAGAGATTGATACCTGAGTCTGGTGCGTCTAAAATGGTCTAAAGTTGATTCTAGGAAATCTAGACCTCATTTGACATAGTCTGTCACTTTGAAACGTTCATGAGGCTGCATGAATGTGAAAATCTGAATGAAAGGAATGGGAATTCTTCTGTTTGTTCTGTTGTGGTTGTAGTTGTGGTGCAGCCTGGGGACCAGCTTCTTAGTCCAGAAAGAAGGACGAACACCCCACAGGCCGCCAGAGAGGACGAAGTGGATTCAAACACACAGAGTACGTCTTACCTAGTGTCTTTGGGGGCTTGAAATTCATTCACGGAAGAGACCTTTAAAGCGGTCAGTGTGGACGTGTGAAGCTGCCTGCCTTCACTTGGCTGCGTCCTGGCGCTCGTCCCTGAGTTCGGGGGCAATTCGAGGGGCTGCCTCGCACGTCCCGCTGGCGGGCACCCCGTGAACCCCACACTCCGCTGGGGTGTTGCGCTCGTCGGGGAGCCTCCTGACCTCCATCCTCGCTCGCTTTCCCCACCGCCCCCCCGCTTCTGTTTTCACCCTGCACTTGCTGCTTCTGTGTCCTTTACCTCAGACTCCGAGCTCCTTGTGGGCAGGGCATCCATTTTCCTTCTCTGTGTTCTCACTGCTGTAAGTGATCAACACATGTTTGTTGAGTAACGACTGAATGAATAAAAATACTAAGAAACTTAAAGTTAGTGGAAGTACCATGTGAATATTAGGTAACCTGAGTGTCTGTTTCAGCCATATATTTTGGTGGACTTTTAAATGAAATTCCTCCTCTCCCTACAGAAGAAAAAGAAAAGAAAAAAATACACATCTCATTCATTTAAACCTATTCAAAATCATTTAAACCTAGATTTAGCCACGTACCTTAGTTTTTCATGTACTTTCTCCCGATTCAGGTATTTTACTCTGAAAATGGTGGCAAGGCACGTTGTGAGGAAAGCTTCTTGTCACCAGGGGCCTCCAGGCTCTTTCCCCAGAGGGTCTGGTGGGAATGCCAACCTGCAGCCTGTCCCACAGAGGGGGGAAGCAAATGCCCCACCTGGCAGTTCTGGGCCGTCTCTCTTATGGAACACTCTTACTTGGAATATCGAAATCTTATCCATGCTCTGTTGGCTTAAGAAACATGCCTTTTTAATAGCAGGTAGAAATGCTTTGTGTCTTTTTTTGCCAGCTTTTGCTCAACCCCAGTTAATGACAAGAGTGTCCCTGTCAGTGGTGTTAAGATAGGAATTTTTCTTCTTTTTACCCACTCAAGGTTTTACAGTTGCACAGCATCTAGAAGCAGTGGTGTTTTGTTCACAGCCAAGCTCTTCCCTGAGCCTCTATCTCAAGACTCTGGTTCTGCCATCCCCGAGTTTGTGACTTAATGATTCCTTACTGATACCTGAGGAGCGTGCAAACACTCACTTCCTGCTCAGCCACCTTGTGGCTGTGTGGCCTTAGCAAGTTACTACCCTGTGCTTCTGCAGTATGGATAAGAATAGTACTCACCTGATGGGGCTGCCATAGGATTAAGTGAATTAGTCCACATAAAGAACCCATGACAAGTGCCAGCCTTGCTATAAGTGCTCAGGGAATGTCACCGTATTTTAGTTGTAATTTGAATTTCCATTCCTCTGAAAATAGTTGCAGCTTTTCATGTGCTTGAGGCAGAGCAGGCAGGCCCACTGGCTGGAGCATAGTTCGTTTGGGTTAATATAATTGTGCTCATTCTCCGTGGCCCCGTTGAGGCTGGTTAATTTCGCCCTGGCCCCGGGGGGGCGGGGGGGCGTGCTTTCCTTATCGTCTCGGTAGGGTGGCGCCTCTTCAAGATGCTCCCGGGAGCTGTATTAAAGTCACCCTTGTTTCTCGTAGCTCAGGGCTCGATTCCTTAAGTCCACTCGTCATTCCTTCTCTCTATGAGGAAGCTGCCTAGACAGTGAGGTCTCATGGACGGTGGGTAGTATCCGTCCACAGCCCTGAGCATTTATCAACTTGGCAGGTAACTTTTTGGCACATACTCTGTGCCAGACTCGAAGTGAGGAAGAATGTGCCCCTGCCCTTGAGGTGCAGTGGTTCTGAAACCCTCAGGACGTGGGGGTTTCCTCAGCATTCTGTCTCAGGACTTCTCGGGTAGGTCTCGGCAGCCCATCAGAATCCCTCCACCAGCCACCAGAACCCCCGATCTTGGGGGAACGGTGAACCGAGGATTACAGCGTGGGTCTCTACACACCAGCCTAGGGGCGAGCGAGCACAGGGTCCTGGGAGAGCCAGAGAAAGCCAAAGCCCTGGGGAGGGGCTGCAGCCTCCTCCTGGGTGTCAGCTGGCTGCACATGCAGGGTGGGTGGGAGGCTGGGACCAGGTTCCAGGTGTTTGTGCCAGTCGTGGCAGATGTGGAGAGGACTGTCTGTTTAGGTGGATGTGGAGGAGGTGAGATCTGTAGGCCTTCAGCGACCACCTAGAGTCTCGCGGGCTCCATGTTTCTGGCGGGCGTGGCCGGCAGTGGGGCTGTGCCTACTATCTGCAAGGGTGGGAAGGTCAGGGGGAGGGATGGTGGGTCTGGGGTGTGTTTTGACAGAATGGTCCTCTGTCACCCACGGTGCCTGTTTAGACCCTCAGTATGTCACTGCAGCCTGTGGGATGGTGGCCGAGATGGTGGAGGCACTGCCGTTGGTGCTGGCCTTGGGTCATAAAAGGAACAGCAGCGCCCCGGCGTTCCTCACGCCGGTGCTCAAGAACATCGTCATCAGCCTGGCCCGCTTGCCCCTCGTCAACAGCTACACGCGCGTCCCGCCCCTGGTGAGTCTGTCCCTCCCTTTGCACAAGACCCAAGTGATGGTGATGCGCAGGCAGGCCCCAGGCGCGGGGCTCTGAGAGTGCGAAGCCGCTCACATGCCCACTTGCGGGTGGCCAGAACGTTCCTTGGTTGCATTCGTGACACCGGGCTGGTTTCCTCGGGCATGATGTGGCTCAGTCGTGAGTAGAAATGCTCCGAAATGGGGTGGGGCATCATCACATGACGAAATGAGATTTTTTTGTTCCCACGGCGCTGGATGTGATTCCGAGGTCCTCAGGCTCATCTGTTGAACGGGAGAGCAGAAATGATAGCTCCTGGAGTGAGCGTTTCCCTTTAGGTAGTCACCCTCGGGGGAAGCTCGGGGGGTATGGCACAGCTGCAGCTCCTCTGCTCTTTTAAAGCTGGCTTTGGAACCAGGGTCAGGTGGGCGTCGTCAATGGGACCCGGTTCCACGTCACAGAGGGGCCTGGGCGGGCGGGCTGCAGGAGGCTGCGCTGCTGCCCTCACCCCTGCTGGAGGGAGAGATAGGGCGATGGGCTGGCACCCGCAGGCTGGAGCCGGCAGGAGGAGGTGGGCCGGGACCGAGAGGCAGGCGCTTGTTGCTGCCTGGAAGGGTGCATGCCCGCCGGCGGGGTTCAGCCTTTGTGCGTGGGAGGCTCTGCAGCGGCGGCACCGCGGCCGTGGTGCGCCCCGACCCGGAGGGTGAAGAGGGTCTCGCTGTGGGAGCTCTTTCTGGGGAAAGTCCCAGTGACGTGCTGTCCTGGGGTCGCCGTGGAAACTGGGAGTTGTGGGCGTTGGCGAAACCCGGCACCCCGGGGTGGGGAGAGCTGGGGTGTCAGGAGTGGGTCTCAGCCCGGGTGTCGCGCTTGGGCCGTCGCTGCAGGTGTCGAGACGGCTCACCTTTGGGTGGGAGCAGGGAGCCGATGCAGGCGGGCACAGTCTGGAGGCTTCGATGGCTGGCCCGGACGTGGGAAGAGCTGCCCAGACCACGCACGCTGTAGATGAAACTCTGCGAGCGTGGGCTTGAACCCACGCGGCTCCACGACCCTCCCACGGGATGTTCAGGAGGGTTCGGGGAGCAGGTGAGAGGCTGAGAGGGCGTCTTCCAGAGGCCAGTGGGCGCTGGGGCTGCGGGGGCCAGCCGGCCACCTCCTCGAGGCCTACGTGGCCGGCTTTGGGGATGCAGAGTGCGAGCTCTGGCCGGCTGCAGCCTGTGTCCTCCGAGGGGGTCGGCTCGGCCGGTTGGGAGCTGGGCTCCTGCTGCCGGGGCAGCCTTGGCCCCTCCGGTGTGCGTGGCAGCGCCAGACGACAAAGCTGGACTTGACGGAGTTTACAAACGGCTGGCGTGGCTCTCGTCGTGCCTGCTCGCGGTAAATATTGCTGTGTGTGGCCGAACCTCACATGCTCCTGCCAGCCTCTAAGGGTTGGGGGCACCTGCGCGGGCGGCCCTGGACAGGTCTGGGAGCCCCCGTGGCACCAGCGCCCAGGGCCCTCCCTCCACCGTGTCTGCGCTCAGGAAGAGGTGGCCCGCCAGGGAGCTGCGCCTAGAGAAAGCGTGTTTCCTGGCTCCCTCGCGGTTTGGCCATCCTGACTTGACTCAGGAGACTATGTCTCTTTCATCCTCTCAGGTGTGGAAACTCGGATGGTCACCCAAACCAGGAGGGGATTTTGGCACCGTGTTCCCCGAGATCCCCGTGGAGTTCCTCCAGGAAAAGGAAGTCTTCAAAGAGTTCATCTACCGCATCAATACGCTAGGTAGTCCGGGTCTCCCCTCCGGCGTGGTTACACGTCATCACGTGCCTGCCCTGGGGGAGCCAGGGCTGCAGTAGTGGGACCCGTCTTCTCCTTTTATTCCACAAAAGAGTTAAGGCATAACATAATCGTGAATACGTTCTGTAATGTACACAAAGCTGTCACGGTGAAAAGTTTGATCCAAGTTTGTGTGTGTGTGTGAGTTTAATGCCAAATTTTCATGTGTCAGGCTTGTTTCAGGGCAGGAAGGGTACCCTGGTAATTGATAATGCTAAGCCAGATTCAGCCTTTGTATAGCACCTAAGCTAAAGGGCAGCAGTGATTTCCTCTGAGTGCTTCCTATGTGGTCACTGATGCCCCTTTTCTTGGATGCAGAACCAGGAGCCTGGGCAAGATAGAGCCAGAGGTGGGGCGGGGGGCAGAAAGTAGGCTTTAGGTGTACAACACTGGGCTTTGTGTAGTGTGGGGCAGGTCATTTTCACCTCTGGGTTTTCCTGTCCTTAACACCCCCATTCTTGTCACTTGTAGCCCTAATACAAGTGACATGGCCACCTCCACCTCCAAGGTCACGGGTGGGGACGTTAGTGCAGCCCTTGAAACAGTCGTTCATCAAACAGCACGTTGAGTGAAGCTTGTGACGATGGTGCTTGAGGGTGGCCCCTCAGAGATGCCTTCCCCGAGGGCTTGAGCACACACACCCCCGCTAGATTATATTCTTTTTTTTTTTTTTTTTTTTTTTTTTTGT
>NW_006784492.1:170374-177483 GCF_000442215.2 Lipotes vexillifer
ATGAGCCTCCCCAGGGTCTGGGTACCCTAGAATCGCGGTCGGAGTGCCTTTATCACGGTGCACTGCCCTTTCAGGGTCAGTAGTATTATGTCCTTTCTTGAAAATATTTTTCAGTTTTGTTTCTGAATATTCAGGGTACAGTGTGTAGCAACATTTCCTCAAAATGAAAAGGCACATCATAAAGGCCACACATACGTACCTGTGTTCATTTCTCTTGACTGTTTTGAGAAAATTTCATCCGGCTTCTTGGGGTATTAATGCATATTATGTTACTTTAATATTAATAAAAAAAACATGTTCAGTTAAAGCAAAGCCTGAAACATTGTCATGAGATACGTTTTTAATTCTGACAGAAGGTATGGTATGAACGTCCAGAAATGGCAGTTCAGAGTATATATGTCAGAAATCATCAAGGTTGTCTTTCACAGGTGTGGAACTAACAGGTTGTCATATGCAGAGTCCTTAAAATCAGTGAGGAAATTTAAGGACAGTTTCTTAAAAAGTAATTCATATTTGGAGGTTTGTGCCTGTAGGAGACCTTGCTTTCAAAAGCAGCCATTTGCCCATCAGATTCATCTCAAATTACAGATGTGTGTGGGTTCTGGTGAACTTACGCAGACACAACAGGACCTTGGCTGGGAAGGCACGTCCCTCTGTCGCACTCGGGGGGGCCCCCGCCCTCAAGTCCACGTGGCTGGACAGCCACAGCCCGCAGCTTCTGCCCACAGGTGGGGCAGCGGTGGTTGCCTGTGTTGTGACTTGGTGACGTGGGCTCTCCTTCCAGGAAGACACGGAGAGGACCCAGATCCACGTCCTGGCCGTGCAGGCCATCACCTCCCTGGTGCTGAGCGCGATGACTGTGCCTGTGGCCGGCAACCCAGCCGTGAGCTGCTTGGAGCAGCAGCCCCGGAACAAGCCCCTGAAAGCTCTCGACACCAGGTTTGCCCGAGAAGCCATGTGTCTCCAGGGACGGCCACGGTGGGAGCAGGGAGGCGCCAGGGTGCCCTTTCCTTTGCTGCCAGAATTAAAGACAAAAGCCCCGTGCAGGGGGTGCAGATCCAAAGTGGCTTGGTGGCTGAGGCCTGATGACTCGGGCATCCAGTGTTTAGGGCAGATTCCGAAGGAGCTGACAGAACACCTGTGCAGGGCCTGCAGACGGGAACCGCCCACAGTGGGGGTGGGCACGGGGCTTGGAGGTGCCTCTGTTTCCTTGAGGCAAAGCTGGGGGAAGCCTGGTGGTTTTCACTTGTAAGACTCGGAGGAACCAGATGTTCTGTAACCTTTGTTCTGAACTTTAGGTTTGGGAGGAAGTTGAGCATCATCAGAGGAATCGTAGAGCAGGAAATTCAAGCGATGGTTTCAAAGAGGGAGAATATCGCCACCCATCATCTGTACCAGGCGTGGGACCCCATCCCTTCTCTGTCTCCAGCTGCTACCGGTACCCGTGGGGAGAGGGCCGGGCGTGCCTGGGGCTTGTGGGGAGGATGGGTTGACTGCGGGCGTCAGCCTATGCCCTGGGCTGGTGGGCACAGCTGCACAGTCCTGGCGCCGAGGCGGGGTCGCAGGAGGGCCCGTCCACCAAAGCTGTCGTCTGGGCTCCCAGAGGGCCGCCGGCTGGGTAGTCGCCTCGTTCGCAGCTACTGACTCTTAGCTTTTACACCTCAGCCCACAACCAGTTCCTGTTCAGAGTCTGAAGCTGGTCTGTTACAGAGAAAAAGTGATAATTCAGCATCGCCCCGCTGGCCCTGCCGGCTTAATGGGTTGTGAAGGGATAGAACAGCCCCGAGCCCCTCGCGGCCGTGCGGGCGGCACTCACGCGCCCTTGCTCCCGTAGGTGCCCTCATCAGCCACGACAAGCTCCTGCTGCAGGTCAACCCCGAGCGGGAGCTGGGGAACACGAGCTACAACCTCGGCCAGGTCAGTCCCCCGGCCTCCGTCCAGCGCGAGGCCCCATGGAGCGCGTGGGGACCGGGGGGCCTGTCCGGGTTCTCAGGTTCCTCCCCACTGCACCCTCTGCAGAATAAGCATGGCATTCTGTTGCATTTGTGGGGAGCTTTGTTAAGCAAGTAATTCAGAGAAACGGGGTCCTCAAGTGACTGCCAGTGAGGACAAGTTTTGAAAAGAGATCTCACGTTCTGGTTCAGTTTTGTGCCGAGACCTCACGCAGATGTCCCTTAGGAGTGAAAGTGTCCTTCCCTAGAGGCTCTTGCCTTCCGTCTCCTGGGCCGCTCCCGCCCGGCGCTTCATCAGGCCCTGAGTCCTGAAGGCAGAGCGCCTGGCGGCCCTGCTGAGGGCTGGGGGCTGCTCGCCTCAGGGGCCCCGGGCCGCACCTGCGGCTCCGCGCCCCTTGCCTCCGGCCCCGAGCGTCAGCTCCCTGTCCTGTGCCCCTTTGAAGGTATCCATCCGCTCCGTGTGGCTGGGGAGCAGCGTCACGCCCCTGAGAGAGGAGGAGTGGGCCGAGGAGGAGGAGGCCCCCGCGCCGTCGTCCCCACCCACGTCTCCAGTCAGCGCCAGGTTCCCGTCTGCCTTCTGTGTTCAAGTGCTCGGAGAGCTCTGATTAGTCACTTGACTTTCTGGGGTGTCTCTGGAAATGAACCTCTCATCTCTGTTGGGGGGAAATTGCAGGAAACACCGGGCTGGAGTCGACATCCATTCCTGTTCGCAGTTTTTGCTCGAGTTGTACAGTCGCTGGATCCTGCCGTCAAGTTCAGCCAGGAGGACCCCCGTCATCCTGATCAGCGAGGTGGTGCGGTCGGTGCGTTTGCCCCCCGCCCCCCCCCCCCCCCCCCCTCCAGCCTGGGTCCCAGAGTGGGTATGTCCCCCCCCCCCCGCCCGGGGTTCCCGGTCTCTGGGCACCCGTGCGGGGCCATGCAGACACGGGCAGGGGGTGTAGTTCTTCTGGAGCCAGCGAAGGGGCGGTTTCCGCTGGTCCCGTCCCCGGCAGTGACACCCGTCAGTCCAGCGGGGGTGTCGTGGGGACGGCACGTTAACCGTAAGGTGTGAAGGCTCACCGTCCTTGTCCACGGCGTCTCCTCGGGGGCTTGTGACACACGGTCTCCTGACCACCGACCCACCGACCGCCCAACCACCGATTGGTGCTTAAGGAGCACCAGTTTAGAGCAGTTGTTCTCCAGCTGTTGGCCGGGGGGTTCCTCTGCATCCTTGAGATGGTGGGGACCCCAAGGAGCGCTGGTGTCTGTCGGTGACATCCATCTGTGCTTGCAGTATTGGAAGTCACATCTGAGAAGGTCTAAAAGTTACTTATTCAGTGCTGGCTTCTCTACATCACCCAGCTTAGCCATCCAGCAAGGAGAGATGCCCAGTTACTGGAACCGTCTTGTTACCTGTGCAGCACAGGGTTTTTATTATTTTTACCGAAAGATGTCTCTTTTAGGTAATGACAGACTTTTTTTTTTTTCTAGTCTGTTTTTCTCAATACTCCTTTAAAGTTTTCTAAATTGTTTCATATCTGGTCAAGTTGAGATTTTTAAGAACCTCATTTTTAATTTGTAATGTAAGTTTCAAATTGATTTTTTCAAAAAAGTCAGCAAGTTTAAGTACTGCTAAAGATCTTAAATTTTTAAAAGTTATCCATTTAAAAATAATAAGGATAACAATTTCTATTTTAAAATAAATTTTCAAAATTAGGTTTTGTACACTTTTGCAAATCTCTGTAATGTCTGGCTCATTAGAAGTCCCCTGGGGGGACTCCCCTGGTGGTGCATTAGTTAAGACTCCACGCTTCCACTGCAGGGAACGAGGGTTCGATCCCTAGTCAGGAAACTAAGATCCCGCATGCCGCATGGCGTGGCCGAGACTCTTGTATCTCCTCTGCATACAGTCTGTTAATATTAAGTAATTTCTAGAAAGTACCACTGTACAGTTGGGAGAGCACAGGAGAGAAAGGCAAGTAAGGTCTTAGCATTTTTAGGAAAATAGTTTTGACCTTGTGGCCCTGAGAGGCTCACCTAAGAAGTGCTCTTTTAGATGACTTGCTGAGTGTCCTGCTGGCTTGTTGGTTCAGCTCACCTGGGGCCTCTGAGAAAGGGCCGACCCCAGCCTTCCCTCACGCTCCTAAAGAAAAAGGGCCTTCATGCCTAATCAAAGTTCGTTTTTAGACGTAATGTGAACACTGAACGTTTCGGGGAGACAAAAGGAATCATCGCCAAAGCATTAATTTCCGAAATGATCACCCATTTCTCCATTCCGCGGCTTTGGGTAGCTTCGCTGGCGGCGGCCTGGGGGCGGGTTCCCACGCGGCAGCAGCGTGTGCGTGCAGGCACTAGGAGGACGTGCGGGTACAGGGTTACAGTGTAGTTTAGGTTTCCGGGTTTTGTTGGTTGCTTTTCCCAGTCAGGGCCCCTGTGAAGTCTCGCGTCGCGCACTTCCCGTAGCGTAACTCACCCCTTGCTGCCCGAATGTCCCGTCGCCAGCTCCTCGTGGTCTCAGACTTGTTTACGGAGCGCAGCCAGTTTGAGACGATGTACCTGACGCTGACAGAGCTGCGGAGGGTGCACCCTTCGGAGGACGAGATTCTCCAACAGTACCTGGTACCCGCCACCTGCAAGGCGGCCGCCGTCCTCGGGATGGTGAGTGGGAGGCGGCGCGGGGCCTTGGCGCGCGTCGCCGTGGAGTGTGCGGTGCTGCGCGAGCCTCGGCTGGGGCTCCTGTCACCTGGTCCCTCAGGTTCTCCCGGCGCCTGGCCCTGGGCGGGCGCGGCCCTGCCGGCGGGGCTCCTCCTGGGCGGCCACCCGCGGCCCCAGGGCCTCCCCCCGGGCCGTGGGTCTCCGTGACCCTGCGCGCCCGCCCCCGGAGCTGGATCCTGTGCCCTGTCCTGAGCCCAGGGCCTGGGCAGGCCTTCTCCTGAGCCTTGCAGCTGTGCCTCTAGCTGATGGGGACTCGCCACCTTCTATGGCCACATCACCGCGCAGTGCAGACGCAGGAAGCACTGACCGCGGGCCCTGCCGTTTCTCAGAGCACCAGCCCCGCCACTGGAGGCAAACAGTGTGACTCCAGGCCACGTGGCATTGGCCGGTCACTGCTGTTTCTCACTCAGATTTCTCCTGGAACCCAGCTCTACGCTAGAATAGAGACGCGTTCCCTGAACAAACGCAGGCGTGACCGCCGTGAGCCGGGCATTTGGGCCCATCAGCGGGGGGCGAGGTGGCACCCAGGCGCCTCTCCCACGTCCCACACCCGTGCTGTCTGTCTTGACTGCGCTGCCATTGGCGGAGCTCCCCCTTGCACCCCACACACCCTGTGTACAGGCTGCCGGAGGTGGGGCCGCCATGATCCCACCTGCTCCCGAGGAGGCCAAGGCAGGGGGCTGCTGACTTGCTCCAGGTCGCACAGGACGGGGCAGACGTGGGGTGTGAGCTGGGGTCTACGACCGGAGCCCTGACCGTCCCCTCCTTCCCGACTGTTCCCCCATTGAATTTGTCCCTCCGAGCCAAGGCCCAGAGCAGGTACCATTCATCCTGGGTGGCCTTCGGCCCTGGGGCCACCGTCCAGGGAACAGAAACAACGAGTTCGTTGGCTTTCCGCTGAGCAGACAGCTCTTCCAAGTGTCAGCCCTCTGGGTGTGGAGAGGGAGGTACGTGCAGCCAGGCTTGAAGGGGTCCTTTTGTCCTTGCGGGAGTTTCAAGTGCTGGGTCTGTTTTCATGGTAATTGTGTTTGTGCTCTGGCCTAGATCCCTGAGGTAAATGTGTTGTCAGTAAATGGAACAAGTGATCGTGGTTTTCAAGAAGAGGCTTAGGCAGGGTGGCGCGGGACGCGGACTCCCGGCCGGTGTGAAGGGCAGCGCACTTTCCCTCAGGGCCCTCTTTCTGCACGTCGTGGCCTGCGCCCCTGCGCCCCGTGCAGCACCGGCGTTCCCGTTGCCCAGTGTGGTGGTAGCGGTGCCCTGCAGCGGGTCCTGGTGGTGGTGGTGGCCCTGGGTGCGGGCAGGAGGAGTAGGAGTCTCAGCAGTGTCACGTCCTCGGGGGCCACAGGACAGTTCCGGGGGTGCCGCTGGGCTGGGCAGCCTCTGTGGCTTTCGCAGAACGAGACAAGGCCCTCGGCCAGCAGTGGCCGCCCGTGTCTGGGCAAGGTGGTCTGTGAAAAACAGTGGTCGCCGTCCCTGCCTTGTGCAGGTGTCTGCTTCTCTGATAAAAAGCCGATCTGAAGCGCAGAGGGTGGTGCTGAGTGTTCAGGTTCCTACCTCTCTCCATCCTGCTTAGGCTGCTGAGGGAAACTAAGACCATTTTCGTACAAGTTAGCATAGGCTACTGTGCGGGTCCCCAAGGCCACACCAGCAGGACACGCAGGGCTCACATATACTCAGGGCTCTGATCCATCACAGTGAAGGGCTGTGAAGCAGAACCACCGAAGGGAGAGGGCCCGTGGGCGAGGTCCGGAGGAAACAGGCGCCAGCTTCCAGAACCCCGTCCCGTGGAGTCACGCGGGCCGCACTCCACCCCCCAGCGACACGCTGTCCCCAGCGTCAGAGACGCAGAACCGGGGCTCTCATTGCGGGCCCGTAGGCTCCGCAGGCCCCTCTGCCGGGCACACACCGAACTCCAGCCCCGGGGAGGGGGGAAGGCTGTCAGCACAGACACAGCAGGGGAGGCCCAGGGAGCCCCCCATCCCGACACCCCAGCTCCCAGACGCCAGCCCCACACGCAGGCCTCGCAGAGGGCTCTGTTCTGCACACCGGCCCGACCGCGGTGTGAGGCCAGCCTCTCTCGGCGCCCCACGGCACTGTGAGGCTAGCCTCCGCGTGTGCTGCGCCCTAGGACAAGGCCGTGGCAGAGCCGGTCAGCCGGCTGCTGGAGAGCACGCTCAGGAGCGGCCATCTGCCCAGCAGGATCGGAGCCCTGCATGGCGTCCTCTACGTGCTGGAGTGTGACCTCCTGGACGACACCGCAAAGCAGCTCATCCCGGTCATCAGCGACTATCTCCTCTCCAACCTCAAAGGCACAGCCCAGTGAGTGGCAGCGGCCAGGACCTCCTGCTGCTGTCTCCCTCCAGGGCTTCTGTCTGACCAGAGGTGGGGGGCTGTGAGAAGTGGCGTTGCACATTTTAAAGCGTATGTCAGACCCCGGCCGTATCATGGGCAGGGGTCAGCAGG
>NW_006784492.1:177609-192553 GCF_000442215.2 Lipotes vexillifer
AGCATGGGCAGGGGCAAGCAGGAACCCAGGCGGGCACCCTTCTCACAGGGACAGTGGCCGAGGTCACTGAGACAGGAGGACACCACGTGCCATCAGCTGGGAGTAGCCACCATGCGTGGCTGAGCTTGGCCCTTGTCTCGTTCTCAGCTGCGTGAACACCCACAGCCAGCAGCACGTGCTGGTGATGTGTGCCACGGCCTTCTACCTGATTGAGAACTACCCGCTGGACGTCGGGCCAGAGTTCTCGGCATCCATAATACAGGTGAGCGGGAGTGGGCGTGGGCTCCGTGCTCCTGGGCCTGTGCAGTGGGGCCCTTGGTTGCTTTCATCTGGGGGAAGCAGCATGAGCGACAGGAGGCCAGATGTGGCTGACGGGGAGGCCTTCCCTCCCGTCCAGATGTGTGGGGTGATGCTGTCTGGAAGCGAGGAGTCCACCCCATCCATCGTTTACCACTGTGTCCTGAGGGGCCTGGAGCGCCTCCTGCTCTCCGAGCAGCTCTCCCGGCTGGATGCGGAGTCCCTGGTCAAGCTGAGCGTGGACAGAGTGAACGTGCACAGCCCACACCGCGCCATGGCGGCCCTGGGCCTGATGCTCACCTGTATGTACACAGGTGAGCAGGGGGCCACCTGTGCCCGGCGGGTCAGTGCCGCCGAGCTCTGGACGCACAGGACGCAGACCACAGGCCCCTCCAGTTCTCAAGGTTGCAGAGCTGCGTGGGTGTCGGAACCCCGCCTGGGAGCGGGTCTGCAGACAGACCCCTGGGCCCTGGGTGCTGGGCTGGGCCCTGGGGTGCTGGGGGCTCCCGCCACCTGGTCTCAGATCATCTCTAGGTGTTTAGTAAACTCCTGCGTGAGTTCCAGGTCCTATTTACAGAACCGTTCCGGTTTTACAAATGAAAAGAACTGAATGGCTTTGTTTCAGGAAAGGAGAAAATCAGTCCAGGCAGAACCTCAGACCCCAGCCCTGCCGCCCCTGACAGCGAGTCAGTGATTGTGGCCATGGAGCGTGTGTCTGTTCTCTTTGACAGGTAAGAATGGAGCCTGCCCTGCCCTGCCCTGCCCTGCCCTGCCCTGCCCTGCCCTGCCGGGAGCTGCTGCTTCCTACACACCCGCTCTGCTCTCACCCCGCCACTGGGGGCTGCCTCCTTCCTGCCTGTGCCCTGAGCGTGCTCGCGCTGCCCTCGGGCTCTGCTCCAGCCGGCAGTCCTAGGACCCCAGTGCCCGGGTTTGGACTCGACTGGCTCCAAGGCTGTCCCCAGTGCTGGCGTGTCTGCTGAAGGCGAGGGGCAGTGCCGGCCATGTGGTGGTGTCGGGAGGGCCTGTAATGAGACTGGGCGTGCAGCCCTGGTCGGTAACGGGACTGGCCGTCAGACCTGCTGCCTTGTGAGAGGAGTCTTGGAGCCGCGTTAGCAGTGGCTCAGGAGGCTTCAGTAGACCGTGGTACAGACTTAAATGACAGACATCTTTGAGAGCCTGCCCGCAACGTGTGTGCCCTTGTGTCCAGGACCGGCTCAGTTTGCGGTCCTGCAGAATGGGTGAGGGGCCTCGTCCGGCTTTGCCCCAGGCCTCCTGGTCCAGGCGACGTGCTGTGTCTGTGGCCTTGGGGCAGCCGACTCCTCACCACTCAGCCTGACAGGTCTGGTCAGCTCGGTCAGCAGGAGGCCATTTGGGGTTTCACAAGAGCACACTTAGCAGGACTTTCTCCATCTGCTCTGGCCAGGTGAGGGGTTGTGGGAAGCTGAGCGCGTGGGCTGTTTTCACGTTGAGCGTTGAAAGCGTTTACAGTCATTCTTCCCTCACATTCTTCGGGCCCCTCCACGGTGGGCAGAGCCGCCCACGCTCAGGCCCCTGCCCACGTGGGGCTTGCGTTCCCGTGCCTACTGGTGGGATAAACACTTCAGCCAGTGCAGTGCCGGCGTTCAGCCTGACCACCCTCCAGACACGTGGGGGGACACTGGCTTGACAAAGCTGACTTTCAGTTGTGAGTGTCGCCCCTGCTGGGCAGCGGCTGGCGTCTGCAGGCAGGTAGGTCAGGCACGCCTGGGCCAATTTCTGGGTCTCTTCTGGTGCTTTTCAGTCACACATAGCTTTTCTGTACGGTCGTCTCTCGGTATCCACGGGGATTGGTCCCGGGACCCCCCACGGATTCCAAACTCTGCTGATGCTCAAGTCCCTGGTGTAAAATAGTGAAGAACAATCCGCCTTTGTATCCACGGGCTCTGCCTTCCCCCAGCCAACCGCGGATTGAAATTCGGGCGCGGAACCCGCGGATACGGAGGGCCAACGGTGTGTGCTAATGGTACGGTAGCGTGAGTAGCCGGCTGGCCGCCTGCCCAGCTGGCACCTGGAAGGACGCTGCCCAAGATGCCCGCTGAGGGTGTGTTGAGGGGAGGTGGCAGGAGGGCACCAGGGACAGGCAGGAGAGAAGGGGGCCTGGCCGAGATGCCGACAGGTTCCAGGAGCGTGTGGACACTGGTGAGGACAGGCCCTAACGAGGACGCGGTTCTGTTACGACTGACTTAATTCCCCCATAATGCCACTGCCCCAAACCATTTTTGCTTGTTACTCCAGGACCCCTTTTTGGCTTGGGGGCCCCCGCACGGGTGGGGAGCCCTGGGCAGGGCGGGGCTCTGATCCGTATCTCCTCCCTGCAGGATCAGGAAGGGGTTTCCCTGTGAAGCCAGAGTGGTGGCGCGGATCCTCCCCCAGTTTCTAGATGACTTCTTCCCGCCCCAGGACGTCATGAACAAGGTCATTGGAGAGTTTCTGTCCAATCAGCAACCGTACCCACAGTTCATGGCCACCGTAGTGTACCAGGTGAGCGCCCAGCGCAGGGGAGCCCCCAGACCAGGTGCCCACTACCCTCTGAACGTGTCGGACCCGGGGACTTGCCAGTTCCTCCCCTTGAAGCCAGCCACCACTCTTCCCCCGAAGCCGGTGCTGACAGGGTGGCCCCTGGGGCTCTCTGCCCTTGCAGGTGTTCCAGACTCTGCACAGCACGGGGCAGTCGTCCACGGTCCGGGACTGGGTCATGCTGTCCCTCTCCAACTTCACGCAGAGGACGCCGGTTGCCATGGCCATGTGGAGCCTCTCCTGCTTCTTTGTCAGCGCTTCCACCAGCCCGTGGGTTTCAGCAATGTATCCTTCCCTGGGTCCTGGGGCCCCGCGGGACGTAGCACTCAGGGGCAGCAGTTCCGTCAACATCCAGGTTGACGTTTGCGTTAAGGTTTTGGAAACCTAAGCTCTGCAGAAAGCCCAGGTGTCAAGGTGTTGTTTACCTTAAGCCCCAAGAGAGTAAGCCGTGGACAAGGAAACAGAAAACCGTGTGTTCCCCACGCTGAGCAGGAGGGGCGGGGCCGGGGCGTTGCTCTGAGGAGTGCGGGGTGGGGGTGGGGCCCCCGCAAAGAGCTCCTCCCGCCCACTCGGGCCGGCCGCGCAGCGCAGCTGGGTGTGTCCCTCGTGCTGCTTCTCTTTATTCTGTGTCATTGCCTCGTATCACTCTCTTGGGTAAAAGCTTAAGTGAAGATCCGGTTCCCACCCCCAAGATGCTGGCTGCCAAAGGGATGTTCCCCTCCTGTCAGCCGCCCCCTAAGACAGACCGCAGAGCCTCGGAGCAGACAGCCGTCCTGGCGCTGTCAGCGGCCCTGGAGGGCGGCACGGCTCTGCCCTCGGCGCACGGGTGCCGGGCCAGGTAGGTGCTGCCCAGGGGAGTGCTCTCCGCGGGGGGCCCTGGCTTACCGGAGCCAAGGTGGGAGGCAGCTGCCGCCTCCACCCCGTCTGCGGCTTGGCTTGGCACTCGGCGCTCCCGGGCCATTGGCAGGCCTGTGTCGGGGCAGGGGTTCCCGGGGAGGACGGGAGGCAGGTCCCTCCGCACTTGCAGCCTTGCGCCCTTAACCGCCCTGCCAGCCTTCCGCACGTCGTGAGCAGGATGGGCAAGCTGGAGCACGTGGACGTGCACCTCTTCTGCCTGGTGGCCGCGGACTTCTACAGGCACCAGATAGAGGAGGAGCTCGACCGCAGGGCCTTCCAGTCTGTGTTCGAGGTGGTCGCAGTGCCAGGAAACCCGTATCACCGCCTGCTGGCTTGTTTGCGGAATGTCCACAAGGTCACCACGTGCTGAGCGCCCACGTGGGCGGAGGCGAGATGGCGCCAGGACTCGGGGCCCCGCCTGCACCGCACGGCTCGGCCTCACCGCGTGCGGGGAACGTGTGCAGGAGTCCTTGGGGTTGAGCCTAAGTCCTTGCAGGGGGCAAGAGCAGCCGTGGCTGACCCCCCCGCCCCCATGCTAGCGCTAGCGTCACATGCCAGTCGCCCGGTGTGTGCTTCCTCGCGTGTGGCCTGTTCGCTGTCACTGGGTCCCAGCTGCTCCTGCCTCGGCTCTCGCAGGTCGGCCGTTAGCCCCTCTGCTGTCCCGCAGGCGGGAGATGACGCCACGGGCCTTCCAGAGCACCCCCCGCATCTCCCATTGAGGCACGGGGTCCTGGGGTCTCGCTGGCTCCTGCAGGCCTGCGTGCCGCACTGGCGTCGGGCCTGGGCGGGGCGGGGTGGCTGGGAGCACGACGGCCCACGCCGTTCTTCCCTGTCTCTGTTTTCTTCTCAGGATTTAAAGTTTAATTATATCAGTAAAGAGATTAATTTTAAGGTAACTTTCTATGCCCGTGTACAGTCTGTGCATTGCCGAGTCTGTGCTGCGTGTCACGGCCTCCTAGGAGGTCGACAGGAGCCCCTCCCTCTCCCTCCACGAAACTTACTCTGGCGTTCCTCGCGCCCAAGCCCTAGTCCCCCGACAAGCCACCCTTTTTTGTGCATTCACGTTTAGTTAAGAGTTTAGGGAGGTGTTGGCATGCAGATGACTGACCGGGAGTTCCCCCTGCCCCCTTACAAGTTGGGAAGGTTCCCCCGTGGCTGTCCTGGTCGTGGGCAGTCAGCTCTGGGGCACAGACGGCTCTCAAGGCTCTCCCACCGGTGATGGGCGGCTCCTGGGCACTTAGCCGACCAGGCCGGCCCGCCTGGCCGCGAGCAGCCTCTGTCCTGACCGACACTGTCGTCCCCCAGCTCCTGTCCTGACCGGGGCTGCGCTCTACCCAGGGGCTGGCCAACGGGTGTTGGAATCCGAGTCCCCCGTGTCCCTCCTGCACAGTGGGGCCCAGAGGCTCGCCTGGCCTGGCAGCCCCGAGGGTGTAACAGCGTTAGTTGTCTGCGCCCTTCTTGGTCAAGAGCAAAGCTTGGAGTCCCGGCAACTGTTTGAGAAAGGCCCGAGCACCTCCTCGGCTCCCTTTCAGTCCATCCGCGGGGCCTCCTTTCAGCACAGGAGGGTGCGGATCCTTGCCCACTGGACCAGTGGGGGGGCAGGAATGAGGCCAGCCAGGGCCACCACTTCCACCCCAGGCCCCGGCCCCTGGACCAGCTGTTTCTGGGCCCAAAGCAGCCACATCATCAAATGCACACGAGGCATGGACAGTCGAGTGCCCTTGGCCAGGGGCTGGTGGAGCAGTTACGGGCGGGGCTCTTCAGGTCCCCAGAGGCAGCCAGTCATTTGGTCACCGTCATGCTGGCCAGTTTGGTCATGAGCTCAAGTGCAGTCAGGTTTTGGGTGTTTCACCAGCAAGTGGAGATGACCGTGAAGCTGACTTCCAGAGTCTGCCAAGGGGAGGAGTCCTTCGGTGCACGGCTAGCTACCCTCGCGTCTGTCTGTGCGACGTCTCACCACGGCGCACACAGCTGCGGGTGCAGACCCAGGCCGCTCCCACCCCCAGAGCTGCCGTGGTTTGAGGCCGGCTGGGGTCAGAGTGTGCGGCCAGGGGAGGCTGTGGGAGCCCCTCCTCAGAGCCGCCCTTGGCTTTTCCTGCCTGCCCCACCAGCGCCTGGCAGAGGCCTCGCCCGGCCAGGGCGTGAACAGTAGAAACGGGTCAGAGGTCCAAGTAGGACCTTGGGGAGGGTCTCCTGACTCTGAACAAGAATTGAGAAAGTCACCGCTCTCTCTCCCTTTTCACTTTGGACTCCCACGTTATTTCAGCAGCTCCGAGATAGACGCATCGCAGGCTGACGTCCCGGCCTAGATGTTTACGCTTGTTAGAAATGGCACTGTGAATGTAAAACTGGGAACTGTTCCCCTTAGGAATAATAGCACCGGGCTCAGCTGAGTTTGGTGGGTCCTCCTTGTTACCACGTGACCTGTAACAGCCAGTGCTTAACGAGGGGGCTTGAGCCCAGCTCTGGCCCTGGGTGCCAACCCAAAGACTTGCCGGTGTGCCCCCGAAATGGATATGAGTTTATGAGTGAGATCACTTTACCCGCGGATGAGTACGTGTGTGATGTGTTTGTATGTATCTATATTCATCAAGACACAGGCGAGGCCTCTAAGAATGGCCGTCAGTTCTCTGTAGAAGCCGACGTTCCTTAGACCTGCCCTGTGGAGTCGGCTGCATGGGGTCATTAAAATCCCACTGAGAAAATAGTCTACCTTGTCAGCTCTCTGCAGAAGGAACTGACTTTACCAAGTTCCTGGAAGTCTACGGCGAGCACCAGTCCTATTGCCAATCCAAATTTTGTTGAAAGTATCGTTGATTTGATCGTCAGGTTTGTTTTCTGTTTTTTTGCGGGGTTGTTTTTGTTTTCCTGCTGGTGACACAGGAAAGATCTGAGTGAAACCAGGGTAGGGCTGGTAGGCGATGCGCTTGCGCGCCTTCTCGGAACCATGCCTCCCGGGGCGGCCCCTGAGCCAGGCAGGGGTTCTCCAGCCTCCTAGCGCCCTTTACCGCTGGCTCTCCCACTCCTGCAGCCCTGTATCCTCTCAGGAGGAAAGAAGACTCTGAGGCGCCTCCAGACACCCACAGTGTGGCATCAGAGGAGGCCCTGAACCCCAGAGGGCCCCCTTCGTGGCCGGGCGTCACTGCCCAGCCCTGGGGCGCGGGCGGCTCATCCGTGGAGCCGAGGGGAGCCCCTGCTGTCGGCGCCGGTTCACAGAGCTGCGCTCGGCTGTGCCGCAGGGAAACTCCTCCGGGGCCGCGTGGCGTGGGCCACTTGTCTGTGGTTTGCAGGTGTGGACTCGGTTCCATCTTGATGATGTCTCTTCCTGGCACGTGGCCTCGCTTTGGCTTTTGTCCCTCTGCGCCGTGGCTGAAAGTGTAGCTCCTGGCCAGGGTGAGACTCAGGGCCGTTCTGCCCGCTGGAGCAACAGGCGGGGATGCGAAAACCACCCCGAAGGCCACCAAGGCTCGCTGGGGAGCTCGGGGTGCCCCCGCGAGGAGGGAACCACGGGCCTGGGCATGCGCTCAGCAGGGAGGGGCCACTCAGGTGGTGGTGACAACCGGAAGGGGCCTGGAGGGTTCAGGGTCACTCTTCCCCTGGGCCTGGCACTTTCTAAAGCAGCTGAAGCAACCCACTTCCCTCGAGCACATGTAGGAGCATCTGGCCCCAGACAGTCACTGCAGGGTGACCCCTGGCCCTGGAGGATCGTGGCCGTCGTGGACCTGCCGAAGGTGGTTGGGCTCTGAGCTCAGTGGGGCCACCTGCCCGTTCTCGCTGCCTCGAGCCGTGGCGGAGTGGCCATCGGCAGGGGGTTGAGCTCATGCTGCACCGCCACCACTGTCCCCGCCGTCCCTGCCACTCTGGGCACCAGCAGGGCTGCGATGGGTGCATCCCGGAGCCTGGCCCAGGCGTGACTGTCTGTGAGGGGAAAGATGACATGAGATGTACGTTTTAATTTTTTAAACCGCTACAAACATTGTATTTATGAATTAAAAGAATTAAGCGATAGCTTGCTGGGTGAGGCCTGCTTTGCTTGTGGAGAGCCTAGACCCCGCGGCGGGGAGGCAGACATTGCTGCCACACCAGTACGAGCCCAGTGCCTCGGTCAGGGGCAGCTGGTACGGATGGCTGGCCGTGCAGGGCTGTGGAGGTGACCCGCGGGCCGCCTCGCAGTGGGCCTCCTGCTGGCACACGCAGCCGCGAAGGCTGCAGCTGTTCTGGCAGAATCTCCCAGGGACCGTGGGGTTTCGCCCGGAGCCCTACCCTGGAGGGGCGGTCAGGGCTGGCACAGGTTGTGGGGGGCTCACTCGGGGGCCACGACCTGAGTTTCGAGCCCCTCACGGTCCAGCTGCCCCTTCCGCCTCATTGGCCATTGGCCCCCCTGCTCCTGGGCGACAGCGTGAGACGATGCTGCCCTGTCTGTTTGAGCCGGTGAGTTCTTCCCGCCTGAAATACTAGCTCCTCCTGGAAGTCTTCCCCACACAGCTGAGTGAGTGGGCACCGTCCTTCCCAGCCCCCGGGAACCCCAGTAGTGAGGGTCACAGTCATCTCGGGGCGCTGGTGATTGCACACCAACCTGCAAACACAGAGACCCTGGGCTGCGGGCTGCCCCAGGCAGGCGCTTCACAATGTCTGCTGAAGTCCCCCCAGTTCTGGGAAGTGGGCGGCCCCGAGCCCGACCGTGGTGGGTGCCCCGAGAGACGGCCGAGCACGGGTGGACTGGCCCCTGCCTGTGGTCACGGCCGTGTGACCGCACACGCCTGCAGACAGGGTGTCGGGATGTGCGCAGGCGCCACAGGTGTGGGCAGTGTTGGCAGAAAGCTGCTCGGAGAGCGTTTGGCTGCTGGGCCTCGTGGACGGGCCGCGTGGGTTCGTTTCCACCTGAGTTGCTCTACGCGTTTGGGAAGGTCATGTCGCCTCCACAGGTGTGTCTCCTCTGCGACACACCTCCAGGGCCCCTTCAGCTCACCCTTCAGAGCTGCCTAAGCTCTACCCGCCCCTCCCTGGTCCAGGTGAGGCAGCCAGACCCTGGCCGGCACACCTGGTCCACCTGTTGTTTCCAGAAAGGAAATGTCCCCAGATCCCCTGGAAAGAAGCGACGGCATGTCCCCCGCTCACCCTCCAGCCACCGTGCACAGGTGCCCTCGGTAAAGGGCAAGACCCCTCTTGTCTTCAGAGGAAGCCCTTGCTTCCTGACCTGCACCTGAGAGCCCTTCTGGCTCTGGGGGTGCCCGGCCCGGCCTCACCCCTCCGGGTAGCCTGGCCATGGGCCCAGGTGCCGCCGGACGGGGCATTCTGCCAGGGCCCGGGGCCTGTGGGCACAGGGTGGGCCTGCTTTGTGGGGTCACCAGGGCTCTTGGGAAACCATGAGGGTGTCCTGCAGTTTCCACGAGCTTGGGGGCCTCAACGGCCTGGCTTCTCCATCTGGATGGCTCATCCCCACTGGCCTTCCAAGCAGGAAACCCGGGGCCCGTCATGGCCACGTCCTCTAGGGGCCTGACACTCCCAGGCCTTCACCCTGTGCTGTGGATGGGACGGACCACTGGCCAGGCCTCCACTCACCCGGCCCAGGGCGTGCTCAGAGGCTGGCTGGCCCAGTGGAGCAGTCGGGTCAGGGTTGGGTTTTGCCTGCTGAGGCGGAGGACTGAAAGTTACGGTCTGGGCTCCCGTGCCCACGGGGAAATGATGGTGGTGCCGGCACGGTCATCACCCCCTGGCACCAGGGAGTCCATCCTCCCGACCTGCCCTCCTTCAGCTCTGCCCTGCCTGCGCCCGGGCCTGGACCCATCTCCCACACTCCCTGTGCTTCCCTGCCTCTGCCCAGCTGAGGGGTCTTCCTCGGCCAAACCCCTGCCTTCGGAGGCGGGCTCAGCTCACCGCTGCCTGCTCCCAGGAGGTGCTGGAGGCCCCTGAGGGACGCCCCTTCCTGCCCTGAGCCCCCACAGGGGGAGGCGGAGGCCTGTGGCCGAGGTTCGCAGCCCTGCCTAGCCGAGGGCACACAGGCCCACCCCTCCTGCCTGGCCCCTCCTCGTCCTTGGATGCCGAAAGTGAGGGCTCTGCTTCCGGGAGCGTCCCCCAGTCCCCCCTCTCCAGGGCTTCCGGTGCCCCTGAAACCTGAGAAGAGACCGTTGGAGCCCAGCCTTTTACCCTGACTCTCCTGGACGTTTGGCTGGAGGCCCAGCAGGGGGTGTGGATGCCTCTTCCAAGCCGCCTGGCTGCCAGGACCCTCCCTGAGCACGGGCAGCGATGCCTCTGGGCCACAGCTGCCCTGCGGAGGCATTGGGACCCGCTGTCCTGGGGTTGACCAGGCCGGGTGCCCTGGGGCAGCAGCTTTTCCTGATGACGATTCACCAGCCCCAGCCAGGCCAGCACACGGGCCTCTGCCCTCTCCCAAAGCTCCAAGGAGGGTTTGGGTGGGGGGAGGGAGGGGGCAGCGGGTAGGGGCCCCAGGGCCTTGAAGCTGCAGCCTCCAGCCGCATGTCTGGCGGTGGATACTTGTCCAGAGAGGACGACTCCTGTGCTCTGAGCCCCACTGTAGGTGAGGACAGGGGCTGGGGGGCGGGGACGGCCGAGTCACACCCCAAGTTGGTGGAGCTGGGTCTGAGACCCTGAGCCGGCTTTGCCTGCCTCTCCCTTGGCCCCCCTGCCCCTGGTGCTGGGATGCACTGAGGCAGCCCTGCTCTGTTCTTGGAGTCGTGGTTGAAGAAAGGTCCACCTGGAGGATGGTCAGGGTTGGCCCAGGCTCTGGGGGACAGAGCCAGTGCTAGGGCCACTTGGTAGGTTGAATCCTTCGTCTAGGGTGGGGCGGTGGGGTGGGGGGAGGTTTCCTGGAGGAGGTGGGACTTGCGGTCACTCGTTCACTTGGCAAGCACTACTGAGTGCTCTGTGTCAGGTACCCAGGCCAGAGGAGTGCAGCAGTTGTCAGCCTTCCTGAGCGGTGCTGTGTGGTGTCCCTGTGTCCCCAGAGAGGGAGGGACCTCCACCAGGAGCTGATGGCAGGCCCGGGCCCTGACCCAGGGATCCCTGCTGCCCTCCCCTTCTGTACCCCAAGTTCTGACTGCGGGGGGGGGGGGGGGGGCCCCGCCAGCCCACCCCATCTTGAGCACCTCCCCTCCTTCCGCCTAGGGCTTCAGCCCGCCTCGCTGGGTGTCAGAGGGCGAGCTCTGGGCACGTGGGTGCGGGGGGTGGGGCACCTGGGCGGGGACTCGGGGACGCCTCACATCCCAGGCTCAGCTTCCCTGTCCTGGGAGGGCTCAGACCAAGAAGCTCCTGTTGGAGTCAGGCCTGAGGAGAGCCCTCTGTTGAAGGTGGAGGTTTTCAGCCTGGACTTGGTGAGCCCCTCCCCCCCGAGTTCAGGCCACCCCAGAACCCCGAGGATGCCAGGCAGGCTCACAGATGGGCATGCTGGCCCGTGGGCCTGGGGGTGGGGCGGGGGCACCACGTGGCCATCGCGGCCCATCCAGCAGGTGTGAGGGCTCTTGCTGGCAAGCCGCCTGCTTGAGTTTTACCTTCAAGATGTTCAGTCCCGATGCCTTAGGTGGCCTTTCTCTCTGAAGCCCCCGCAGGCTCCACTGCTCTGGTCTTCTGCCCAGCTAAGCCTTGGCCCCCTGGCCAGTCCCGGTGGGCACTCAGTCCCTAGGCCCTGCCGAGGTGGCGGCCCGTCCCCAGCCTGGCTCTCAGGCCCTGCTGTCCTGCCCTCCCCGTTACAGCCCCACCACCTCTCACTGCCCGTCCCGCACGTGCTCTGGGCCGGGTGGCCTTGCTGCCTCTCTTGGCCGGTCCTTCTGCAGAGCTCTCCTTCATCCTACGCTGCACCACCTGGCTGGTGCTGAAGGTCCGTGTCCCTGTCCCCTGAGCCTCAGTCAGACACTGGCGGAGGCCTGCTGAGGGTGGGTGGCCGGGGACCCCAGCCAGTGCCAGTGGTCGCTCTGTCCAAGGTCAGCATTGGGGGGCCTCCCATGAAAGCCAGGAAGCAGCAGGGGCGTTTATCCAGGACCCTGGGCAGAGGAGGCGTGACGGTGTCCTTCACGGGGAGCCTGGCGGCCACCGCACAACACAAATCAAACCCAGCCCCGAGCCAGCCTGCCTGGGTTCAGAGCCCAGCTTGGCTCCTTGACCACAGCGTGACCTCACTTTTGTCCCTCAGGCTGTTCATCTGGAAAATGGGAATAACAGCAGTGCCAGCCTCCGTCACAAGAGTGCCATGAGGATCAAAACAGAAGACACAGACGTACCAGACACACTGCACTTAGAACAGGGCCCAGCAGTCAGAGTGTTCGAATTCTTATCACTGTTGCCTTAGCAAGCGTCACAAAGCTGGAAGGCAGAAAATAAATGGCTGTGGCTCACGGAAGGTCCAATTTACAGGAGGGAAAAAGGGAAGAAGGGCCAAAGTGTATGGAATAGGAAGACCTCAGAGAGGAGCTGATGCCACAACAGGGATTTGAAGAATGAATAAGTTTGCCAGCAAGTCCGGAGGTGAAGTCTAGGCAACCTGCTGGGAAGGGAGGGGATTTACTTGAGGTCAGTCCTTCGTTTGCTCATTCCTTTATTCAGCAAGGCTTCCCCAAGCTGTTTCCTGTGGGGTCGTGGGGTACAGGAGCAGCCCACCCAGCCAAGTGGACCAGGCAGGTCTGGGTGTGCATGGTGCCGATTGATGCAGGGCGGTCAGGGCTGTGGTGGGGCTGCCCATGGTGGGAGGGATCCACACCACCCGCTCCCAGCTACTCTCTGGCCTCAAGCACTGTGCCGGCTCCTCAGCCCACCCCATGTGTCACCCAGGCCAGCAAGCATCCCGCCTGCAAGGAGGGGAGCAGGCAGAGCGTGGCCGAGCCATGGTTCTGCTCGGGGCCGGAGCCCTGCCCCCGCCCAACCTGGTGGTGGTGGCATTTGTACCATAAGTGTGAGCGTGTTGGCCGGAGGATGGCTGTGTGCAGTGCACGCAGGTGGGTGGGTGTTGGTGCCCACGCGTGTCCCTGCGGGTCCCCGAGAGTGTGTTCCTGTGTCGGTCTCCCCGTCTGTCTCTGTTCCTCCCACCCCTCTGTCTGCCGTCTCCCCTCCTCTGGGTCTCCCTCTTTGTTTACCTGCATCTCCTCATTTGGTTGCACCCCAATCCCTTACCCTGGGCCCCTGCCTGTGTGAGCCGGGGCTGGGCAGAGGCAGGGGGCTGCAGCCTGGGCCCCACCTCTCAAGAGCCCGGTCTGCCTAGCGGAGGAGGTGCCTCGTTCGGTGGCCTGGGCCGGCCAGCCTGGCGACAGGGCTGGGGCGCAGGGCAGGGCCGGGAGCCTGGGCCGCCAGTTTTGGGTCGGGCTCGCTCACTGCAATATTGATGGCCCGTCAAGGCGGCCCTGATTCCTGCGCTTTCAGTTAAAAGGTTTCTGTTGTTGTAGCTTATGCAGTTGCTCTGTTGCTATGGAAACGTGACATCAAAATGACGTTTCCCGTTTAAAAGCTTTTAACTAAATTCCTGCCTGTCAGATGTAGGCCCCATTTTGAGCGAGGAGCTGCCTTCCAGGAGCGGGGCTCCCGCCGCCGTGGTGCGCAGGCCCCACGCGGCCCGGCCCGAGCGCGCTCTTTAACCCCGCAGGTGCCCCCGGCATGGCAGCGGCCGAGGTGCCCGGCTACCTCGTGTCCTCGCAGACGGAGAAGCACCGGCGGGCCCGCAACTGGACGGACGCGGAGATGCGCGGCCTCATGCTCGTCTGGGAGGAGTTCTTCGACGAGCTGAAGCAGACCAAGCGCAATGCCAAGGTGTACGAGAAGATGGCCAGCAAGCTGCTGGAGATGACCGGCGAGCGCCGGCTGGGCGAGGAGATCAAGATCAAGATCACCAACATGACCTTCCAGTACAGGTAGGCCCGCGGCCACCGCTGTCGCCGCCACAGAGCCCCAGGGCGCCCCAGGCTCGCTGGGCAGGCGGTCCGCACGGGGACCCCCCCGCCCCCGCCCCCGCCCCCGCCCCCGCCCCGGCCGGGACATCCCCGGAGCTGAGTCAGGAAGGGGGGAGGTCCTGGCTTTGTGTAAGCGAGAGGGGCCGTGCAGAAGCCATGGGGGAGGGGAGGGGGGAAACCGAGGCACAGGAGGGCCGGGCTGGGGCTGACCCCGGCTTCCCGGGCCTCGACCAGGGGCACCACCCCCCAGGCCCGCGGGCGACTCCCGCTCGGGCCCCCAGGCTTGGCTCCGCTCCGCAGGGTGGCGGGTGCTGCTGTGTGGGCGGGAAACCGAGGCCTGAGGAGACTCAGCCGCCAGGCCCGCGAGCCGGCCTGTCCTGCCGCTCTGTCATCTTCAGCTTCCGCTGAGCCTGCTGTGAGCACAGCACAGCGCTGGCCTCAGGGCCTGGGCGGGGCGTGGACGGCTCAGCGGAAGCCCCAGTGCCCAGGACGGTCCGCTCCGCTCCCGGGAGGGAGGAGGCGCCCTGCCCTGGCTGCCGTGGGAGGAGCCCGGTCGGGGCCAAGCGCGCGGCTCCGGCAGGGGCAGCTCTGGCGTCCGGGACGGAGCCCTGTGGCCCCACGTGCCCAGCAGCGTGGAGTGTGAGGCCAGGCCTATCTGCAGGGGCTCACGGTGAGGAGAGGGTCACGGGGAGGGCAAAGGTCAGAGGTGTGGAGTGGGTCAGGGCAGGGAAAGGTCAAGCAGGAGCTGGGCTCTAGGGGGAGCGTGGCACCGAGAGCATGGGCCCTGGGGGCGGCCTGGGCAGCCCCTGAGAGCCTGTCAGTGTGCGGGGGGAGGGGGGAGGGTGCCGTCTAGGGGGCCGTGCAGGGACCTAGCTGGTCCCAGCCCAGGCCACCTCTGGCCCTCCTAGTGGCCGCTGTGGGCAGGGGCACAGAGCTGGGTGTGGACGAGGCCCTGAAGGTGGGTGAGAGGACCCTCACCCCGACTCCCATGCTCACCTCGAACAAGCAAGGAGAGACCTCACCCCTCGTGGCCTGTTGCTCCCGGCCCGTCTGGAGCCTGGGGACGTGCAGGGGCTCCCCAGGGCCCTGGGCAACCAGAGGCTGTTTCAGTTGCATCCATTTGACTTTTTCTGGCCCTTGGAGATCCTGAGCCTGGCCTGTCCGAAGGCCCATTTCTGACCCCCAGCTTGGCCCCCAGCCAGGCCCCGGGGGCGGAAAACAGGTGGCTGCTGGGGTCCTAAAGGCATCTGAGGAGTCGCTTAGGTAGTCTGTCAGATTCCAGCCGCAGGCTCCTGGCGGGGGGG